>NC_044496.1:8993771-9008771 GCF_902362185.1 Chanos chanos | reverse complement strand
ACAGAGACCGAGGGTGTTGAGAGGAAAGCTAAGACAGCAATAAGCCTCCATCTGTCCCTTCATTCACACGCAATCATTAACATCATTACAGCAATTATCATCATCACTGCTATTTATGCACTGCACACACTCTCAAGAGTCTTAGCTCAAAGACAAAGAGCAGAGTGCGAATGGATTTTCAGCTCTCCGAGTGCTAGCCTAAGAAAACAGAACGGTGGAATGAAAGAGAGGGCAATGATGTCACAAACGACTCACGGAACCTTATGCGAGTGCCAACAGAACGTTCAGTTCAACTGAAATCAATAGAAGCGTACAGACTCAGGGCAGCGATGTACTGTCCTCCAAGAACCTCAGAAAGTCTTCGCCTTTAATTATTATGCTCCTGTGGGGTAGTAAGCCACATGCTGTAGCGTAGCTTCGTAATGTTATATCGTTTTTTTATGACTAAGCTGAAGTCTCCCTAAAGCGCTGCCAATATCCGCGGGAAATAATTAGCAATAAGAGCCTGTTTCATTGCGGCTCAGTTTGATTGAGGAGGTAGAGGAGAAGTTCATAATCATGTTAAATTAGAGGTCCTTTAGATTTAATCTCACCCTTCTGAGTTCTTAATTACTTATTTGTTCCAATTATTTGCTTTACTGAACCCATTAAAGTCCCTTTTCACCCCAGAATTAACTGATGGCTTGTACAATTATGTCAGTGTGAAGCACCCTTCAGAGGAAGCAGTCGTTCACAGCTAGACTCAGAGCAATTCTCAGATGCCTAAAACTACATTATACAGACTCCTTATCAACCTCTGAAAGAGTCAGCTGACTATACATAAAATCACTTGATTTTTACCGGAGCCATGAATTCAGATGCCCCCCCCCCCCCCCCCCAAAAGAAAATTAGCACCAGTTCATAGAACTTGAACAGGCTATAAAGAAGTCCTCTAAACACTGGATACAACGTTCTGCATCTGTATCTGTAAAGACCAAAACATAAGAGTGATGTTGAATTGCGTGTCACATTGTTTCTGGTAATGACATTGCACACTGTCACATGTATTGTTGAGCTCATGGTAAGAGTGTATGCACTCTTCTTGTCTTAAAGCTCCCTCCTATGTTCCTCTCAGATGTTGTATGACAATGGCATTAGCCCGTGGGGAACAGTGACCCATATCTTATCTTACATATACATATATTTCGAGATAATGTCCATACCTTCCACAAATACCCACCCATACACTTTTATATCTTGGAATAGCATTTGTCTCCCCTACAAGTCACACACACGCTAAGCTGTGTGTGTGTGTGTGTGTACCTAACAGTTTACTTAGGCTCTGCTGAGTTGCTCTATGACCAGCAGTGTCTGGAAGAAAAAGCTGTCAGTGTGTCCTACTGTGTCAGAGCGCTACAATGAGCACAGACAGTAACCCATCTCATCACCTCGTCATATGACATGACTCATCAGCCCTGTGGCTCGGCTTCAGGGTTTACACAACATATCACTGCATATTTAATGCAATCTATGTGCAAACAAAACAATATTTTTCTACCCATCAGTGCAAAATGTACGAAACCTGGACATGAGGTGACTTAATAGGGTGTTGGGTCACCAGAACTCAGCAGAACCGCATCACTGCACTTCATCACTGATTCTGCAAATGTCTGGAACTATGTTGGAAGGACAGCATCATCCGTGAGAGATCCCGTCATTTGGTGTTTTGTTGATGATGATGTCTCGGATACACTGACACTGTACCTGGTACCACTTCAGAATCTCCCTTAAGCATTCAGCGGAGAGGACATCTGATGACTAGGAGGCACTTAAATAACGGCTGTCAGGCCCGTCAAACCATTAAGAGAACATTGTTGTTCTCTGGACTGTGGTACTGTCATCTGAACTATGCCCATTCAGGACAGAAATACTTCTCCACAGAATGCAGGTGATTACTCAGAATGATTGCGTATTTGTTGATGTTTACCCTTGCATTCTAAGGTGTTGAGTACAGCTAAAACGTTTTTGGAAAATGCTGCAACGATTTTTCAAAGTCACTGGTATCTGTTCCTCCAGGGATGTTAGCCAAAAGAATGGACAACAGGACGTGTTTGGTATTTTCATGCAGTAGCCTAAGTGTGAAATGATGGCATTTACTAGAGAACCACACCTGCGTGTGGAAGAACCCACTTACAGTGCCCTTTGTTTCATTCATTTACTCAGTCGTTTTCTCTCTTTTTTTTCGGTAGCCGCTTGAATTTTTTTTTAATCATGATACAAACAGATCTACTTCCAGTGATTCTCAGTATATCACAATCTGTTTTCTTCCTGTGATGAAAGAAAGTCAAGTCACAAACATGTCAAAATCTTTTAGGCAAAACGAATTTGGCCAACAACCATATCACCTGATACATTTACGTGTTATTTGCTGCCAAGAGACATCAGGACATCATACATAAACATAATATTAAACACTTAGTCACTGCATTTAATCACAGTGCTAATTTAGCTCCAGGGGTGAATAAATGTTCAGTCAAGGTGAATTGTGGGTAAATTAATTGACACTCATGTGCTTGTAAAGTTCACAATCCCTATTCTGAGGACACTTTTGCCTTACTAAAAAATGATTGCCTACAGTCACATAAGAGCATTCTATCAGTGATATGAACATGATATAAAAGTTACTGAATCCATTCAGAATTTAAAAAAGTGTAACTATTCCAAAGAGGGAGGGGGGGGGGATTTTTCATCCTGTCTCTAGACGGAGAGTACTGTGGTGATCTTCGTGTAGTGCAGTTCTACAGGACTATACTGTGGATGGAGATTGTTCAAATTGAGACTACGGTAGCAATGTCATGTCTGCCCAGATCAAACAGCATAATCACCCAGTGTCAGGCTGCTCCTTGGCCCTTGTTCTAACACCTGAGATGGGCTGATTACAGGATTATTCTGCAAGGACTGTTTCATTCCTTTAGCTCTGACCTGTGACCCTTCAGCTGTGAAGTACCCTGATCTCATAAACCAAAAGTAACTTAAGGTTAGTGTGTGGGGTGTGTGTGTGTGTGTGTGTGTGTGTGTGTGTGTGTGTAGGTGGGTGGTTTAGGAAGGAATGTTAGAGCTCAAACTAACCCATTCCTATCTAAGCTGTCGCTGAGAAAAGCAGGGTGACCGAAAATTGAAAAATGTATACTTTTTGTTGAGATGAGCATGGTGGCAACAAGATTACAAGGAGAATGCACATTTTTTTCTGTCCACATGAGACACTACTGTACTACATCACTCTGGCAAAGGCTCTATTCACTCAGAATGGACAAAGCCACCAGGCTGGGATTCCAAAGCACGTCTGTCACACAGCAAGACAAACACGTACACACACACACACACACACACATACACACGAGCTGGCCATTTCATCTGACCTCCTAAAGCCTGCTCTAATTAGAACCCTGCCTGAAGAGGACACTTGTGTCGGCAGCTGATGAAAGCTCTACTATTCGAGGGCGGGTCAGCAGATTGTATCAAAACGCTCACAATGAGCACTCCTCTCCTCACTAGTCCGTGCGCCAGCCACTCAAAGGCTAGCCCCTTTAATCTCCAACCATTCTCCTTCTCCTTCATTAAGAGAGGAAGAAAAAAACCCTCTGCCCTGGCCTTCTTGTGCCAAAACACTACTTCAGAGACAGAGAAATGAAAAAATACAGAAAGAAGGAAAGAGAGAGAGAGAGAGAGAGAGAGAGCGAGAGAGAGAGAGAGAGAGAGAGAGGAATAGAGAGGAAACGAGAGAAGAGGGGCTGGATTAGAATTGCGGTGGAGTGAAGTTGAGAGTGTCTTGCTCGGCTCTTCATCGTCAGAGCCCCGGTACTTCTGAGGAGAAAGAGGAACGGGGATGTGAAAGCTCAGAGGACAGCCTGTGAATGCTTCTTAGACGGGGAAAGAAGGGGAGTAAAAGGAACTGTCTGTCATCTCAAATGCAGAATAAGCACTCTGCCACTAGACTGTCAACACTGTCGCGGAGTAGCATCTAGCCTCATACTCCTCTATTGAGCAGAAGAATGCACCACTGTGCAATGACAGGAACTGAATCCCCAATAGCTCTACCATCATAACGTCTTCAACCGCCTGTCTACCAAGTGCCAATTACCAGGGAATGACGGACTATTAGAATCCGAACGTGACATGGAAAACTTTCAGATGTCCGTAATGTTATTCCTAATGGGCAACGGAAAATTCCAGTCTCATGATGTGAGAGTGGAGGATGGTCACGTTTTTGGACTTAATGATTGAGGTATTCGATTTGATTTGTTATACGTTTAACAAACATGTATGAGTGCTATAAACTCGACGGTACCCATAAATCAGATCAGAGGATCTTGCCAAATTTAACATCTAAAACAAAACAAAACACAAAACAGTTCTGCTCTGTGCCATCATGGACTCTTTCGTTTGGCTTGTCCCAGCCCTTCCAAGGCAGCCACACATGTCACCCTCTCCAATCAGCAGTGCAGCCAGCACCCCTGCAAAACTGCAAATGAGTTCGAGAGCTGCCTGCCGTCTGAAGTGAGAGGCAGTGGGGGACCCTGCGAGCCCAGAGAGAGAGAGGGGGGAAGATAAAAGTTCAAGACCTTGTGTTCATAAATTGCGTCATCATTCTCTGTCTCTCTCTCTCTCTCTCTCTCTCTCTCATATCCCTCTATTTATCCCTTAAGCACTCTTTCTCTCCACTGTTTAGTGCCACTCCTTACTCATTTAGTCAAGCAATATGCTAGTTCTTCCATTCCGTCACTGCTTTCTGTCCCTATTTTTTATTCTCCGTCACTCTACTGGTTTGCCCTACTGGGCCAATGAAAAGTTCATCAGAACAGATTCGACTACAAAGAAGCCAGTGGAGCTCCCTCCCAACGCAATCAAAGACTAGCAACAAAGCCCAGAAAAACGTTTTGTGTGCCACAACAAGAGAAACTACTGAGTCATACCATATTAACACACGCACGCGCGCGCACACACACACACACACCTTCTGAGCCACTAGAGTCTGAGAAGTATAGAGTGTTTGTGTCACCATCTGTGGAAGCAGGGCTGCAGGGCATACTTCAGTCATCTGGGTGTGTGGTTACAGAACAGAGCTGAGGCAGTGGAATCTAACACACACACTCTCAGTCTCCAGCAGCTCATATCAAGTCTCTCTCATCCATCTTTTCAACAGTTTAACACCAGGCTGGAATCTGTTCATATAAGACCAAACACTGTCTCTAAACTTGATCCCGCTTGCATACAACCATGCTATGCGAGCTAGCATAGCACTCATACAGTTACCCTGGTTTTCAAACACGTTTAAGATGAAGTTCTGCAGTTATTCAATTTCTGCACTGGTGATGACCAGCTTACATAAACAATTCCATTCAGGTTTCCATTAGAGGTAGCCATGATGTTTTAGCATCATTAAGCAATGAATTACTTTCCCAACACAAATAGAGGAAAGGACTTTTTTTTTTCTACAAAAGACAGTTTATTGAATTATTAACAACTGTACATCTTCAGTGCTGACACAGTTTGCTACATACTTTGGTGTGAAGTTGAGAGTTTTCTGACTGAGAAAGGCAAACAGGTTGGTTCTGGTGGAGGAGTCTGATCTCAGGTGGCCCAGATATGTACTGTTTCCATTTTTACTTCAACAAAACCTTCTCCACACTGTACACACATACCAGTTTACCTGTGTTTTACCTCAAATCTCCTCTCTCACTCAACAAGTACTCAGTTCTAGGCACTCAATACGACCAAAGTCAAACGCAGGCTGGTTACACACTTAGTATGGGATAGGCCCAACCTACAGGGCTGCAACCTACATTGCTCTACTCAACAGTAGACGTCATTCAAACTTGTCAGTGTGGGAAATGAAACCAGGGCTACACTATACTTAGCAAAAAGCCCTCTACAGTGGAGTTTGTCTCCTATGACTCCCATACCCTTCTTTCCCGAGGTCAGACAAGCCAAAGCAATGGTCATCAGGGAACTCTATTTCAGCAAGCTGGGAGTTTCTGTTCTCTTAAAAATTAACACATCCAAATGGGATTCCCTGCTTCCCAAATCAAACAGGTACAAGAGACAGGGCCAAAAGCACAAACAAGTAGTACAGTTAGTAAACTCCACGTTTAATAATTCATTTACATCTACAATGTCTCCTCACTGTCCTCTGGGATCAATCTCCCATGATGCTCTGCTGAGTACTGAGTCAGGCTGAGTTCCGGCATGTTCAGCAGGTCCAGTTACAGTTATTCTGAACGGCTCAAATCCAAAACAGTATCTCCAAGGAAATACAGACATTCCAGTCTCCAAAGAATGTTCCAAAGGTTTATCCAGAGTGAGTCGTCCTTGTTTAATTTCAGCAGAAGGTCACCCAGAGTGTGTGCTTACAAAAAAGGCAGAAGGAAAATCCATTTCTTTTTAAAAAAAGGTCCTAATCTACTTTCATCAAGCATTGAGGACATGAGGACAAAGAAACCCATCATCACAAGTATACCAGGACATGAAAATATATATATATATATTTATATATATATATATTTATAAAATGTCTTTATTACTCCATAGATACACTTTTCACAAGACGTCATGGGAGAGCGAGTTTAAAAATGAAGCGCCGCTTCATCTTATATCACAGAACATTCTCATTTCATTAAAAAAAAAAAAAAATAGACAGGGGAAGGAAAAAAAAAAATGAAACAGCACACAACCCCAGGAGCAGTCCCAAAATACGCAGGATTAAAAAAAATGACAAAAAATGGGGGGAAAAAAAAAAAGCCAAGACAATATTTACTTCTTTAGTGCCACCAAGGCAGTGTCGCAGTGCCTGGAGAAGATGTTAGTTATGTCTGCAGCAATTCCCAACTGTTCCTTGGTTGCAAGCATCGGTCATGAATCAAAAAAAAAAAAAAATCAAAACAAGAAAAACTGAACCAAATCAAGTTCATGAGGAGTCAGAATCTTGGATGTCACTGAGGGAGGGGTGAGCACAGAGAGGGTGGGAGGAGGAAGTGACACGTCATCCCTCGAAATCCGGGCTAGAATAAATCCACCAATCACAGGTCGTCAGATCTAGTAGATCACCTCGTATACTGTGGCCTTCTTGTCGCCAGATCCCGTCACAATGTACTTGTCATCTGCGGAGATGTCACAGCTCAGGACGGAAGAGGATTCCTTTGACTGTAGCAAGGAACAGAAATGTGCTTAGTGGTAGTAAAACAGATTTTTAAATTCACAATTCGATTTGAGTCATTAATATTAATTAGCATAATCAAACTGAGCATTCAGTAATCATTCTAATCTGTCACAAACAAGTGAAAGGTCAGCAGGTTACTCTTGGGAGAGCTAAGCACAATGACGACATTTTTACCGCATAAAATTTGTCTGTATCCTCATTTCATTTATTCAGCAAAACCTGAGTACTTTATACTCCTCTGCCTTCGGCATTCAAACTCCTTCCATCTTGTTTTTCTTTTCAAGGTCTAAAACCATTTTAGTCACAAATCATTCAGTTTGTGTCTCATAATACACTACTTCACTACTGCATCCAAGCAATCCATCAAATCGTGATCAGAGCTCCGTTCTGGCTTTGTGTTACAGGTTGACGAGAACTGTCTAGCTAGCCTGCTGTCGCTGTGCCCTTTTGGAACCAAACACAGTCAGTGCACGTCTGAGCACGCCTGCACAACACAGGCATTGATTGCCATACCTGGAATATGCTGGCACCGTAGGGAGTCCTCCAGGCATTCAGCAAATTGTCCTTCCCCGTGCTCACAAACCATTTACCTTTACAGAGGAAATGAAACACATACCCACTGAGCAATGGAAAAAAAAAATACAACCCTAATGGGAAAAGGACACAGTCAAGGTTGTGCTGAACAACTAGAACCACTATAGTAGGGCCTATTCAGGCATGGAATGCACTGGAAAATGCAAGGGGATTGTGAGAGTGAGTTTGACGGAGAGTGTGTGTGTGTGTGTGTGTGTGTGTGTGTGTGTGTGTGTGTGTGTGTGCCTTGATGTTCTGCTATTTCATCAGAAAATGAAGAACAAGCCTTTCCACCTCACTGTAATAAGGCAGCACTCCAAATTAAGGCTCTGATTTGTACTGTTGTTTATCTTGCAAGATCTCTTTATAGTTCTCCTATTTCCTCATGCCCTTAAATCAAAACCAGATGAACTGACTAAAACACACGAGCTTGAGGAGAAAAAGCTTTCAGCCCTGGCTCTTACCACAGTAGGCAAATTTGAGGGAAAGGACACAGCTTTCATGGAGGTGGAGCTGGTACTTGTCAGGTTTGGTGTGGTGGAGCACCTCCACATTACTGCTCTCCATCCCCACTGCCAGCCATTCACCCGTAGGACAGTAGCCCAAAGAGAAGATCTGTGCAGGGGGGGGAGGAAATAAATAAATAAATAAATAAATAAATAAATAAATAAATAAAACATACTAGTGAGGAACGGAGATTTATTTACAAAGAAGATAAGCATGGATACCGGACAGGCTGAGGCAGAGGAGGTGAATACAGGAAGGAAAAAAAAAAAAAAAAAAAAGACATCCACACAATGTCATGAATTCAAGATTTAGTCATTTCATGAGTTTTTCTCACTTTAATGAATGGTATTTAAAACCCCCCCCAAAAAAACACTGAATGAAATGGATTAGGAAGGTCATCGTTAAGTCACCCCTTTTGACAGGAAATGCTGAGGCATTTAGGAAGGCAAGCCAAGCAACTGGGTTGTTTACATTCCTTCATCTCAGACACAAAGCCTGATTATTGTGTGTGGTTTGTAATACAGAACAGATGGTTTAACTAATGATAGAGAGTAGGCGGATGCAGCGCTAACTCCAAAAGGTGTGCGTGAAGTTCTATGCTCGTGTTTCCTCGGGCGACGAGGCAGGTGTGCTGAGGTTGGCTGTATACCTGAGAAGTGAAATCGTGCTGTTGGAGCTGCCTGCCTTCACGCAGGTCCCATGAGCGAACCGTGTTGTCAAGGCCTCCCGTCCACAGTTTAGTGCCATCGTGTGAAATATCTATACAACTTGCTCCGTCTGTGTGGCCTTGGAATTGCCTGAAGGATCCAGGACAAGAGCTTATGTATTATCTCCCATAAAAGTACAGATACATCTTTTTTTTTTCTTTTTAATAGGAGCTGAACATACAGGTGTCCATCACCATGAGAACAAGGTCATAAGGACAGCGAATGCTGAAGAGAATTGGGATTTAATGCACGTTCATTCCAGGTCCACATCACAACATCTACTAATATCTCATTGGTCACAATGCTGTAAGGTTATAGCAATGACAAGGAATCACCGCCCACAATCCCAGAGAAAAAAAAAAAGGAGATAATACATCTGTTTGGATGGGCGCTAATTCCATTCTTCATTTGCACCAAACAAGGTGATCTTGAATCGTCAGTTACCGTGAATGACATCTTCGAGGACATATACCATTTTAAAATACAGACAAAAACACACTCACACACACTCGCAAACAAACACATGCTGTGTCTTACCTGACAAGAGTCTGGTTGTGGAGGTCCCAGACAGCGATGTTTCCATCACTGCAGCAGGAGAAGCAGACCTTGGCATCAGGGCTGATGGCCAGAGCGTAGCAGGCCGGGGCAGAGGAGGTGAGCTCGGCTTTGATACGGGGTGTCTGGGAGGCTAGGTCCCAGATGGTCAGTGTGCTTGCCTCTCCTCCGACAATCAGCGTGCGTCCGTCAGGAAGAAGCTTGCAGGAGCGGATGTAGTTTTCCCTGTTCTGTTACGAGACAGAGTGACAAGGGAGAAAATGTTAAACAGCACAGAGACAAAAAAAAAAGACATAATTTTCTTGCCTGTTGACATAATTACTACCTCTCCCTTGAGTACAATTTGACCTTTATAAAAAAAAAAAAGAAGAAAAAAATTGTGTGATTGGATTTGTCTATACAGCAATTCAGAGAAGATTCCTGGCCTCTTTTTACCACATATGCACAGTTTTCAACTGAGCTGAGGACAAGACAGCAGAGCGCTATCAGACAACCACGCTGACTGGTCTCTCATTACAGGCTGTCGTTCACTAAAATTACGCGTGGTTTTTTTTTGGTTAAGTGAAAGGCAGAGAGAGCTGAGAAAGGTCGGGTCCAGAGCTCCCACATTCTGGCGTTCCCGCACAAATGGCTTAGCCAAGCTCTGAGAGCTTTGTGTACACAGTTATGGAGAAACGACCACACATTTTCAAATTAACACAGCATGTCAGCAAAGCGTTCAGGGGAAAAAAATCAATAACTGTGGGCTTTCAGACAAATGAAATGAGTCCATAATGTCTGCACAATTGCTCATCAAAACTTGAGCACATTCTCAGCTCAGATGGAGCAGTACCAGAGACAGAGCTGAAAATATCTCGTATGGAATATAATCGAAGGACTGGATAGAATATTCCAATATCTCAAACGTTATTCATTCACCCAAATTGAATAATGACAGAAAAATTCATTCATACAATACGACTGACCACTGGAAACTGACACAGGGATGGGCTTGATATCGTATCAATAGTTTTAAAATATTTGGATGTTCTGTGGGTTTAGTAACAGGCCTAGTACTGAGAGTAAGTGAAGGTGCAGTTACAGATGGAGCCATTTGGGAAGTTGGATAAGTTTTATAGCTGTGGTGTGCAGTTATATAATGGTCAGTCGCTGTATTTTATTTCAGTGGTAACTGTGAGAGAGCATATCTTATTTAACAGGCCAGCTCTTACCAGGCAGTCCAGTTGGGACACCGGGCTCTTGCTCCCCGGCTGACTGATGTCCCAGATCTTAACGCAACCTTTGCCGCCGGTGTAAACGTGGCGCGTGGGGTTGCTAATGGTTACGGCACATACCACCTCTCCGTGGCTCAGCGTGTTGATCTGACGGGCGTGGCGCGGGATGCCTGGGCCAATCAGAGCGTCCGGAGGAAAAGGCACGGGCTGCATCTGCCCGTCAGCGCTAACGTGGAAGGAGTATGCCCTGTTTTTGGCAAAACAGATCCATTAAACTAGATTAAAAACTAAAAACAAGACTACAATCAGGGATGAAGCTTTCACACACACTCAGAGGAACAGCACTAAGACCATTAATCCGGCCTTCAGCCTTAGCCTTCAGGCTCCATTTCACAAAAATGTATCAGAGTTGTACTGCATAATTACTTTATTAATATTCATTTAGCTAAAGCAAGGATAAAGGATACAGATGAAATCTAAGAGAATTTCGAAGGTTAAGTGGGGCAAAGATTAAGCTCCTAAATTAAACGAGGATGAATGAAAACCAAAGTAAAAAAAAGTGCTTAGGGTGGCCATAGACACATTGGATAGGTTAAAGTCAGAATATCCCGTATACAGTGCGGGAGAGCTTCTGTGAGATGGATCTATATTCCCCGTGGAATGAAGCATAAGGACTTACGGCTTTCCTCCAGAGATGGAGGTCAGACTGGCTGGGAGACCGGGAGCTCTCATGTGTGGATGTGGGTCAAACCCCCCCTGTGTGAGCACAGACACAGACGCACGGTGAGTCACAAAGTGCCAGGTTAAAACAGTGGTTTTTTAATTCTGCCAATGTAAACAATATCCAATTTTTCCATGATGTAAGAGAAACACACAAAAGCTATATTTCGACCTTTCAAAGTTTGCATATTCTAGCTGAAAACATGAGGCTCTTAAAACATGAGAGTGCAGTAAAGTGTTGTCTTTCCCCTTAAGCCTAATTTACACTCACTTCAAAGGCTCCCAGTTAGCTGTGTTACCTCCCCTACTGACTGAGACAGTGCTCAGACAAGCAGCACAAGCATAAAGGCAATATTGAGAGAACAAATGCATGAAACATAACTGAATGCAAATTTGGCCTAAAGGAACACAAGAGAGTACAGCAGCTAATAAAAATAACGTAAGAAGAAGAAGAAAAAAAAAAAAATTCAGAACGCCACCACTGCCGAAAGAGAACGCGAAGGAGACAAAATTCTTCGAAGGAGGCAAAGAGAGACAGGGTAGAGAAGACAGAGGGAGGGAGAGAGGGGAGAGAGAGACGTACCATAGGCGTACGCCCGTAGGCTGCGGCCGCGGCAGCGGTCATTTGAGGTGAGATGTGTAATCCAGCGTAGACTCCCGGGCTGGTCAGGGAACCGTTCATCTCATGATGCCCCATCATCGCAAACGGAGCGGCGTACGACCCGGTGATGGACAGCGGCGTCCGCAGAGCAGGGGCTGCTGGGAGATAAAGAGAATATAATGAACACTCCGAGCTCCATTAATGTGATGACCTATTCAAAAATATGCAAAGGCTCCTCAGAGGCTGAGTGGTTTGGAGTGTGTATTGGAATGTGTGCGACTGGCGTTTGTGTTCTATTGGAATGTGTGCGAGTGGGGTTTAGGTTCTATTGGAATGTGTGCGAGTCGAGTTTAGGTTCTACTGGAATGCGTGTGAGCGGGGTTTAGGTTCTTGCGTTGCAGTGTGCACGAAATGTCCCCGTGAGAATATAAACATCCGACAAATTGTGGACCCATTGGGGACATCTGCCGGTCCCTATTTAGGAAAATCATTTGTGCGTGTGACTTTACCCAGTGCCTCCATGCCAAGAGGTTTGCCAGGGATGGGCCTCAGCCCTGGAGTTGTGCTTGTTCCAGGCGTTGGTGCATCATTACGTGGCGTTGGGGTATTAGATTTCAAACCCGGTGTGGATGACTTATCATTCTGCCAAAAAAAAAAAAAAAAAGAGAAGCTTAGATATTACCAAAAAAAAAAATTCTCACAAGGCGAAATACCACAACTGCCGCCGCCCCCCCCCCCGCCAAATCCAGAGTGAAAATTTGAGTGTGCGCTCAACATAATCCAATCTAACTCTGACATTTCATTATGGCCATGAGGGAGTTGTAAAGCATCGTTATGACTCAAACCCATCTCAGCTGTGAAGAGGACGGTGTCCCTCTTCATCCCTCGTTTCTCTTTAATCTCCTCTCACTCTCTGTCGCCCTGAGCCTGGGCTACTTAAGCTCATTGAGGTTATTAGCTCTGCACAGATGTGCCTGATCTGCACTATTTTGACACTCACTGATGGATGTACAGACAGGGATGAAGCACGCACTGACACTAATGCCTCAGCTAGAAAATGGACCGAGAAAACAGGGGCACTGGGTTGCCGTGGAAAGCAAACATACTTTTTTGCCTGTGACAAAACACCCATGCACACATTTGAACCCTCCACTGTTTGACGCATTCAGCCTCTCTCTTGCTCTCCAAACATGCCTGCACACACACACACGCGCGCACACACACACACACACACACACACACACAATTTCTCCAAAACAAACACAGCATCACTATAATCTCCTAAACATATTCCCTAACACAGACGGCCCCTGTGGATCTTACGTGTGGGTGGTCCTTGGCCTTAGAGGAGGGGGTGCTGCCGGACGAGGCTACGGACGCTGGGCTGTTGGGCGCGTCTTTCTTCAGCACCCGTGCCTTGTCCAGGCCGTTCTCTGGGGGAGAGTGAGCTGGGCTGACCCTTGGTGTGGCCGGATCCTGGGAACATCAGGGCGCACCGATCAGGACCACCTCCATTTCACTCAGTTTCACAAGGCAGAAGGCCTCGTGTTCAATACACCAAAAAAAAAAGGGAAATGCTAACTGTCGACGCCCAAATCAAAAAAAAAAAAGACTGCGCTCTGTTCTCACCTCGTTGGACACGTCGACAACCAGATCGTCGCTTTTGTCGCCGTCGCTGTCCTGTTGTGCGAAGGAAGAAACATTAGACATTCGAAATTTTGATTTTTTTTTTTTTTTTTAATATTTGTTGAGGGTAGCCTCAAAATTGCAACATTTTTCATCACAAAGTGCTCCCTCTCTACAATGCTTAAAAGCTGCTATCTGTAACCCGCGGTTTGAATGTTAGTTGGTGGGACCGGACCGATTTGCTCGATGTTCGGTGCTTACATATCGGCTCATGCTGTCTTTCTCGTCCACTTTGCGTTTCTTTGAGTCCAGGCTGTAGTCTGAAGACCCTCTGTGCTTCTCACTGGCTCGCAGACTGTCCGAGGGTGAGACGGAATTATTCTGGGAACACAGACGTACAAACTTCTGTAAGCATCCGAATATAGCTCAGATAATCTGTATTAATCTAAAATAACCGATCCTGCTACTGTGGTATTGGACGGTAATTACGTTTACTATTAGCAAATTCTGTCACGACAATCATTTCAAAAGTCAGGGACAAGTATAGAAATTCTAACCATACTTGTAGCCAAATTCTACATATCAACAGTACTAACAACCATATAACACTCTTATAACAAGGCAAAAGTATGCCTATAAGCATGTAATACCATTACTTTACCAAAGATATTTTTTATTTAAAAAAAAAAAGAAAACAAAAGAGAGAGAGAAAATAAAAAAACGGTTCAACAAGTGTGTTTGCTGTGGAGATTTCTGCTCTTCTACCTTATACAGACACAGAAGTGCTAGCTACAGAGGCTAATATCAGAGGCCAGCGTAGAGAAGCGGTGGCTTTCAATGAGTCGTGTCTGCAAATCCCTGCCCTTGTAAAGTGTAAACAGGTCTGGAGCAGGGGTTAAGCTGAGAGCCATGTTAGATGAGCCAGGACTCTGAGGTATGGGAGTTAAGGAGGAGGGAGAGGGGGAGAGATTGGGTGGGTGGGGGGGGGGTGGTTGGAGGTATCTAAGTGTGGCAAGGGACCATGAAGCCAAGGAGGCAGGACAGCTGAGCAAACTCCCCTCTAAAAAAGCACTCTCTCTAACCCAGAGCAACCACATACTTTTTAAACAGTCTGGACAAACCCCTAAAGGGCCCCCGGCCAACGGCACGGCACATTACTGAAAAACACAGTGCCAACTGGACAGCAGGCCCGTTCGAAAAGAGATCCCGACAGTACGAGGGGGTGAGCGACTAATGAGGGTGGGGGGGGGGGGGGGGGGGGGGCAACGCAACATAAACAAAGCTAACCAAAATCAACAGCCC
>NC_044496.1:8956271-8991271 GCF_902362185.1 Chanos chanos | reverse complement strand
AGAAACTGTAAATTGATCGTGTAAAATTATTTTTGTTATTTGAAAGCACATGCAAACTGAACTTTGTTTAAGCATGTATGCTCTGTGTTCCAACTTTGTCCCCGCTTATAAACAACCCAAGCGAGTGCGCAGACCCGTGTCTCTCAGAACTGCATTGCCCAAACATTTCCCGGCTGATGTTCAATAATTCACTTCCTACACTCTCTCTTCACCCTGGACTCCCCCTCCATTCCAGTTTCTCACAGACGCGCCGACACTTCAAACAGTTTGCTTGAACGTAGTGTTTTTTTTTTTTTAACCAAAGTCTCTCTTCTCACCTCTGTGCTCCAGGTCATGATGGTTCTTCTCGTCTTTGACTGGCAGGTGAGCCTGGCTCCCCAGCGCTCCTAGAGCCAGCAGCCCCGACCCAGAGCCTGTGACGGGGGGAATAGCAGGTGGCTGCAGCCCAGAGGGGTGAGGGGGTAGCTGGATGGGAGGTCCATGAGCAGCGTGGGAGAGATGTTGGGCCTGGAGCTGCTGCTGCTGTGGGGGAGAGACAGACAGAGAGAGAGAGAGAGAGAGAGAGAGAGAGAGAGGAAGAGAGAAAGAGAAAGAGAGAGAGAGAAAAAAAAACCGAGTGGGTCGGCAGGAAAAGACAGCGAGATGCCGACGGCTAAACGAGGAGTGTTGCCGCCGCTGAAGCCTCTCCGCGTGGCAGACACAGAGGGATATATTAACACGCTCACACTCCTATTAGTGCATGGATCAAAGCAAGCTTCCCAAAACACGGTTCCTTGCACACACTCAAACCCTTTTTTTTTTTTTTTTTTTTTTACACACGTTCAAACCTTTTCTCTCTACAAGCTCATTCTCTGCCGAGCTTATTCAAAAATAAATAAATAAATAAATAAAAATCCTGAAGGCGAGTCTGGAAACCGGAGAGACGAGCGTAACTCAATCTACTGACAGGACACTTTCCACAACGGACAATTATCTTATTTTCACCCACAGCTCTCTCTCTCTCTCTCTCTCTCTCTCTCTCTCTTTTTTTTTAAAAGACTAGCAGAATATAGGATTGCAAAATGACCTCTTCTCAACCTGGGGAGAACAGCTCTCGTATTAAAAAAAAAAAAAAAAAAAAAGACGCTGAATCAGGTGTTTGCTAGACCAAGGTCGGGACAAAGGGGTGTGGCCTAACACAGACAAGCATGATGATGTCTAATACAGGCTCTAAGGCCTAGCCAAATGCGGGTGGGAGCGGATGAAACTCGAGTTGTATATATGTTAGTAACATCGTCACCACAAACAGAACCAGACTGGTCTGAGAAGCAAAAACAGCTGGGAACCGTGTAGACAGAGGGACAAGCACGCATACGAACATAGGCTGTAACGTAGCCGACTTTGGGAAATGGACAGGGGTTAAAACGCCACTCAGGCCAAGACTGAGTGGTGTTAAATAAGGTTAAATAACATTTGGCAGATCCATCAGTCAAAAGTGCACGGTGCTCTCACAGCAGCTGTACTGCAACACAACACAGCCATGTTACACACAGCTTACACACACACACACACAATCACACACAACCCTCTAAACAACAGCCAATTAAACGTATACTGCAACCTTATTCAACACATCAGTAACATGGCAATGTCAGGGTAACACCATTTATGAGAAGAGAAGGAGGGAAAGAGGAAAGGAGAAAGAAAGATAGTGGGAGAGAGAGAGAGAGAGAGCGTGAGAGAGAGAGAAGAGGTGAAGGCAATAAGCAGGAGAAGGGCTGTTCTCGTGTTGTCTGTTTAATGAGGGAAACATGCAGTGAGGATCATCAAGAAGCCTCATTAGCCAAACCTCAGTGGAGGAGAAGAGAGAGAGAGAGAGAGAGAGAGAGAGAGAGAGAGAGGGGAAAAATAAAGAAATAAATCTCCTGCCATTCTAATTCAATATTCCTGGATAAAGACCTGCTCAGTGCCACCGCACGCTTATCTTTTTCATCTGTTTAAATGTCTCCAAAGCTTGGGCAATTTCCACAGGAGACACATGCAAAGAGGGAGGAAAGAAAGAAAGAAATAAAGAAATAAAAACAAATAAAGAAATAAATAAAAAACACAAGCAATTAAAACTAACAAGCAAATCAGACTCCAACCGACTGCGATCTCCAGGTGAAAGCAACAGCGGCATTACATTGAGCTTCAGAGGCGGCTGTTGTTATTAAAACACACACACACACACACACACTCGGGTTCCTACCAGCAGAGTACCCCCATCACATACACACACACACACACACACACACACACACACACACACTCGGGTTCCTACCAGCAGAGTACCCCCATCACATACACACACACACACACACACACACACACACACACACACACACACACACAAACACAACGTTCCGTTAAGCACATAGGGGAGCATTTAGGCATCAGCCCCACAGCCAGTAAAAACAAACACACACACACACACACACACACACATATATCCACTGACCATGAGGGTTGGGTAGACAGCATGGTGCTGCTGCTGAAGGGAGAAACCACAGTGAGAACTCTGAGCATCCACACGCAACTGACATACACACTTATATACACACTTATACTTATATAAGCAGCGTGTCACACTTATATACACACACACACACGCAAACAAACACACACACGCCATATTCAAATGTAAGACTGCACGTAAAAACCCAAGAAACATTGGCACATTTGCACCGACACCTCACTTCAGCTTGATTTGGAGAAATGCAAATGCAAACAAAGTAATGCGTACAGACCACAACAAAAACAATATTCGGTCTATACCCAAGGGTCCGCGAGGAGGCAAATCTGAGAAAACGAGTTCGTCTTTACGACGGCAGCACGCACAAATAACTATTAACACCACTAAGCAAAAAGAACAGCGTAAACCTACATTCATTTACAAACTAATATAAATAACATATCAGCAGTAGAAAACCAGTCAAAATGACAGAGTAATGGGACTAAGGGTATAAGTATAGCCTTCCTGTCAAGACTCGGGAAGCGTTGCGGTCAAGTATAGAAAAATTACAATCGGTAACGTCGGGTTGATCACACAGCGTGTCATGGAAATCCGAATCTGCAACTCAAATACACAGCATAGAAAATGCAAAGCAAGGTTGAAGCTCCTAGTAAAAAAAAACACAGAATCCACACCGATACCAAACCTCAGTCAGTAATGTTTTTGCATAAGTGTGAACGTGTGGTAGGACGGAGGATTTCCATTTACATACAGTTTTTTATGTCCCAGATAACCCACAGTGGACCTGTCTCTCCTCAGCTAACCCTCGCTCCGTGTGTGTGTGTGTGTGTGTGTGTGTGTGTGCGCGCGCGTGTGTCTGTTCCGTAAATAAGTTGTTGTCTCGTTTGTTTTCTTGGTTCAGTGACAGTATCATTAACAGCGGAAAAACTCAACTGCAGTCAGTCATCACCACAGCCACAGACAGGCCCAGCTCTCCAAATCTGACAGGCTGAAATCACCACGGAGGACAGGCGCTAGTGCCCCCCCCCCCTTTCTCTCTCTGTCCCTCTACCCCCACTCTCTCCCTCCTCTCTCTCCCTGCTCTCTCTCTCTCTTTCACTCCACTGCCAGGCGCGGCTGGCTCCTGATTAACATTGAATCTTTAATGACGGCTCCCCTCCCCCTGCTGCATCCTGCTCACGGGGAGAGCAAAGAGATTGATCTCCTGCCATCTCTCTATCCAACAAATAAAAGCTTGTTTTTCCAGCCTGTTTCTGTGTGTGTGTGTGTGTGCGTGTGTGTGTGTGTGTGTGCGTGTGCGCGTGTGTGTGTACGCCTCTCAATGCTGTAAGTGTCTGCCTGACTGCCTCTATTTTTCAGCCATCGTGATGAGGGGACACTGAGGTCGTGTGTGTGTGTGTGTCTTAAGGGGGGGGGGGGGGTGAGGCTTTGCCAAGCTGTTCTCCTGAATAGCCGCCCGGTTAATGACAGGCCCTGCCGACAGTTGCATTCAACCGGATTGGAGGAAGCAATTACCTTGAAAATGGGGGTCACAGTCTTGGCTCATTTGCCTTAATTGAATTCCAATATCGGCCTCCAGCTGCCCTGACCCAGGCCCCAGGCTTCCTAACCACCGCTTCAAGGAGGCTAATCAAAGCGGGGTCAGCTATTCGTCAGTCTGACACTCCTATCTGCTCCAAACTGGGCTCCGCCACCTCCTCCTCTTACACAGAGATTAATATCCATACTCAGAGCAGGTGGAAACACACACACACGCACACACACAAAGTAACTTTGAGTGTTTGAGTGATTAAGCGGGTACACAGCTTCACCGCGATTCTGAGTATTGATTGAGATTAAACAAAAGGGTGACTCAATGTGAACACAATGACTGTAATATAAATACAGACTGTATTACGCTAAAACACTCAAGTACACAATATCTGTTTCAGCATCCTGATCAGCTAACCTGCTCAAAAGGTCTTTGTCTTTTTTCTTTTTTTTTTTTTTATTGACAAGGACAATGCACAGCAACCTGATATCTGCTGATGTGTTTACAGAAACACATCAGATTTGTCTTTTGAAGCAAGCTCCCATCAGCTGGTCTCAGAAGGAAAAACAACCTCCCTTAGATAACTGGGCAGATAAACACCCATACACACACACACACACACACACACACACACACACACAACAGCCAAACTTCATATTACTTACTCACATTAATTTGAAATGCTTAAAACAAGTAAAGCTGGATAAGTATATAGTCAGAGAGCACACTGACTTGAGGCTAGGGCTGTGTGTGTGTGTGTGTGTGTGTGTGTGTGTGTGTGTGTGTGTGTGGGTGTGTGTGTGTGTGTGTGTGAAAGAGAGAGAGAGAGTGTGTGTCACAAACTAATTCTCTTACTCCACAGGTCAGAGGAGCAGCAGAAGCATCCACTAGTCTTCTTAGGCCTTATCCCATTAAAAGAACCCACTCAGCAGCTCCTAATCACACACAAGCGCACAATCTAATGATAGCATTAGACTTTCCCCACTGCACACAACATTTACAACTTCTCACAGAGTCTGAGCAGGGTTCTGAACTTACACACACGCACGCGCACACACACACACACACACACAAGACACTGGACACATGAATGAACTCCAAAATCAACCAAAACAATGATTTTACATGTTAACAAAACATATCAAAATACAAAATAATATCAAAATATAAAAGGTGTCATTACATCACATAATTAAATCTGATAAAATAAAAATAAATAAATTAAACCATAAAGACAGGGGCAAATCGACACACAAGGCTAACCGCGGCGCCCTGCGTGTTACCTTACGTAAAACTGAGAGGATTCAAATCGTCCCCACATGATCCTTTACTATTTCTATTGTCTGATAGCTCAAGACTCTTCCGATTAGCTGGGTCATTGAAGAAAAGTGATCAGCTCTTCCAGCTATCGCGACCGCATTATTATAACTCCTCCAAGCCAGGCACTGTAAGGATTTCATGTGTCTATGGAGGTCACACAGCCTGGGCTAAAATGAGCGCCTGCGAAAGGCTGTCTGGGGGTTTTGGATATGGAAATGCAGCGGCGAGAGGCCAGACTTGTGTGTGCGGGTTTGCCCCTGAGAATGGTCAAATGAAGGAAGAAGAGGGGTATACACACGGTGAGGGGCAGATTGGGAAGTCCACGTACCCCGATGATGGCATTCAGCTCGGTCATTGTCACTTGCTTGGCACGTTCAACAGCCTGTGCCACCTGCTGTTGGTGCTACAGGAAAACAGAGGAGACAAATAACACACAGGTTAACACACTACAGTTAAACCATGACCAATTAACAGTGTAAGACCTGTGTGTGTGTGTGTGTGTGTGTGTGTGTATGGGATGTAAGACAATACCACTTACAGAACATCGTGATTTGGAGTGTACAAGACCATATTTCAATTGCATAAGTGCTACTGCTGTCAGTGAAAAACATTTTTCGGAAGTTAAAACATTTTTTTTTTCTGCTGATATATTTACCTCTTGTGACAGGAAAGGCATGATTTGAGCAAGAATTGCATTGAGACGTTTTGCAATCTCAGTCTGAAAAGAGAAAGAGAAAAAACACCAAAAATCCATTAGTTTATCAAAAGCAAATCAAATAATCATTTCAAATTTTATCAACATACAAGCTAGGCACATGTCCTCATAATTCACTGCAAACTACCGTCCTCTTGGCTGTTATCAAAGCTCATCCCCTCTAACGGAATATCAATCAGCGACAAGGTGACCGCGCTCTACTGTTTACAAAACTAATACACTTGAGTATGCTCTAGCGCTAACTTAGAATTCACCGTAACGAGACACTTTTCCCAGCTAAGCCATTAGCAAGAGGGATTATTTCATTAAAATACACAAATATGCTAATGCCATACTGGTGCGGTAAGATTAACGAGGGTAATACTACACAATAACGTTGTGATCATTTCACAAGCGCGTTGGGGTGGGTTAAGGCAAGAGGGGGGTGGGTTAAGGCAAGAGGGTGGTGGGGGGGGTTTGGAGAGCGAAATTCTGAATGACTTTTATTGATATGCACGCGGCAGAAGAGTATGTAGGTAAGACGATCCCTGTGGCAGAACATTCAGCAAGGAGCACTTTAACGCTCAACGACATTACTCATGGTTATTTGAGGACAGAGAGCCATTTTCTCCCCGCTTGTGTTTCAACGGAAACTACAACAGCTACTTGAAGGGCCCGTCCTTTCACAGGAAGTCTGTCTGCAGAAGGCGGTAAACTAATTGATTACAGGGCTCAGTGGACAGATGGTCCAGCAGGTGAGAGGGATTTCTCTCCTTTGGCACATTCCACTCATTTCTGACCCGTCTGACCTCTCAGCCAGTGGGAGGGCCCAGATCCTGGGTCCCCCGAGGGGTCATTCTGTTTTTTTTCTTTTTTTTCCTTTTTAGGGTGTGGGGGTCAACCTGTCCTAACTTGGCTAAAGCAGAGAGAAATTGTCTTTTCTTCTTCTAAGCAACAGCTTATTCTTTAAACTCAGCTTCTTTTATTTAAAGCCACTCATCCTAGCTACCCCTCCATCCCTCACAAACACACACTCTCAAGACACCTCAAACTAACACACACACACACACACACACACACACAAAACCTGTCTTACTCACCCCACCACTGTCACCCCTTAATCTTTGTCTCCAATACACCCACACGCACTCCCTCTCTCCCTCCCGCCTCTTAGAGGCTCCAGCTCCGCCATTCCTTGGTCCCGCTCCCAGGTTGCCACGGCAACAGCTCCAGCCCTATCTCTCTGGGATCATTATGTAAATTGTACCTCTGCTTGACCATAACAGGCTGTAAAATCATATTATGCGCACAGAGGCAGGTCATTAAATTGAATTTTCAGGCTGTCGATCAGATCAGCTCTGCAAATTAATGGAGGATAAAAGGGGGCAAGTCAGGAGGAGGAGGAGGGGCCGGATGGAGACGCCAACAGCTCCTATTGCACTGAGGAGGGGAGGTGGGATGGGTGTGTGTGTGTGTGTGTGTGTGTGTGTGTGTATGTGAGTGAGAGAGACACTCAGGCCAAAAGAGCTTCACTGACTGAAGCACACAGTCATGGCAACAGACAGACCAAACAAGGCCAGTGTGTTTTCACTGAGACACAGGGCCATACTGAGCCCTGTCCTGAGTTAAACCTCTCCACCGCCTCTACCTTTAACACGTGTGTGAAGAGCAGTTCTGCCTGTGACCACTCGCTGTAAAACGCGGCGTCAGAAATGATCTTCGGGGCGGCAGCCAGCAACGCTGGAGCGTACTTGGAAATGTTTTGGCCAACATGACGCATCCTATTGCCAAACATAAAACGTGAGGAATGGAAACTTAAGCCTAAGATATGGATTACAACTTCATAAGCAAGATGGCAAATTAGCAGATTACTCTGCAGCACAAAAATAATCTCTGTTGCTAAGAAAGCTACCTCAAACAGACGTAATATTATCTCCAAATTTATTCCAATTAGTAGTTAACTGAGGCAGGAACATAATCAGAATCTGACAAGGGAGTGAGTTGGCGCATACGAAAGAGGTGTGACTGCTACACATCAAATATAACAAAGAAAAACAAAGGCACACTCAATAATGTCTCGCTTATTAAGATACTTAAATACAGCTCAATACAACACCTTGTACTCATATCCTGAATTCATGCTTGTCCAACAGCTAATCAAACAGCACTCTAATGCTAAATGCCAACACGTTTCCTGTTTCTAACTGGAGCCGGAGCGCAAAAACACACATCTACGAAAATGTGGCAGAGGAACAGGAGATAACCCCACAAAGACTATCAAAACTTCCCCGAGGAAACCACTTCAGCCCTGCCACTCTCTTCCATCAACTACACCGTAAAGGTCTTATCTCCATCTAACATACCTCACAGACTTGCATTTTTTTAAAAAAAAAAAAACAAAAAAAATAACAGGAAACACACACACACACACGCTCACAAAGATTTCAAACAACAATAATAAAAAAAAAAAGAAGAATTTGCCACACTCCTACACGTAAAAGCTCCAAACCAGAAATGACTAACGCGAAAAAAAGTTTTTATTAATCCATCCGTCAAAAACAAACCCTTTTTTTTTTTTTTTGCTTTGGTCCTAACAGAAAAACATAGGAGTGGTAAGATGACAGACTGTGTTTATGTAGACAGATGGGTCTGTTTCCTTACTGAGCCCAATTTACAGCGGGCAGTGCTAAAAGCTTTTTTTTTTTTTTTTCTCCCTTCCCCTCAGCAGCAACACTCTGCTACTCGCGTATAAAAATGGGGCCGTCGTCACTTTAAGGAAATGAAAGCGGAGCCCTTGAGCGGGCAAGCTTTTTGCTTGGCTACACAATTACAGGTACTCGGAGCTGTCTAGCACTGGCTGAAGAGCTCTCACTGGCAGGCCTGTCAATGGCATGTTGAAAGCCATTTGCCTGTTGCTATCGGTATTAGCAGAGTGGAGTGAGATGCTGATGAGTATTAAATTTGTGGGAAAACAACTGGTGATTGAAGCACTGTGCACGCACATACTCACTCCAGGGCACAAAGAAAAACTAATCACAGCCCAGATGAAACGAGGGAGAGGAAGGGAAGGGGAAGGGGGGGGTGCAGGCAGGCAGGCAGCCACACAAATGCAAAGACTCAGAGAAAAACACACATATCCACAAATCACAGCAAACACTCACACACACACACACACACAAACATAAGAAACAGATGCACAAGCACATGCCCCCTCCCACCCTCCCCCACTTCCAAACACAGAGACACACACACCCACACACACACACACCCGCCTTTCTAACCACACACACCCCATCTCCCCTTGGGCTGAAAGCCCTCCATTCAGTAGTGTTCATTTGTAACGGTGCCCACAGTGGTGGGAGGAGCAGCTCTTCACCATAGGCTATTGTTAATGTGCAGCAAATCCTGCCCTAACTGTTTATTGATGTCTGAATTTACCTCTGCATTGATCTGCTGGGAGCTGGGCCACAGGCCACTGTCATAATGGCTAGGGCCAGCCACGCAGCACTGATGACCAGATGCTCCTAAAACCCGACACACACACACACACACACACCCCTACGCACTGTAACACACAATGCCATTCACACGACACACTGTATGAAGCACACTCGACACCAGGTCAAATACGGGCTGTAACTTAAAACAAAACGACATTCTATTTATCCTCTGCACATGTACTCACACCAGAGCCTAACACACAAGAGACTAAGGTCATGTGTGATCTCAGCAGTTTGTAAGTGTCTAATAGATTTGAATTTGACAAACTATTAAATATACAAAAGTAATATCTATACAAGTCCATTATATATATATATATATATATATATATACACACACACACACACACATATACATACATATACACACACAAGTCCATTTTATATATATATATATATATATATATATATATACATATACATACGTGTGTGTGTGTGTGTACCTACATACATATGTCAAACCAGAAATGTAAAGGGTAACCCAGTGAGAAGACTCTGATTTGGGGTACAATGAGGTAAAACGTCGGTTATGAAATATTGTATTTGCTCAGTACTTTTACACGCAGAGAAGCACACGCTTCACTTGAGCTCTGAAAAATCCATTACAAAAGAAAAAAAAACAAAAAAAAAAACAACAGAAGACGTTGAAACGTTTTAAAAACAAATTCTAACAAATTCGTCTGTTTTCGTTATACCATAAAACCTACCGAAAATGTTTTTCTTTGGTTTCTCCTTGGGACCGCACAGTACACAGCCAAGCTCACTTTCCACTAAAACGACACTTTAAGTGTCACCCAACGCCACCCGGAGAATGTGTGTTCATAGTACAAACTGCTTTATAATTGTCTTGTAGAATTCAGCAGCAATTTCAGACTGACCACGATAAGAACACACACACACACACACAAACACACACACACCCCTCTACTGTGACTGCTGTTCGCCCCAAGTCAGTTTGCTTTGGCTCTCAGACAAGTCAACCATCATCACCTTAGCAAACAATTCCTGGAATCCCATATAAATTATTCATCTGAACAAGCTCTCACTCTCTAACTCTCCCCTTCTCTTCTCTCCCTCTCTCTCTCTCTTAACCACTTCTCTCACTCCCTCTTGGCCAAAGACAGGACTTCCCTTAATGAAGCAAGGGCTGTGTGTGTGTGTGTGTGTGTGTGCAGCGTTATTGACAGGCAGCAGAAACTAAACAAACAAACCACATCGACAGAAAACGCAGAAGCAGCACCATCTAAAAGAACAGAAAGACTCAGCACGAGAGAGAGAGAGAGAGAGACAGCGAGAGAGAGATCTATTCTGTACACAGCAGGGCATCAGGAGCTGAAGCAGTTTAATGAGCCACAATAATTAAAGTCACTTATCGACATCCAGTGACAACCTCCACCTCATTCTCATCTAATGAGACTGCTGTCTAAACAAATCAGTCTAGAGCTGCTGCTAACAATGGCCAGATCAGAGCCACCATCTAAGGCCTCTCTGAGTTCTTCTTAAAACCGGCTTTACACACAAACACCAAAGTATTCAAACCAACATACTTCCCAATCTCCCAAATAAATCCTTCAAGACGGAGAATAATACCCTTGTCTACAAGCGATAATCCATCCATACCTTCTCTCTGTTGCCTGTCTCTCCTTCCAACCCCCCCCCCCCCCCCCCCCCCCCCCACGCCTTTCCTCAACCAGAAATAATCTGGAGAGCTGTGAGTGTGTTGTGTGTTTGAGCTGATGTCATCACTAACACACCAGTCCACATGAATAATTCACAGGTTTCAGTTGACTGGAACAGACTTATTGATAAACAAAAGGCGAGCTCGGAAACAGGCCAGTCGATTAACCTGTTTAAGCAAAGCCCTCCGTTCCTCCTCCAGCCGCCCTCCCCCCCACTCCTCCGATCCTCTTTTTTTCCCCCTCCTCCTCTCATCCCTTCTTTCTCTCAGCAGGAGATAAGTGCCTGACAGAACCTTTCAGGGGATGTAGTGCCGTGAGAGACATCTGGCTGGATGAGACTCACACACGCACGCGCACGCACACACACACACAGAGCATGGTTGATGAATCACACATGCAGTTCCAATTCACCATCCCCACATTGATATCATTAACCTTGTGGGGCCTCAGGGTGAGAGCCATAAAGTCGCCTTCAATTCCGGCAGCCTCTCTGCATCTAACTATACATCATATCTCTCTCTGCTAATGACAAGCCACGCCAACCATTTAAAACATCCCACAGAGTGAGTGAGTGAGTGAACGAGAGAGAGAGAGAGAGAAAGACACAAAAAGAGAAAGAGAGAGATAGAGAGAGAGAGCGAGAACTACAAATCAGAAACTAGACCAGAGGCTATCGGGCTGTATTGGATCCAGTGCTGACAGTCAGGTTAAAATGGACTCTCCCCTACACCTCCATTTTGAAAGAGGTTTGTAAGGTTCTCATTACATCCTCTGCCCTGGGCGGCTTGTCAGTGTAAAACATGCTCTTATCTGCGGTATGAAGCCGTCATATAAAATATGGCCTAAAAGGCACCCTGAGGACAGTCTGCCCGGTGCATTAACACCCTGCCTTGTTAGCTATAGGGAGGATGAGTCCGCTGTCCCGCATTCACACCAATTACTTTCCCCCTGCCTTTGATTAATACGTCCTGTTCAATGTAGCTGACCTAATGAGCTTTATCTGGCCTAGCTTCTCTCTCTCTCTCTCTCTCTCTTCCTCTGTAGTTTGCATGCATTCATTCTACCATCCTAGGCCAAAAGCTCCTCTTTAATCTTATCAGCACAGTGCGATCACAACGGCCTGCCTCAGCTGGTCTGTCAGCATTTTTAGAGCCCACCACCGCAAGCTGCAGTACTAGTCTCAGGGCCAGAAATGAGTGAGTGTGTGTATATATAGAGAGACAAAGAGATGTTGATGTTGATATTACACAAGTGCAGGTGTGTGTGTGTGTGCATGTGCGTGTGTGTGTGTGTGTTTAGAGATACAGGGTTGTTTTTGAATCTTGCACGAGCGTGCGTCGCAGTGTCTTTTCGACTTCAGGCGCCTCTCTGGGTAAAACCTCAGTAAGCGACTGACCGGTTTTGGACGATGTTAGCGGAGAGCTCTCCCACTTCCACACAGGCCTGTCGGTCAGCCTTTGCCTCATCCCCTCATTATCGCCAGTCGCATCGTTTCATTCTTTTCTTTTGCCCTTAGTCTCAAACACCTTCACCGAACAACCAAAACCCTACCAGCGCAATACTCAAGTGTCACAGTCATTGTGTGTATAAAAGACTGTGGGAAGCGTAAGGTCCCCTATTTCACACAGGATTATGAGCCAAACAACACAGACAAAAGCATATTAACAAAACAAAAAAAAAATTGTAGATTTGATGCATACCTGTTTGTGCATTTCAATATTCAGCCCATAGGACATCTCATAGTACTGGGAAAACAAACATAAAGGATTGGTTAAGACACACATAACTTTTATTTACAATGTCATACAACACTGTTTAGCATACATTAATAAAACGATACCATAAAATACCGGATTGCCATAGAACATACATACCTAGACTAGTAATATTCTGAACACATACAACTCTCTTTAACATTACCATGTTTTTTTTTTTTACAGTACCTAAAATGTCAGAACTATATTACAGATTTTAATGCTACCAATGATAGCAGTGTTCTAGTGAGATATAGTTTCCTGGTTGCACACTGTTAGACAAACTTTAAATAGTGACTGGCAGCAGTTCAGTAGTGTCTGCCTCCACAGTAAAAGGAAAAGGAGGGGTTATCTAGATCATCTGTTTACTGATTAGTGTTTAACACCTATCCCTGAGAAAAGACAAGGCATTAGAACACAACCTGATGAATCCTGTCTAATTTTCAGAGACCATGTTTTGGTGTAATTGTGTGTCTGACTCTCACTCTATTTTGAAGTAAATACCTTTTAAAAAAACACACCACAAAAAAAACACCATCTACTGTACATATCAGGATATATTCCAAACACCAAACATCAGTCCAAGCAGCCCAAAGTATACTTCACCCTGTTTATCTACAACACACTTTTATCTAGTTCTCTCTGCAGGCATTCCTCTAAAAAATAATATTTAACAAAAGTACGACCATGTCAACTCAATCTCTGAGTGTACAAATAAGATAAGATTGAAAGAGAGAGAGAGAGAGAGAGAGAGAGAGAGAGAGATTAGTGTAGTATAGCCTTACACTATTACCTCACATATCAGCAACTAATTTTCCATTCACAAACCATGTCCAAACTTCACCTCCATTCCACTGCATTTGGTTTGAACTCCCTGGCAGCTTAACACATTTGCAATCCATGTTGAGTAACGACTCTATTAAGCAACCAGTGGGAATTAAGAAAGCATAAGACGGGAAGGCCTCTAACAGACAATAATTCTGTAATACTTGTTCCTTTTGTAGATTACTCATACACCCTACATAACATACCAGACAGTGACTGTGTTTACTCTTTAATCATAAAGTTTGAAACCACATTAAGACCTAATACACAACTCAGCTCTAGGCTGTTTTTACATGCCACTCTAACAGATCTGACAGAATACGACAAATAGCCTATTGGCTATATTTCACAAACTCCCAAATTCATTTTATACTCTGTTTCCTATATTGCTTAGCAGCTTGTCTGAAATTGTGAAAAGAAACAACAACCGCAATTTAAGATTGAGACAGTCAGGACTAACTGATAGCATATCCAGGGACGGTGAGATCACAGAGGGCAAAAAAACTGTCTGACTCTGCAGCCATTTCACAACACAGACACAAACATACACATTTAAAGGCAGTTCAGATAACGGGTGAAGACATTATCAGCCTGATAAGCAATGGTAGTAAACAGTAAACATTAGCCAGCTCTTCTGATGAATTCTGGCACAGAGATGAAAACGTTCAAGTTCTCACCATCACGTAGTGGCGCTGCATCTCTGTTTTCTCATTGGCCAGTTTGTCATATTCCACCTTAAGACTGGGAAAAGAAGATTAAAAAAGAAAAGTTATTGACATTTTTGCACTGCTATATTTCAATATTTTTCTCTGGTTACGACAAATAAAACTATGTGCATAAATACTTCAGTTCATCGACAAAGTCTGGACTTGATGCACAGTTGTTAACTTCATTCATATCACTACTGATTGTGCTCTCATGAGAGCAAGATTTATGATGAAGCGATAAATACCCTTGCTTTTGGCTGTTGATAAGAAAATGCACATTGTAACTGTAGCAACTGGACTCCACCACAGGTTGAAAAGAGGTTATTCCCTGGAAAAGCCACCTACAGACAAGATATTCTTACCTGTGGTACTGTGCCTGCAGAAACTGAAACTCATCTTTGATCCTGTCACATGATTCTGCCACAGTGAATTTGAAGCCAGGCTGACCAGGCTGATGGGGTGCCTAGAAAGCAAAACAAAAAGATTTTAAGAATCGAAGTAAACAACATATCACTGCGGCTCCAATTTCTACCCCATTACTAGAACTTCTACCACATAAATCAGCATGGAGAATACTGTCAATAACAGCACGAGCAGAATGAGTCATAGTAATAACCACTAGTGTCAATACTACATTTCATGCCCCTTGGTTTCCGGAGAAATCATATTTCATCACCGGGTTGAACTGCGGTTTGTCAGAAGAACTCAGGCGTTCCCCTGAGACCCGTCTGGCGGTCGTTTTCATACTGGTGGGAATAACCACCATCACTCAACAGCGTTCTCTGTGACACAGATGGGTCATTGCGACTAAACGGTTTCTGAAAACGGTAGAACCTAACGTATGTTTTCTTTCTTCCACTTCTCACATTTTGCTTCTAGAATACTTCATATATTTATGATTGGACGAGTGGTCTCTCTGAAATCTTGGACCGAAATGTGGGCGTATGTTTGTAGTATAATTATAGCTGCAATTTGTTCAAATAATCAGACAAGCACGACTGATCCCCGCACTAGCGTCGTAAACACGGACAACATGACCAGAGAATTGGTCTTTTGTTTGTTTTGGTTTCTAATTCCAGATAAAGGACAACGTATACAGTGCTCCTAAAGAGAGCCTGGCGACGGACAGTCCATACTAGCAGACAAAGTACAGATCGCGCGCTAATGGTTGACAAGGTAATTAACTCGTTCCGCCTGCAGACGTATCAACAAGAAATATGTATTTTTTTCATTCAAAAGATACTCACCGGATGCCGGCCCTGAGGATACATCTTGAATGTATCCTTTCTGAGTGGGAAATCCAGGGAATCTGTTTTTTTCAGTAATCCGAGTAGATGAGCAACGGTCCGCCACCCCTCCCTGCACGCGCAGGCGCTCGGACAAAAGCCCAGCTCTTCGGAGAAAAGTGCGCTCCTCCACCCTCAAGTCCTCGGGTCCACTGATCCCTATCCTCGATTTTAAGCTCCTTATCCTTAGCGACCACAACCAAAATAATAAGAAAAAAGCAGAAAACATAACGTTGACTTGATAGCCTGGAAATCAGTTGCTCCAGTAATTGTCGTTTGCGGAGATAAAGCGACAACTATTGGAGCAATTCAAGCAGATTTGGTTCATGTCATATGTGCTGCAAGCTGTGGTTAACGAGCTGCCCTTAGAAACCTTGCTTGTGTGCGCTTGCTCGTAATAACAAGATTTTCTTGTCCAGACTATCGTTTAAACCAAAGCAATTATATTGCTCAAAACTAAATTACGCTTCAAAAACAGACTGTCCCATAACAATGTGTAATAGCACGATAATAATAAAACAATACAAAGATTCGAAATTAAAAATTAATCGACCAGTATCTCCTGTTAGACTACATAAAACATTTTCGTCTCAGACGTTTAGTAAAAATCACAACAGATTTTGCCGCGCACTGCATTTCGGCTGTTTTTCACCGAGGTTTCCAAGTGTACGGGTAGTAGTGCCCAGGAAAGGCTACTACAATACATCGTGTCATTAAACCAGTTAACAGGGCAAACAAGCCGCTGTTCCTAATGTCTGTTTTACGGAGCTACCTTTATCAATCGCTAGTCTAATAGTCTAGATTACACAGTGAATCCTCTGGAAAAAAAACGTCCTCCGTGTTACCTTTTGTCTACTCAATTCCTCTCCACGAATGTAAATACAACAATAATTCCCAGCACGGAAGAATCGTCAAAGTCCTTTCCACTCGTGACCTTACTGTGTGAATTATGCTTTGGTTACTAATCAAGCGCTGACAACATGCAATCCTAGTCCACGTCGCGCTCTTGAAACTGTGGTGGTGGCGATCTCTAGGAGCACCACGAATCGTTTCAAGAATTGCTTTCCGGATGACTGGACGTCGGACTCTACACGGTTATGATTTCGTCGCTGTCCACCCGAAAAAATTAAGCCAACTCCATTCGTGGTCCTGAGGGGCAAAATATGAATTTCCAAATCCGCATTTGCTAGTTTGAAATGGTTAGATGGTGAAAAGTTTGACGCTCAGTTGTGTCAGCCGCTTGCAATCGCTTTTGCCCAGTTTCTGTACCACTTGCCGTACCACACACAGACTACCCACTGACACGAGGATTCAACTGCCGCGAGAGCGACTCACAATAGCCAATCAAATCTCCCGAAGCAGTTCATTTAGGTTGACCAATCAGAGTATGGTGCCCACGTGGGATGCAATATTTTCTTGCACACTGATTGGACTATAAATATCTGACCTCATGTTCGCCATTTTGGATATAAACAGGTTTTTCTCCAGACAAACAGCCTACATGAACAACGACAATTGTTCATAGTCTGCTTGCTCAAGACGCAGAGAGAGCGAGATGCGTCAGGTGATATTAATTCTGATGACAATATTAATTGCTGCCCTGAAATCAACGAGTTGTACTAAGTTATGACAACAATCATATATTGCACGGCGCAGCGGTCGTAGGGCACATTAAACCATATGCAGCTTGCAGCTGGGCAATATAAACTGGAACAGAACATCAGGGTTAAAATTTTTACATATATATATACCGTATATATAGCCTAGGCTATATGATGTAAATGTTAAATTCAAAAATCCATACGATGTTTTGGGACGTAAATCAATCTGAAAATGGGTGAAAGAGTGTTCTACCAAAAAAAAATAGAGCCTGATTATTGTTCGTGGATAAAAACAAAGAACAAACAGTTCAATCAGGCTTGCGCTCGACGTAGTTCATGAAAAAAAAAAATACTACATATACCTACGTGAGCCAAAACAACAGTTTTTGCGAGTTCTGGATCTACTATGTTATCGGTCAAATTTGTGTGATCGGCCTTATTACTTCTTACGTGCTGTTGGATCATAGCACAACATGTCTGCAACCGACAAAAACCAACCTATCTTGTGACGCTCTCCATATTCCAACCCACGTGGGGTCTGTCTTCCTCTTCAGTGCATTGTGACCAATCGCTAACCCGATTCAGTGTTCGCTGGATTTTGATTGGCTTAGAGAAGCCAGAACTGTCAGTCAGAGACCCGTGTTGTCAATCAATACCACGAGGGGCCGAGCACTGACAAATGCCTGTGCTTCTCAGCCTCCTGCCTGCGAATAGTGCTTGGAATGGCTGCTTAATTAGCTTCGAATAGCGTTTCCTTCCAGCTCAAACAATCTGTCACTACCATGTGGTAAAAAGAGCCTTGCATAAAACAAAGGAGGGGAAAAGCTAGTAGGGGCTAAATATCAGTTTGATTTTTTTTCTATGAATACATTTGTATTAGCCTACCGCAAAACAAAGCATTTATTTCACTCAAACACTGGCTCATTACAACCAGCTGTTCGTCTTCATTTTTTTCTCCTTTGCCCAGTAAAATGGTCTGTTGCATGTAAAGAAATATAAGCCTACCTGTGATTTAAAAAGTCCCGTCTCCATATGTAAACCAAAAGGCTATTCAAACTTATGTACTTGCTTTACTCTAACAAAGACATGAACCATAGTTTAAAATGCTTGGTCAATCTCTGTGCTTAGACAATATGACTAATGCATTTAATGCATTCCTCTTCAAATTAAGTTTAACATACGTTCAATAGAACTACATTGTGTAGTACTAAATAACAAGTTTTACGTTGTTCATAAGCAATCTGTGTTCCTTTCCTGCAGCAGTGAGGTGTGTGGAAAGGTCATCTTGCTCTTTCATCAGCCTCATGATACCAATCTAGGAATGAAAATTCGGAAGAAAAGAATAGTAAAGAATGTCTTCGATCAAGAGTTACCGCCACTGCATGTGAAATCACTTTTTTTTTTCTTTTTTTTTTTTAAACTTAGTCTTTGTTTTTGTTTAACCCTCAACCGGAGAAATTTTCACCTAATTGGGTGCCTATCAGATGTTTAGGTTCAACATGACTTCAGGGTCATTTGCTCGAAAAAGCCCAGAACATGCTAGACCCCCAATTGGTCAATTAATAGTGAACTTTGGACTCTCCCACGTGGGAGCTGTGATGGGTGGGACTAAGGCTCGGCATGGATTTGGGCATCAAGGTACCAACCAACGGACCGCGAAGGACATCAGTAGTTAACCTGTAGGTCTTGTGGACAGTCAGGTCAGTCAGTCATTAAGCACTGTATGCAGAGTACGCAAAGTCATGCTCTTATTACCAACCATACAACCTGTATGTGTGTGCGCGTGTGATTGTTTATGTGTGTCCGGGTGTGGAACTAGCTGGCTAATCTATCATGGACAAACCCCAGCGCACTCTTCAGAGGAAAGTGCTGCCGATGGCAATAAAAGGAAACCAGGACTCACCCCTGGCGGAGGGAAAGAGGGAGGAAAAGGACTCCACCCTCAGAGACCCCTGCTCTGTTTATTTATCCTGAAACCCCAGACGCTGCAATGCTTTCACCTCAGAGCAGGACACACTGGCCTCTGTTTGCAGAAGTGGTTTTAATTCTTTACTGAACAGCGATAGGATCATCCCTGTTCCATCTGACCGCTTTTCACTGGCCCTCAGTGGCATCCCCTTCAGCTCTACCTGGGCCCTGTGTTAAAATAAACACATCCCTGGTCTGTATTTATTGCTCCAGAAGCAACTGAGGGACTGATGGCCATTCATCTTGTTTTCATTATTATACGCCACTTCCACAAACTGTGCAGTAAAATCACAAACACCTTCCTGCCAATCAAATAAGCCACAAAAACTGCACTGAAGCACTGATTAATTCTAAAATATAAAAGCTGTATTCGTTTCTCTGAGAACCTTGAGTATGTAACAGTGGGAGAAGAAGAAAAAATGATAATATGTCTGACCCTTGGTTTGAGGGTATTTTTGGCAGATTTGGTTAGAATTAGAATTTTGAATTTTTTCCTACGCTGCTAACTAACACGAACCCAGTGTATATTTGGATATTAATGTGACATGAAATGATAGTTGGCAGGATTATCCTTCAGCAGTGAGAAATGCTCCTCATTCAGCCTCCCCCTCTCCCGTCCTCACTAGATTTCCCTGTTAGTGGGGCAGAAAATGAGGGCTTTGCTATGCGTGGAGCACTGGCATTGTGTCACGCCACTGTCTCCGGATTACTGACATGCTTTCATATGTGGGCTCAGGCTTGAAAGGAGACACATTCCTGTCCACAAAAGCCCCAGTGTGTAGAAGCCCACTGAATGGGCCGCTGCGTATCAGGGTGACTCGTCAGCCTGTAATCAATGCAAACAGGATGAAAGGCCTTATCAAAAGAGACAAATGCAGACATGAGCAGTGTCGCCAAACAAAAAAAAAAAAAAAAGGGGGGGAAAGGGATGGAGGTTTTGGCAGTGATCTGCATTGAGAATATGAAGAGTATGAGGAAAAGAGCCAATTACCACTCCAAAATTCTAAGTCTCTAACATTAGCAACCACTTAACAACATCTTCAAAACACAAGGATCAGAGCGTTATCACAGCAAACTTACTGCCAAACGGTTTAACATCTTTTTGAAAGAGTTGTATATATACATACATTTTGAACAATATATCTCCAGGAAAAAAAGGCTTTCTCTGTTTGTTAATCCAGATTTTTGATTCCGAGAATGCCAGATATTAAGAGCAAAGAAAAGTGTATCTCCTCTGGAATTTCCCTCCAAGTACTCTCTGGCCTGATGGATTTGTCTTAATCCCGCTATAAAACAGGCCCAATTCTTCAGAATAACCTGTGGCATGTAAGCCTGATGAAAACTAAAATGCTAATCAGGAGACTGCTACAAGGCACGGCGGGTAAACAAAGAGAAGAGTAAGCGCGCAAGGTCTTAAGAAGTATGCAACAAACATTCTTTCCTTATTGTGGTGAAGATAATAGTTTTCATTGAAATCTCTATGAAATGAGTGCTAAATAATAACTTGGAACTCCTTGCTTTCCTAACCAGGTATCTATGTGCATTGAACAAAAAAATGTGGAAGTCTTATTACAAAAAAAAAAAATTGTTTGTCATATTGTTCTTTCAGATCTGTGCATACGTAGACACGAGTTGAGGAGTATGAGGCCTGATCCAAAGAAGTATTTTTTTTTTAAACCATATAGAATTGTAAGGGGCTATTCCCAAGCATTTATTAATAAACCTTTATTTTTCACCTTGCTAAATGAGATGGATATCACATATTTCCTGAGATGTAAGGTCAAAGCTTCCATGTGATAACACGAGTGAGATGTCTTAATAAGACTAAATCCATATTTTCTGCTCCCAGTTTTGGCCTGGCTGTTCCTGAAAGCTCACTGTTGAGATCATGAATAGTTTTTGTGGATGTTCTTTTCCCACACTGGCTAAAGTAGTCTTTCAAGACAATACACTAGAATAATTCATTGACTTTGACTGTTGGTACAGCAATTTGTCCCTCATACATTATTAATGCATTAATATGGTCTCATTATTTATGCTTTTTTAAATGCTTAATGCACATGAGGTTTTTCAGAGCGCATTTCGTGACTCCTGGTTCACGGGGCGAGAGGCTGGAGCTCTTTAGAGTCTGCATGTTATTTTTGGTGATTGTGGCTCAAGTGGTAGAGCTTTGAAAACCAGGTCAACAAAGTTACCCCCCCTCCCCCCCACCCGCTCCAGTCTGAGTGGGAAAGCACAGTGATGGGACTGTGAAGCACCTCTCTCCGCTGCCTGGAGTGCTATCTCAGCTATCGCTCAACAGAGACGAGAGGAAACACGGAGAGACAGAGCTGACACGCTCTCTCGTTCGACACCCACTCACACGCTCCAGAAAGTGTCGGCTTTACGCTCCCTTACACTATATCACTCGCCAATGTCCGTAAAATACCTCTTTAAAAAAACCTTTTTTTTTTTTTTTTCCCAACCCAAATGATCTGCTTTTCTTTGCCACTCGACTTTTTCATTTCAATTTTTCACTCAAATGTGGAAAAATGCAGAAGTCACTTAGAAGAGTTGGAACCGTACGAGTGGCGTGCGAGAGCCGCTGCCGTTCTAGTCGTCGTCGTCGATCTCGTTGGTTTTTTTTCTTGTCGTTTTCTCCACCGCTTCTTTCAACACATCCTCTCCTTGTCTCTTCAGCTCATCTGCACTCTTCCTGTTTACTTTCCTTGCCGTAAACACTTCAAAGTAGTCCGCCTGGTCAGAGTGTGACCTGAGGGCAGTCCATGGTGTCAGAGCAGGACAAAGAATCACACCCCCCCCCCCCCTCCCCACTTACACACCTGCCCAGCAAGCTCCATTGTGTGGAAAAGCCTTCCAGCTCAATCTCACTGGTGTGTGTAAATGACAGATTAGGCCTTAAGATGCCTTGAGAGGCCTTGTGTCTCCCTCCCCCCTCCTGTGCGAGTAACAGGGTACAACTGTAATCCACACCCTCACCCTCCTTACAATATCACCCAGCAGGTGTCATCTCCAACTAGACCAGTCCTTGTGGAGTCAAGCAGCTATAAGATAGCCTCGGTCTTGCCCTTAGGGACTAATTAGACCACACTGTGGTGCAAACAGGTTAGCTCACCAATTTGGTTACCTCAAAGAGCCATGCAAGGTCATATAAAAGACAAAAGAAAAAGAAAAGACTCACGAAAGATAAAGAGCATGGAATGTGTTAACTGTGGTTGTTTAGTCCTGCAATATTTGGAGTATGATTCAACACAAACAAACAGTACCACAATGACTAATTTTTCAAAGGTGTTTGCTGTCCTTAAAAGTCCACAGTGAGAGAACTGAGTTCTCATTACGCTCATTGCTGCTTTTGACAGTGGGAAAAGGTGAACAGTCTTTGTTGCACAGGTCACTGGGACACTGTGCTCTATTGGGTCCTGAGTTGGGTTGCTAAGGGAACAAGCACAACCGTGGAATCCCTGAAACTGAAGCACAGTCTGTTTTCTAAAGGGTGAAACCAGAAGTTCACACAGCCACTGTGTAGGTCGTAAAGAAGCATTTAGACATAAAGGATGAACGTTTTAGAGCTTTGCTGCAAGACCACTCAAAGGCACATGTTTACTGAGCAATATAATAATAAACACTGTCCTGCTGTATCATCACAAGTCAAACAAATGTTGATGTTTCAAAGGAGGAGTCTGGTTTGAATTGATAAGACATATGGGAAAAGATTTTTTTTTTTATTTTTTATCCCAACAACTCAGTCACATATCTGCGTTACAGATGCAGACTTACAGAGCTTCTCTGTAGTACTTAGAAGAATTTCTAGCGAACCCACCATCCAACTTAGTGAGCCACAGACAAACCCATCACACTTAAACCCTCTCTTGCCCAAACTTGGCACCTGAGTCCTCACGACAAGCGCCATAACAATTTGAAAAGCAATACTGCTTTCCTAGAAACACTTTCCTCTCTCTATCTTTCATAACTGTTGACTTCATTGAGTGCTGCTGTCCTGCTATCAGCTCTCCGCCCCTGCAGTCCACTTATCAGAAAGCTGGAGAGCTGCCAAAGACCAATCTACCCCTGAGGAGTGTGTGCGCTGACCGCCTAGCTACCACACTGAACACAGCCTCTCACTCAGAAGCCTGCAGTGTGTGTCTGGACACTTCTGGAGTACCTTAACACTTAGTTGTAATCACAGACGCTGTAAGGTGTGACAGGTGATGACCTGTCTAACAGTCTATTGGACGGGCAGGCAGCAGCTTCATCCCTCATTTCTCCCCGGCCAATCAGATTTTGACCCCTCATTTCTCCCTGGCCAATCAGATTGTAACAATACAGATGAAGTCAAGCACACCTTAATTACCTTTCCCTGGGTCTTTTAGAGGGGCAGTGGTGTTCATCTAACCCCGAGTGTCAGCTGATCTTACTGAGAATGACAATCTCTGGGATGTGCTATGTGAATAATACCCTGTAATTTTGTTTTTTTTAAAGGTCAGAAGTATGACAGTAAAGTTACTTACCAAAAACTGTTTTAACATGAAATTACAGTCATTTCCATAAACAGGAAACAAATGCATGAAACGCAACTTTTTTTTTAAACTTCACTTTTCAGTTTAACCGTAACACAAGCAGAGTTTCATCTGTGATCCTCAAACCAGTCCATCACTAATCAGGCACCCCTGACCAACCAGCTACTGCAGCAATGAGGAGATGGCCCTCAGCTGGTCCAGATGTGCCTGTGTGAACATCTGGAGAGTCTTTCTTTTCTTTTTTTTTTTAATACATAAATACAGTGAATGGGCATCGTCTGTCACCATGGAAATACTCCTGGTAGCAACTAACCTTTAAAGGAATGTTAAGATTGCTTGCATTCAAGTAAAATCAGACCGTAACAAGGTTTTTGTGTGTGTTATAGTTTTAAGAGTTTAATTTGCAATATTACTTTGATTTCTGTGTGAAAATACATTCACATATGTAAAATTAGAATGATTTCTTTTGTATTTTGTAATAACTGACAAAATCCATTAAATAGGGAAAATGTCAAATTGCAGTTCAGTGTTATACTTTTACAAGCAGATAGTCATCGTTCAGAAAAAATTAATATGAAATTTTACTGTTCATTTTCATAGGAATAAGTTCATTTTTTACAGGGTAATTAGGTAGCAAACATGGCTCTGCTGAGTTGGAGAAACTCTTATCCGAAAAGATCGTTTGGTGTTAAGTTTAGCATCAAGGTATGTCACAGACTGACTTAGTTTTTTCTTTTTTTCTTTTTTTTTTTCATGCGTTTCGACTCTCTCTGCACTATGACAGATATGAGTTCTTTGAGATCCAGTCCTCCCAGACAGACTTTGCAGCACATTTTTATTGTAACCTATCATTAAGACACCTGGTTTGAGTTTGTCAGCTAATCATTAAATCTTCATTAACTCACTCAGGCATGCTACGCTAGCACGGAGTTAAACCAAAAACATGCTGTCCGGTTGGTTCCTAGAAATGAGATTAAGAAACAGGTTAAGATCCAGAACAAAATAATGTAATGACATCTCTGGGTATCTGTTCACAGGAGAATGAGGACTTGTTAGTACAGCCTGCTGTTTTGGAATTGAGGAAGAAGGTATCACTAACAAAGTCTTGGAGCCTGGTTTATTGCTAAAATTTAGCTTCTTCCAAATCAGCCATGTTTCTTGAGGTCAGTGAGGTCAGTCTAGGGTCCTTGCAGTAAATTTACGTTTTTCTTAGGCTGAGGTTCCTCCGTGAGCATGTGCAAACAATTTTAAACAAGCACAATTTTAAGTGCTAATGGCTCATGAATCAGCTTGGAGCTAGTTATTTTGTCATGCTTTCATCCATCAGAAAGCATCTTCAAATGACTCTAAACTCAATAGTATGTTCAATGGTCAATGGACAATAGTTCATGCATTCAATATGTGATTTGAATTGATGTTCAGTGCATGACTTATGCTGCATATATGATGCAGTAGTCCCAGGAGGTCATTTTTCCCTCAGAGCAGCGATTGTCTTCCTGGAAAAAGTGCTGTCTCTGTTCTCTGTCTCTTTTCTATCATTCCACTCACAGCCAGTGCAGGAGAAGCTTTTAAAGGTTGTGCATGAGGCCATGTAGAAGACTGCTCTAAAAGGTGATGAGCTAGCCATGACCTGTTGCTAAGTGAGTTCCTTTTAACTGCATTATTCATGCTGAAAAATCCTTTCAGTTGCTTTTTAAAGCTTTGCATTATGTTAACAAGAGGAAAGAGTCACGACAGCAATGCTCCTCTCACACAATGAAGAATTGATCCATACCACACGCACCGCTTTTAACCTTCGTTTTTTAAATGTCCCATTAGTGCATTCCCAGAGCAGAGCCACTTCCCAGCATGCCTCAGTGGTAATAGTGCAGTGACAGAGCACAGCGTGGCCGAGGTTTCGACGTGCAGCGCGGACAGTCCATAACTTTCCGGTTGTGAAATTTTCTCAGTGCACACATACATCACCACAAGTTATCTAAAGAGAGCGGATGATTGGCAGTGTGTCCACCACTATGGGTTAGATTGAGAAAGGTTAAGTTAAAAGGAGAACTCAGATAAGACGAATGAACCTCAGTTAAAAAAAAAAAAAATTCAGCAGCGTGACTAAATACGTGAGTCAGTCATGAGAAAATGACACATTTACTGAAGAACATCCTTTGGGTCCTTGTGGAAGGAAAAGAACTATCAGATACCAGTTTTGCTTATTTCCCCATTCTGTTTCCCTGAATTTTGTGATAACGATCATAGGCGGGCAACCCAGTGTTCTGCATCAGAAACCTAAAATAAGATAAACACATCACTCTGAACATGCAAATCATCACAGAAGTTGAAAAAAAAAAAAAAAGGAGAGGGCATTTATTAAAGAAAAGCGAATGCAATTCTGATGTACCACTGATGAGATGCAGTCTCTCGGATATCATCCATGTACACAGTAAATCTACATAAAATCAAATTATTGCCTTTAGAAAACTATTTGTGAGTGATATACGTATTCTTCAAGCATGTGCTCTCATATGTTTGAACCTTGGATACTGAATACACATATGAGATGCTTCGTTCAACCTGCCCAATTGTGTCATTGAAAAAGAGAAAGAGAGGAGCAGTTTCCACGGGGATGGAGGATAACAATTAAGCTGAAGCTTTTGAAGTCAAGCACCATCTCTCCACTCTTTTTTTTTTTTTTTCATTAATTGGGATTTGGGGAGGCTGAGGCTGCCAGGCAGTCTAAGGTTCAAGTGTTTCTCGGTGAATGACAGAGACACTTGCGCACCTCTTCAGAGCCTGGGCAGAGAAGATGAGTTTCTAACAAAACGTGATCAACAACCAGGTCACAACCAAGATGCTCCTACACCGAGCCACACGCACTCCAGTCCCCTTGAAGAACCTCTTCAAGCAGCAAGGCAAACCCACAGGCGACACACACACACACATGCACACACATTTCATTTCATTCTGAATGATTCAGAGCAATCAAGACTAGAGTATTAGTGTGTATTGTAGTACGTGTTCAGATGGCAATTCTCAATCTGAGTTAAATTTAGCTTGTGTGCATGGTTGGAATTATAACAAATAGTATTGGACAAGTAACATCTTTTCAAGCAACAAGTCATCAAAGACATAAAATGGGAAGTGAATCTGTTCACTTCAGTTATGAATCGAGAAATGCTGCATTTCGAAAACATTTTAGATATGAGAGCAGAGAACTGAAGCGTCTGAAATTTCTCTTTAATACCCAGCAGTCGGGCTCGCTGATATTAAGTATTTCCAGATATCCAAAGTCTCGTGAAATGTCCTCGATTAAGTGTCTTCCAGCCTCTCAGAGAGGACTGGAAACCTCCTGAACTGGGGCAGCACTATTTGTTTCTTTGTTAAATTAATGTACATATGTATCGTGTACATCACGGTGATGTGCTAGTCCAGACAGGATCTTCAAAACACTTTGATTCATGTCCTCTTCCCTATCACACTATGTGAGGGACCAATCAAATAATTTTCTTGCTGGTATTTTAAACACTGGCATGTATGAACTGGTTTACCAGCAGGTCATTTACAGGCAAGATGGAAAATGATATATAACTTAAACCTTTGTATTTGTAAGTGAACTTCACTGGGGCTATGTTAACACAAAAACAGTATCTAGACTCCTGTGTCTAGCAGCACAACCTACACAACCAGACAGAGGAAATCCCCATATGGTTCAGGAAATTACCTTCTACGATATCTCCGTACAATCATAACAAGTTAGATACACGTTTAATGTGGCCAAGACCACTTGCACACCCCCGCAAAACTGTCCATTTACAGTTATTTCTTTCATATGGGCGGGAGAAATGTCAGATCATTGTGACTGACCGTTTTACTGTAATTGTGTTTAGAAAGTAATAAAAGATTTGAATCAGTTGGTAGACCAAGGACATCACTAATATTAAAGATTGAGTTGGCTAGTGAGAAGGGTTGGTTAACCAAAACCGAAAGTCTTCTGAGTTCAGTATGACTGACACGTTTCCTATGAGAAAAAAAATAAATGATTCATTTACCTGAATCACAGCAAAACTGCTTGACTGATTACTATTGATTAATGTTTTCTACAACCTCTTCAATCAAAATTATTATTAAGTTCAAGCTTTTTTCATGTTCAAAACAAGTTAACAACACAATAACAGACAGTGATTTGTGTATGTTAACATATTGATATTAACTTGTACAGAAATTTCTGACGGTTAATTTATTCATAACTTAACTATATTGTTAGCTTGTATTGGTATTAGTTTGTTGCTCCTTTCTTTGACTGAGTATAGTTTGTTTTCCTCAGCATGCTGTATTTAGCATGGTCACTGAGGAGAGACAGGAACAGCCAGACATGGCCTACCACAACACATTATACTGTACACTCTCTCCCTCCCTCTCTCTCTCTCTGTCTATCTCTCTCTCCTTTACTCTCTCTCTCTTTCTTTCTTTCTCCTCAGACAGACACAAAGGCTAGCTGTCACTGTAGGCAGCCAGAGAATCAGGCCTGCATGTTAATTTCATGACCTTCCCAGAAAACGAAAGGGAAAAAAAATGTTTTCTTGTCCTCTCTGCCATACAAAAATGTAGTAATACCCCCTCTGGGTTTAAATTGACTTCACACAAGTAATTCCACGCCTGGTGACTGACACGAGCATTCTAAAAATATCTCTTTCAGGGGTGATGGATTGCTTTTGAGCAGCATCTCCTGTCAGAATAGACTTGAAAACAGGGTGAGGTGAAGGAATCGGAAGGAGAAGAGAGGGGGAGTGACAGGAGGAGAAAAACATTGCATGTTCTGAACATGGAGATATCAAGTGAAGGAGTGTAGAGGCTGAGATGAGGGATCAGAGATGCCTGGAGCAGTAACACGTTCCCTTTCTCCCTCTCTCTCTCTCTCTCTTTCTCTCTCTCTCTCTCTCTCTCTCTCTCTCTCTCTCTCTCTCTCTCTCTCTCTCTCTCTCCTCCTAGACACATAGTCCACTGCACAATCTCAATTATTCCTGACATGCTGCTCTGTTCAGCCAGATCATTCCCAGATGAGCATCCTGCAAAGCCTAAATTGATGACTCATTAATTTCCAACATTGTGATCTTCTGACTGAGAGGGGAAAAAAAAACACCACAGTCTTCCAAAATTCCCAACTCTGATTATCTGGATTTATATATTATATGATCCTTAAAAGAGAAACAAAGAAAGAGATTAGTCAGATCAACAAAGAAGAATATTGCTTCCCTTTCTCTCTCTCTCTCTCTCTCTCTCTCTCTCTCTCTCTGTGTGTGTGTGTGTGTGTGTGTGTAAAGCAAAGGCTATTAGTCATCCTTGCCAAAGCAGATTAAAAATGGACTCTCTTTTAATTCAGTAATTATCAGTCTGCCCCATATAAATGCATTTCCAACAAGCCTGGAGCTTCCTTCCAATTATCATAAATACCACTGATGGCAAAACTGAAAATAAATAGTATATTTAGCTTCTGTTAATGATATGAAAGTCATGTAAAATTCAGTAACCATTCTGATATCTGCCCTGCTGAATCATATATCTTTGACATCAATCAGTCGTTGTAATTTATATCTATTCCAGACATATACAATTACAATAGAACAGTAATCTTTCAAAGTTGGCATCGTGCCAGTTCCACTAATAAACAGATGTGGAGATAATGATTGTTCCCCTGTGTTTTACACTGACGGAGAGAAAAGAGATACCTCATTATTTTCTGGGGTATTGAGGAGCATAATCAGATGTTTGGCATGGAAGATTTCAGCATCCCACGGACAAATGAATAATTAAGATGACTCAAAACTAGTACTTGATGAACAGGTTAGTGGTTAAATGAAGTCTGAGCTTAGGACACTCCCTCAGTCCAGATGGTATTAACTGAAATTTAAAAAACAAATTAAACTGAAAATTGATTTGCAAATAAAAGTAGTTATCGTTGATTTTCAAGCTGACACATTAAATAGCGAAAAGATTTTTCCCTGCTTAAGGCTTTTGTAGCAGAATGTCAGGAAGATCAGTTGAACATCACCTTTGGCAAAAAAAAAACAACCTCTGAACAGGACTTGATTTGAATCAATCTGAATCTTCCTCAATGAGCAGATTGCTGGCAACTGACAAGAAATTAAAAATGCCTAACACATAAATTTTAGAGGGGGAAAAAAATCTCACACTTTTGACTGTACTGTCTTGTCCTCAAGAGCCACTTAGCCTGTTGCCAGGGCTGTGCCACAGCACACATGCCCAGCGGGGATCTTAATAATCTCAGTGCAGGTGTTGCCGTGGAAACACAGCTGTCTGGAGGGCTGACAGAAACAGGAGGAGGTTCCGAACACACACACACACACACACACACACACGCGCGAGCATACGCACACGCACACACACACACATACACGCACACATACACGCACACACGCAAGTATACACACCCCTTACACGGCTGGCAGACTGAGTTTGCCCTGAGAGAGAGACATCTCCCATTTCATAACAATCTCTTACAAAGAAACCTGTTGCTCAATATAGTCTCACTGTAAGGAGGACGGATATGACGGAGAATGACTGTGAAAATTAAGTCGATTATAGATACACTCATTTTAAAAAAGATTCATCAATTCACTCGTATTATATATCAGTTTTTTTTTATGTGAGTCACAAAGTCTAATGGTATGACTTTATTCCCGTCTTTAATGGTTTCTATGAGACCATGACAGGTTTTCACCAGGCACATGCCAATGATGATTTCATTTCATCACATTCAGCGCAAATGGAGCACTCACGCTGAATGTAAAAATTTAAAGGCAGTTGTTTCCTTGAAAGCATTCCTGGACTTGAACAAGCCTTTATTGGCAGTCTGAGCATTGCTAAGGTTGATTCCTAGTCCTGACCATCTGAGAAATAAGATTATTCATATTGAGCCAAAAGGAGAGCGTAAGAAGACCGAAGAATGTATGATTCACTAAAATTCAGCTGTGATACCATGCCACTTCATTGGACCAGAATGTATTTCATTGCTTATGGAAAGATTTGAATAAACTCGTGTTGTTAGTGATCTGCCAGGGCACATGGCACACATCACTGACTGGCTGTTAGGTGGCCGGAGACAGTGAGAGAAGGACTGGACACTGAGAGCAAATGTAAAAGGATGTTTATTTAGCCATGAATGAACTCAAAATGAGACTCAAAGAATTTTACAGGACCAACTACAAACACACATTCATAATCTTAAATGAAGTATTTGCCTGGGAGCTCTGTCTCTCCCCAGTCTCCCTCAAGTTGCTGTCCAAAAGCACCCCCCCTCCTCCTCCCACCTCCCTTTCAAAGTCCTAAAAGGATCCCTTCTAATGCCCGGTATGAAAACAAGTCTAAACATTGTAGGAGCCAGTTTCAGATTGCTGAGGAGGCTTTCAACAGGTTCTGTAACACTCCAAAATGAGCTCACTTCCTGTGTGAAAACCCATGTTGGTGCTGCCTAATGAAAACAGAATTTTCCAGAACACCAGGGAACTCTCTTTGTTTTTGTGGCTCTATCGCAGCACACCCAGAAGACATGAGATAGTGACCTCTCCTGTTTTTCCACTTGATATTTCTGGATTGATGTGCTCTCTCTCTCTCTCTCTCTCTCTCTCTCTCTCCAGACACTCTCCATCACTGCTCCTGACAGAAGCAGTGTGACAGTGATGTCTCTTGCTGCCTGTCAGAATAGATTGGCACTTGGCTATACTGCTAAACATCTAACAGAAACAGAGAGCATGCTGGGTAAAATACACACTTTTCTTACAGCTGTGATCAGCGGTGCCTGGGGCCTGTCAGCCAATGGACACACAGTCTGGCACGCCGGTCCCCTAAGAGCCACAGTGCACGGAGGAGGAGGGGGCTTCAACCTTCCATCATATCTATCCCCTGTGTCCTAAGTTACACACACACACACAAAGACACATACACAGACACACACACCTAAAGACACATACACAGACACACACACACACACACAAAAAGATACACACACAGACAGTCCCCAATAATAATCTCCCACATCAAACCAACACACGCAACCCTACACCACACATTACCTAAAGCTTGCACAAACAACACTGACAGTGTCTCTACAGATAGATACACACACACACACACACACATACACACACATACACGCACATACACGCACAATCCCAAACATCTTGTTACTCCTGAGATGTTAAGTCTGTTCATTCCCTCCACCCTACCCCCTTCCTTTCTTCTCTCCCTTCTTCTCTCTCTCTCTCTCTCTCTTTCTCCCTCTCTCTCTCTCTCTCTCTCCCAAGACAGCATGTCAGGCAGAGATCTGAAAACACATTTTCAGCTCCACTGAACAATCGACTTTCAGGACTCTCCCCTGCTGGTCCCTGCTCGTCTCCCCTGACTGTTGCCCGGGCACGGACAGAGGGATGGATCCATACTCTCTGCCAGAGCTTTACCACTCAAGTCTTGTTTTTCAGCCCTGTTTGTTTGTTTGTCTATTTATTTATTTATTTATTTATTTTCTTGTCAGACGCATTTGGGTGGTCCGTGTCTGAGGAGCACCACGCGTTCCTCTCCCCGGTAGTGCACACCGTGCCGAATACACACAAGCTTTAACACCAGCCAACCAGAAGACCTGGTGATGCAACACCATCCAGAGAAGATCATTCTATTCAACTATTGGCCAAAAGCAGCAGATCACAATAATTGGAAAAGACAAAAAACCCCAAAAAAACGTACAAGACAGATGTGCATTTTAATCATTTAAAAACTCCCATGACTTAAACTGTTATTAAACAGTTTGGTGTTCTTTGATTGCAAAGCTCTCATTTACAGTCTGTCTGGCTGTTTATGTGAAGGAGGAAGCAGGACAAGGTTCATCAAACACTATCTCTGCGGTGAGTATTTGGTCAGTACTTGTTTTACATGTGCAAGCCCTTCACACACCACTGCTTAATATAGAGAGGCTGTAATTGGACGTGCAACAGTAAATGACCAAATGTTGCACCAGGTAATCAGTCTTACCAGCAGTATTACCGATAACTTTGAGAAAGGTGGGTTATGAGTGGCCTGGCAGGAGAAAGTGAGACTACAAAAATCCGGGTCACTCGGCAAGGTATGTGCAGGTACCTTTTGTGTCCTGCTTTGAGAGGAGTTGGGGATTGTTACTGGGTCACAATAAGGCATTTTCTTGGTTCTTTATTTTCTGTGTGCGTCTGTCTCTTTCTCACTTTCTTTTCTTTTTTTTTCTTTTTTTTTCTTTCACTCTCTTTTGAGGACACTTCAACGCCCTGATGTTCCATTTGCCCTCAAAGCCGCGGAGGAGACGCGCAGCGTTTGACAGAGACGGGGACAGGATGTGGCTGCTGAGGGCAAGACGGCGAAGAGACAGGCCTGGCAGAACACAGGATGTGCGTCACGGATTAGCCTGTGTTCCACGGGGCCTAAAAAATGCTTTGTGTGTGTGTGTGTGTGTGTGTGTGTGTATGTGTATGTGTGTGTGTGTGAGACTGCATGTTCCACAAGGCCTCACACAGTTACCCCATGTGTAACTGTGTGAGAGAGTGTGAGTGAGTGTGTATGTAAGTGTGAAAGTATGGGGGAAGGCGGCTGCATGTTTTGTGTGCCTGTGTGTGTGTGTGTGTGTGTGTGTGTGTGTGTGTGTGTGTGTTCGCATGCCTGTGTGTGTGTGTGTGTGTGTGTGTGTGTGTGTGTGTGTTTGCACGCCTGTGTGTGTGTGTGTGTGTGTGTGTGTGTGCATGCATTTGTATACTCAGTGGAGCTTCACAGTGTCTCTGATGGACCACAATCTAGAATCTTTCCATCCGATACAGCTCTGACAGTTAGAACAGGAAAATAAACAATGCACAGAATCTGTCTGACCTCAGCTATAATTAGAATTAACAAGAAGGTACTGTAATCATTCACTGTTTTGGATGATCGTTGGTATAGCTGTTTTGTTTCTTGCATTGTTTCTTTTGTGCTTTGTTAATTTGTGTTAATCATCACAGTCACCCTGACAACAAATAAATTATGCCTTCATTAAATGAGAAATGTATACACTAACAGGGGCACACACGCTTGCACAATCACAATAAGAATTATGTATATTATGGAAGCATTGTGGCTGAAAGATTCACACTAAATAACCATTAAATTAATTGAAACTGTGTGTGTGTGTGTGTGTGTGTGTGTGTGTGTGTGTGTGTGTGTGTGCGTGTGCGTGCGCGCGCGCGCGCGTGTGTGTGTGTGTGTGTGTGTGTGTGTGTGTGTGTGTGTGTGTGTGTGTGTGTGAATGTGTGTGTGTGTCCGTGCATGTGTGCATATGTGTGGGTTTATGTGAATGTGTTTTAGGAGGGACAGAAAGCACAAAGAAAATATCTATGTTTGCATACAGAAGCATGAAAATGAAGGTGAGAAAGTAGCAGGCTTTAATGAGTGCACTGAGAGAAGCTAGCCGAGTGGAGTGGAGAAAGAAAGAAAGAGACGTTAGCAGTAATTAAAGTCTTGTTCATTAGCACAGGCCTACGTGTCTCTGATTAGCAGGCAGACAAGAGGGGGTGAGTACAACAGGTGAGAAAAACTCACAGCAGGTAAAGTCAGCAAGCTCAGGTGGAGGGGTGTGTGTGTGTGTGTGTGTGATGCTCTTCTTGTTATGTATTTGCCAGCCCAAATTTCTGCCCTCACCATCTCCTTATACAATCTGCGTACAACGGCCAACTACTACCCAGCTATATTACCATTAAGACCAACTTTATTTAAGGGGTGATTAGGGGAAATTTTCATTTCTCAACACAAAACTGTCTCTCAACATTCGGTTTCAGTCGAACAGGAACTACTATAGACATACAGGATAACGGTGGTATGTTCTCTGCTTATATTCAGCTTAGCCATCAATAAACATTTTCTTTGGTTGGAACAAGATTAATCACAGTTTCCTGCTCCCTCCGTTGGTAGTTATTGAAACTTTATTTAACCTTCTCCCTGTGATGTCTGTGGCTGAACTTTATATGCACTGAAACACAAACCAGAGGAAACACAACCAACCAAAGCTGATTTCACTTTGCTTTTAAATCTACCATGATTTCTCTGAAGTATTTTCACGTAGGCAGGGAGTTGAAT
>NC_044496.1:8836271-8951271 GCF_902362185.1 Chanos chanos | reverse complement strand
TGAGCTCTCATCTTTACTGTGGTTTTCACCGAACAAGCGTCAAGCAAGGTCCCCTTATAAAGCACATAAAATACCCCTCAGACATTCTCACTCCCCCTTTTTTCCCCTCATATTTATCACCCCCATCTCAAACCAGGGAGAAAAATATCACCACACCTCTTGACCCATTTTTCACAGGATCTGCCAGGGAAGAGGACCCAAAAGCAATTTGACTCGCCCAGCTAGAGCTAATGGTAGGGGAGATGAACGGATTAGAAGAGAGAAGAAGAGCCAGACTAGATCCGAGCGCTGCCACTACAGACCGCGGCCCTAAATCACCAGATTATTGGTTTTTACGAGCGAGGCCCATGAGAAAATAATTGCTAATGTTCTCAGAGTAAGCACTGGAAATGAAGGTAATGGAGCAATTTATAAATTTCTGATTGCAATACATGGAAAACTTCCAGCCTGTCTCTCCTGTTATTTTACGGCGTCCAATAAAAACACCTCGAGCAGCACCAGCTCCACAGAGGCGGCCGGTCGGCGTATTAAAATCAATAGCGCTGCAGCGTCTGCCATTGTTGTTTTTCTCCTTTGTTATTTTTAGAGAGGGACGGGAGAGGATGGGCTGTTCTCGTTATAAATGAAAGGTCAGGCCGGCTAAACAGAAGCTGCTATAAAGCAGAGAGGAGGAGGCTGCTGTGTTCTCTCAGCTGTCACGGCTATGTGTGTGTGTGTGTGTGTGTGTGTGTGTGTGTGTGTGTGTGTGTGTACAAGTGTGTATGTGTATGTGTATGTCTGTACAGTAATTAGGAAATCATCTGACAAGAAGGAAGCCAGAGCTGAGGTTAAACTAATTAACGTCTGTAATATGCATGAGCAACTGTGTGTGTGTGTGTGTGTGTGTGTGTGTGTGTGTGTGTGTGAGAGAGAGAGAGAGAGAGCGAGAGAGAGAGAGAAAACAACATAAGAAAGAAACTGTCCAGGTTTCAAAAATAATTCAGAGTTACAAATATGATTTTAATTAACAGAAGCCCTCTAACTCAAATCAATCGATAGGTTCGTCAGTAAACATCCATACAACAGCCTCTTTTTTTGGAGTGGGGTATAAATGTTTCTGTCTTGTGAATAGAAATGGGTACTTGTTGGAGGCCTGCAAGGGAAACAACATACATGAATCCTCTTTAGGGCTTGGGCATAAATCGAATCAAAATAATGAACACACACGATCAGCGGAATACTTAGCACGATACCAGCAACTTTAAAAGAAGTACAGTTTAAGACTGTGGGTTTTTTTTGTGCGTGTATGTGTGTGTACGTGTTTGTGTGTTTGTGTGTTTGTGTGTGTGTGTGTGTGTGTGGGGGGGGGGGCACACATTTCAGAGTGCCAACACTCACTGCCACAGGCAACTAGAGTGGGTGAGGTCTACTTTACCACCAAAAAGCTGCTCTGTTACTTCTCGTTCTAGCTTTTCGAAAAGCTCCGCTTTGAGTGAGGTTCCTGCTCACGACTATTAAATTTTAAGACTGTCACTAGACCCGCTGTGCTAACAAGGCTGAAAGTGCGATGATTGTGGCAAATGCTTGCAGCATTACTGACAGTGTATACAGGCTCCTTCACAGCATACGGTGCCTGTCTCGGGTACAGCCAAGAAAATAGCAATCATTCGGACATCTCACTTTCTGAGCGCGCAGGCCGCGGCCATAAACGTCAATTCAAAAGGACAGATGTCCATGTGCTGAAATGTGATCCAAACACCTGTAATAATCAAACAAACAAACAAACAAACAAACAAACAATCCTACCGGATCTTCGTCGGGTCTAACCAGAGGGCCTAGAGCAGATATCTGTTCACTCCCAGTATACTACAATAGCTTTGTGTTCGCAGGCAAGCCATAAAATGCATGTATAATTTGACTATATAATCCTTTTGATTCTACTTCCAGTGACAGCATACATCTCATGTATTTGGCAACTGACAAAAGTCTACATGTATAGGTACTCTATAGTCTTTATATTTAGAAGTCCATTCTAAAGGCGTGGAGCTCTGTCTCTCTTCATTAAAGCCAAAAAGGTAGACGGTGAACATATAGAGACAGAAGCTCTCGCTCTGCCGCAGGTTTAAGGCTTTGTAAATAAGAAAGGCAAGTTCCACACACCCTGCTTTTTCTTCCCAGAGTCAAAGCGTCCCACCCCATCTTGTATTCTGTGAACTTAATGAGTTCAGTAGCACACGTACCGTCGCTCCAATGTGGGAAAACTCCATCTGAACTTCATTACACGTAGGCTATAAAAAGAACATTTTCTTTCCTCTTTTCATTCCCACATGCTTTTTATTCTTTTATCATCGTTAAAACACATTCTAACTGTTAAACTACACACACTTCCTCAATATATAAAACATGGGTTTTGCGGGGCTAAAATGAGATGAAGAAACACTAGGCTACAGTAATTGGTCTGTCACTGGTGAAAGCAATGGCTTCTGGTTTAGGAGTTCGTCAACATTCAGGTTTTAACGATTCAGTTAAAACGATACGGGTGGCCTGCTTTACAGTTTTGCTTTAACTTTATTCTTGATTGAATTTTGTCTTTCAAAAAAAGTGATACCATGTATTTGGCCTTATGTTTTTACTGTTAACTGTTAAAAAAAAAAAAAACAATGCCATCACTGGCAAATACCTCTAAGTCAGTGGTGTGAATGTTTGTCATTCAAGTTACAGTAAGTCTAACCTATGTAGCACATACGTGTGTGCGCGCACGCACATACGCGCACGCACGCACACACACACACACACACACACACACACACACATACACACACACACAGAGACACGCACACACTTGGCAGGAAGAGCAGAGGGTTTTGTTTACTGAGACAGTGGTAGAGACAGAGGTCACTGTTTCCTGTGCCGAAGTGCCGAAATGACATAAATACATTGGAAAATCAAATCATAAAAAGAATTTGAAAAAAAAAAAAAAAATTAAAAAAAAACACAAAGCACTCCTACATAATGTCACTCGGGCGCTTTAAATAGCAAAAACGATGTCTCAGATTCCGTAATTCTGAGAAGGTGTGTTATACTGAAAGCAAAAAAAAAAAAAAAAAAAAAGAAAGAAAAAAAGAAAAATAATCTAGTGAGTAGCATACATAATTTCTCTGTGGTATTTCCCCTTCGTGGTGGATAGTGTATCAGACTGTAGGTGAATCTGACTTTCAACTCTAACAGTGTACCATATGAAACAGGCAGGTACTCTGTAAAGGGATGTGGGAGAGCTATGACACTTGCTGTTGAAGAGAGAGATGGGGGGGGGGGGTGGTGGTGGTGGCGTTGCAGTCACACACTCATTTATTTTCACACTGTTGTTCAGGCTTCAACCAACTACATCACCCTCAGCCCCCACACATCATCTCCGCACGTATTTTCCATCCTGCTATTCACACCGTCTAACAACTGGTGATTGTGTGATTGTGCTAATGTTCAGTTGCAGCTTGCCTCTGTCTGCTCTCTCACATCCTCTACCCCCACACACCCTACGAAGCTCTGTTGGCTCGTCCAATTCTCCTGTTAATTTATTTCTTCCCTCTCTCTCTCTCTCTCTCTCTCTCTCTAGCTATACATTTCTTTCTTTCTTCTTACCGTTACCATACTCACAAATCTCTATGTCTGGTTTTCTCTGCTTGCTTTATCTGTTGTTTTTCTGTTTCTCTCTTTCTTTCTCTTTCTTTCTTTTACGCTGTTGCGTGCGAACTCTGTTCATAGTGGTGTGGTTTTTGACCACTCCTGAGACGCTGCATATGAGTCTGTTTATCATACCTCAGACAATGAGAATGTGTGTGTGTGAGAGCGTGAGAGTGTATCTTTGTGTTTGCGAGTGTGTGCGCGCACTAAACCCCAGACAGGCAGCCTCATCTTCATCCTCCTCTGTCAGATTGACCACACGTGTGGTTAAACCAAAGCGAAGAGAGCTTTGAACCGTGTGTGTTCATGTTTGTTTCACACTCTGCTGACACCACAAAAAAGGCCCCTCCCTCACGTGTACTCACAAACACACACTTTTACACACACACACACACACACACACACACACACACACACACACACTGTAAGATAATCAAGGTGTAAGTATGTTAGGTGCAAAATCCAGTTTGACACCTCCACACATAGTCAGAAGTGCTGCACTTGTGATGGTGTGATAAAGAAAGCTCTCATATCCTCTGGACCATGGACTGCCTCTTATCAGGCAGCCTGACACAGTCACGGGATAGAGGAGGCTCTGATAGGACATGCAGGATTAGAGAGAGTCTGAGTGGGAGAGAGTAACTGAGCAGAGGACAGGCTTATGCAAGAGGGTGTACAGATGACTAAAGTCAAGGAGAAAGAGAGAAGGAGACAGAGATGCAGTTAGAGATAGAGAGAGGGGGAAAGAGATAAAACCGATGACGTATTAAAGGAAGAATAGATTGTAAATAGAGGAGATAATGGCACAGTGCGTGGCAACTTAAAAAAAAAAAAAAAAAAAAAATCACCAAATTATTGGAAGCCCCATTGTTTAGTTAGATGACTATTCTTGAGTTTCTAATTAAATTTAATTACATCCACAATACCTTAACACAGACACATAGCAATATAACAATGCAACAGACAGTATAACAATAACACGATTCTGAGAACATGCTATTTTGGACAGGCAGAAGATAACTTGTTGTGAATATACTTGGTGTGAACATCTTCACAGTTGCCATGACAACACTGAGCAGCAGCGTGACCCATGCTAAAGTTTTGAATGCACGAACAATTGAAGAAAGAAAAAAAAAACAACGGAGAGAAACACACACATACACACACACACACACACACACACACACTCAAGACTCAGAATGAAACAAAACAATGGGGTACATAGAGTATGCATCAAACTGTACCTCACAGAGGCGAAAAACAGGAAACTTTTAAACAGAAAATGTTTAAGCATAGAGAACCAGATCAGATGTGGGAGAGGGAGGGGAGAGGGAGACAAATAGAGAAGAGAAAACAAACTACAAATGAATTTACCACCAAACATTTTCCAGGTTAAACCACTGAAAGCCCATTTAGAACGTAAGGTCATAATTTTTGTATTTTCTCACTCCCTTTTACCAGCTACGGTGCCTGTGGAAAATGAGGGTGCAAAAAAATTCGAAAAGTTGTTATTACTGGTCAGGAACAGTTGAGAAATAAGAAAGAGAGAGAGAGAGAGAGAGAGAGAGAGAAATAGTGTGGGTGTGTGTGTGTGTGTGTGTGTGAGTGTGTGAGAGAGAAAGGGAGAGAGAGAGAGTGAGAGAGAGAGTCTCAAAAGAGGCGAAGAACCCAGAGCAAGCAGCTCTTGCAGACGCGGCTATGTGTGGTTTCTGGTTAGTGAGGTTTCACAAGATACAACGTCTCCCTTGCCCAGTCAGCACATGTTCAGGCCTAACAAAGCCACAACTGGAGCAGTGAGATAACCCTGAAAAAAATACACACCCTCAAAAATAACTATGAGGCTACAGCTTAACACGACACGACAAAACCGTGCATGTGTATGTGTGTGTGTGTGTGTGTGTCTGTGTGAGAAACAGAGAGAGAACAAGTGAGTGTAAAAGAAAGAAAACACACAGATAGAGAGATGTTGTGCACATTCTCACCAATAGGGTAGGCATTTCTGTGTTTGTGTGAGTGTGTATATGTGTGAGTGTGTGTGTGTGTGTGTGTGTGTGTGTGTGTGTGTGTGTGTGCGCGCGTGCACGTGCCGGTGTGTGTGTGTGCATGCGTGTATTTGTGTTCGTGTGAAAGTGTGTGGTGTGTATGTGCATCTGTGTGTGTGGTGATACTGCACTGCGGGAGAGTGTGTAAAACGGGAACTGGTTTCGTTGGCCTTGTTAGTTCTGCTGTCCTCATGACTAGTATACCACATCTGCTTTCTGAAGGAACCTCTAAAAGTGATCACACTGTCGACACATCGCTCACAGCGCAAGAGAAAACAAAAGCTTGGGTTAATACATAGAACATATATCACGCCGTTCACTTTAACTAACACACTTTTTAAACCAGCCCACAGTTAGTTCATCACAAGTTTTACACATTTCCTAAATGCTGATCTCTGTATGAGCTAACCTTGACTGACAAATCAAAGAGTGATATATAAACACAATAAATCAAAACAGAATAAAGCAACTGTGTACCTCAGTCCTTGGCCAGCACCATAATTTATTGCTGTCTCACTGGTTGCTTTGTTGGATGACAGGAATGAGTTGAATCGGCCTCCATTAGAGGATGTGGTCTCTGGGGCTAGTCGGTGGATCAAAAGGTGTATTAGGACTTAGAACCTAGACTCCGAGCCTATTGCAATTTAAGAGCCAGAATATAATAACAGCGGGCGACGACACTCTGTGAATCAAAAGGTAGTAGACTGGGGCCTAAAACAAGTTCCTTTACTTTCCCATAGTACCCTTTCTGAGTTCTCAGTATCTGCTTTCTTTCTTCTGACTTTCCTGGAAACAGAGACTTTGCCAACTATGGTGGAGCTTTAGCAGAATGTCAAAAACGATGAATGACAGATACATGTTTCATGCCTGCTAACCTCATCTAATGAACCTAATGTGATATATCAGGTCTTTTCTTATTCTTGCTTTTTTTTTCGTACCAATTACTCTGTGTTTTACAAATACGCGCCACTTCAGAGGGCTGATGCAAAGTGATGAAAGAGATGACAAAAAAGGCCTGGTCTGAACCTAGTTAAAAAAAAAAAAAAAAAAGATAAAAAAGACTGTCTGAGACCGGTCTGAAACCCTGTCATGATGAAACCCAAGTATATAGGAGGTAAGGAGTCAGATCTCCAGGAGAGGGGGCTAACTCTGGGAACACAGACCCAGGGGAAAAGGACCAGCAGCTGCATCAGGTGCCAACTCCAGCCTGGAGCTCCTGCTATAATCTCACTAATCCACTGTCATCCCAGAGCCCATCGACACACTCTATAACCTCTTAATCCCTCTAATTCCCACACATACTCCACTGCCAGCCAGCTGTCAGCCTCCCCGGGATCCTTATCATCAACCAAGAGGTGCTGTGTGTGTGTGTGTGTGTGTGTGTATGTGCGTGTGTGTGTGTGTGTGTGTCAACGGATTATGGAGCAACATTAAAACAGGAATGTGTTCTTAATAGATAATAAGAAAAAAAAAAAACCCAAATTGTATGAATTTCAAACAAGATACAAAAGGTGTCTTGAATGAAAACTGAGGGCGAGATTCTTTCGTGTCTTTTATTTCAGATATCGTAAAACACCAGAGATCATTTTATCTCTGCTTGTTTGATGTGAGGAAGAGTGAGTATGCATAGATGCACTGAAGTGTTGCATATTGTGATCGATAATCCTTCCGTCTGACTAAGAGTGAGAGTGAGAGAGAGAGGGAGAGAGAGAGAAAGCCATTATAACAGCAAAACTCCATCTCATCTGCCACACTCTTTATCACATAATCAATACACTCATAAACCAAACAGGAGGGGAAAGGGAGAGAGAGAGAGACAGAGAGAGAGAGAGAGAGAGAGAATTTATCATTTCATAACCACTGAATTTCATGCTTTGATTGTATCCATCCCAGGCATGGTTTAGCACAATACTGTTTTGTTTACCCCCAGAGAAAAAAAAAAGGTAACTGCTTGTCACTGTGGCAGTTCGTAAACACACCAGCATCACTGACCTCTGACCTCCTTAGAATGGGGTCAGAGGTTAACAGTGCTAGGGCTTGCAGGTTCCCTGGGGTTGAGGTGTGGTGGAGCAGCTATTGATCAGAGGTAGGCTATTATTAACCTGGAAGCTGTTTATCATGCAGTCTGCTCCCTCTGGGAGCCTTCAAGCTTCTAATGGAGCATGGCCCAATGCCCACATACCTGTCCTTCCCACTGCCCTAGCACTGAACACTGGATCGATCCTCCTCTCTCTCCCTCTCTCTCTCAATCCCTCACTCACTCTCAGTATTAGCCTGTCTCCGTCTTGTCTAAGTGTTTTTCTGTCATTGGCACCCTCTCCCTCTCTCCATCTTGGCCTCTTTGTTTCTGTCTATTCTCTCCTTTTCTCCCTCTCTCGCTCTAAATGTCTCTTTATGGCCATCTTTTGCCCGCCCCCATGATCCTTTCTTTAGCTGCCTGGGAGAAAGGACTCGACTTGTCAGCGCTGATGTATGGTTTACACTAGCCCCGCCCCACGGATGACTCTTTCCTCTCCTTCTGCGTGATCGACGGCTCATCAGGCAGCCGCTTTCAGGGGTAGGCAGCCAAGCACAGTGTGACAAATCTCCATTTACCTCGAATGTTTGGCCGTAGGTGGGGGCGACGCGCAAAATTAGAATGCTGCCGCCACTCTCCCCGCTGCTAATTCCATTTCTTGCAAATTAATAAGTGCTTTCCACCTCCTCCTCCTCCTCCTTCTCCTTCTACCCCTCCCTTCTTTCCTTAACGAAATGAATTATCTGGAAAAAAATAAGCCTGTAAACTCTTAATGAGGCATTGTTAGTCAAATCCCCGGTCGGTTCCATTATTGTTTATGGAATAAATGCTTGATTATCAGTGCAAAACCTCCACCATGCTGTTTGCTTCAGGGCAAGCCACAACTTGTTTTTTTTTCTTTTCTTCCTTGTTGTTGTTGTTGTTTTTATCTGTTCCATTATACCAAGTGCCCCTCCCCTCCCCCCCACCCAACCTTGTGTTTACTGTCATCATCATTATTTGACGAGGAAAGCACTCTGGGTAATTAGGTGATTAATTACAGAAATGACCCACGGTGAGTTGAAGAACCCCAGGTGTATTCTGAGACAAGTACTGCTTATTCATAAACAACAACAATGCATTCTACAGCGCAGTTTAAGAACGCGATGTTCTCCTATCTCTCTCACACTGTGGTAACCAAGCTCTCTCTCTCTTGCTCTTTTCTGATTTGCCACCTGTACGAGTAATTTGGATAGTTTAATCATTACAATTAGATCATTGCCACTGCTTTGTGGCTTCAAAATGGTTCTGTCAAAATGTACATGAACCTAGGGATGAATGACTATTAGCCAAGTCTCCTATTTACGTCTTACGTTTCTTTGGTCTCAGGACTGATAAATACCATCCTTTTAAAAATGCATTGGTTCGTTGCGTATAAAAAGGCACAACGTTCATTCGTCTCGGGCCACGGCCGATTAAAGTAACACAGAAATGAAGCGTGATTGGTCTCTGGAGCCCATAATAAACAGGAACACCCCCCCCCCCCCCCACCTCGAGCCTGCCTCGCCCCAAACCTTCTGCCCTGATAGGAGTTTAATGACGGCAAACACTCCGGCTATTGATAGCAGTAGCTGGGAGGAGGTGTCCTCCCCCCCCCCCCCCCCCCCCCCGGATTCAGATCCACCTAGATAAGCAACCTCCTTTAGTGCACTGCAGTAATCAGAGATCAATAAGACAGAGGAGGGGGGGAGGGAATCAATATCCTCCCCTTTGCTTCTCTACCCTCCATTTGGCTGCTTCATATCCCTGTTTTACAGCCAGCAGCATTGTTAGTGTAGCATTAACTGCAGTCATAAAGCAAGCATTAGCAATGCGCCAGAGAAGTGATGTGTTAATGCCTGTTCCTAATGAATATGGATGCTCTGATCATAAACGCAGCTCTCGGGCCCATTATATTCCTTTCTACCTCACTGGGTCTAGAAAGGTTATACCGAATAAAATGTAAATCAGTGCTTACTGGGGAAGAGAAAGAACTCTTCAGCACTCACCGCTGTAAAACCGAAACTAGCTGCTTTCAGCTTCAAATCCACTTGAAACCCGTAAAGATATGAAACTGCAAGTGTGTGCACAAAGCCTAAATGATAGTATTCTGAGAATTTCATAAGAGATAAATAATCATTTGGTGAACAGTAAGTATTTTTTATCTGCACAGATACATGCTGCAGTAGTGGTAAAATGATTCCACCCAAGGAAATTACCTCAATCAGGGTTAGGAAGAGAAAAGGCCAAAAAGACATCATAAAAACCCACAGTAATGTAACAACAAGATCAAGGTTGACAGTCAACAACAAAGCAGATACGGTGTTACCGTGTTACTAGATTCGTTAAAATCGACATGAATATGTTTGCCATGAACAGGTCTCACAAAACATCAAGCGCTCTTAATACATGTATCAGTATAAAGTAACCACATATCCTTGGTCTGAATCAAAAGTTGTTATATATTTATATATATATATATATATATATATATATATATATATATATATATATATAATTTTAAATATTTAGAATTTTTTAAATATTTAGAAATATTTAAATATTTAGCACCTTTGATGTATAAATACTTTATATAAACATGTGTAAGAACTATATGCGTGTAGCTGGCAAGTAGTTATCAGGGCAAACAGTAGTTATCAGAGTGCAGTGTAGAAAAAGGTACCAACAGAAAAGCAGAACTGTGTTTACATATATGATTATGCAAATAGAGTCTTTGGAAACAGCGAATAAAACCTGATTCCAGACTGTTACAGTAATAATAACAACAGGATGTTGGAAAGTAAGGTCAGCACTGGTGTCAAACCCACAAAGAACCACTAACAGACAAATAACCACAGATCAGCAACTGCGATAAGTACTGCCTCATCAAATAAGTTTCCATGAGAAACTAGTAGGTGTACGGCCAATAGCAGCATTGTGTTCTCTTTTCTGTCTGTTTGTCTGTCTGTCTGTCTGTCTCTTTCTCTCTGTCTCTCTCTCGCCCCACCCACAGAGAGGGCACATGCTTATACCCTCTTCTGATGCCGGAGGATAGCAGCAGAGGGTCAAACACGCCCAGGCTGAGGTCAGCAGTTAAACTGGAGATAGTAATCTGCACTCTGACATACTACTGCAAAACACCAACAACATCCGCAGAACACCGAGTACCCATACAGCCTGGCAAACTGTGTCTGAGAACAGAGCGTATGAGCAGTCACACGTTGACAGAAATGTTTCACCGAAGTCTATTGTGGTATACACGTGTATGTCTGCTCGACGGGAACCATGTTTTCCAATAAGAGGAGAGAAATGCCTGCTTTTAACTTTCCACATGATAAAATTCAGGGATATATATGAGATGGTGTAGCAGGGTCCGTAATAAGTACTTTTACTTAAACTAGTGCACAGACGCTGGGCATAAGGTGGAACACACGATTACGGTTTTAAGCGAAAAGACAAATGTATTCATATCTGTTAATAGATTTATATACAATTTAGAAACATGACATGACAAGACATGACATGACATGAATGGAGATCTGCTTGAGGATAAACTAAAGGACAACCAGGCTGTTTACACAATCTGTCCCTGTTATGACTGCGATTGTATGGAACTTACAATACAGAATCCGAATTCTGATGTGTTTGGAACTCTCCCTGGCAATGCACCTGTCAAAGTGATGTCATCTGCCTAGTTCAGGTGCCTTAATAATTCAGGAGGCATTCTATGCACAAATATCACAGCTTGCCGAGCCATTTGCCGACAATCCCCGGGGCCTTGTCAGTTATTAAAGATGGAAATTATATATTCATAACACAGGATATTGCAGCTTGTTTATTTATAGCCTGTTCTATTTTCAGGGGTATTTTGTCTGAACACTTCTAAGTCATCTACTTCCCTTTTGCCTCTGGCAAAAAAAAAAAAAAAAAAAAAAAAAAAAAAAGGAAAAAAAGAAAAAAGAAAAAAAAAATGGTGGAATGGCTAAATTGAAAGAGCAGTTTTTCCATTATTCCACGGTTGGAACACAAGCAGCCTATTTCCTTGTTTGCGTGTGACTGGACTGCAGAATGAGAGATGTCTGTGTTCAGCGGGGCTTTGCTATCTTCAAGCTGCACGGCTCAGCTCCTCAGGGACCAAAAACACCTCGGCAAGAGCCAGACAATCACAATATAGACACACAAACACGGAAGCAGCAACACCCAGACAATATCCATCTGCACAACAAAAGCGGCCTGAATGTGCATGCTTGCGTGTGTGTGTGTGTGTGTGTGTGTGTGTGTGTGGGAGTAAGATGAGGTTCAGACTCTTATCCTTGTGTGCATTTTAATACGAAGAACAAAAAAAAAGTACTTGCACGTTAAAACGATGTTTAATAGATCAGGCAAAGCTTAACAGCAAAAATATCTGCCCACTGTCTCGATTTTATACGCTGATCTCCCCAAGTCATGCAGAGAGAACATTTTTAGTTTGGCAGTTACCAGCTGGCAGGCATTCGCAGTCAAGGATAGTGTGGAAGTCAGGGCCACCTAAGCAGACATTTGTCTTCATTTCTCGGGTTGCCACCATCCAGCGCACCTTCTCCACTGTGGTGTCCAACCTGTCCAATGATGACCCACCAGTTTAAGAGTGGGAACGGTCTCTTTGAAAGTGGGTGTAAGGTGCCCCCCCCCGCCCCCTTAAAGATAGCTTTAGGACCAACGGTGGCCTTCACTCAGACAATAATCTCCCCCAGCATGCTCAGCGTTTGACATCAGTCCCCTGAGCAGGAGGTCTGGAGACCTGCCTGAAGCCTCAGACACCCCAAGGCTGTCTGTGAGTGTCAGCATCCAGCCGTGAGAGCCCTGCCTCAGCTCTCAACACCTCCCCTCTCCGGCTCTTACCATCACCTAATGGAGTTTCCCCTGCGCTTTCACTGCCAATGTTTACAAGGTCACCCGTGCTGCACGAGCACAGAATTAAAGTAATGGAGGCTTAGTGGCATGCCCTCATCCTGAAACTCATCTGAGATGGAGACGTAATTGTCCTCTGTCACCACTTAGCCAGCACTGAGTGCCTCAGACAGCCTATTATCTGCTATGTATTGTTTGTGACTTATCATGGCCCTAAGCGACGGGAGGGTACTTGGCTGACCTGATTCCCTCTTGCACAGGTCCTCCGTTAAGGCGTACGCATAGTCAACACACACACATACAGACACAGAAATGCACACAAACGCGTGCACGTGCGCACACACACACACACACACACACACACACACATATATACATAAGCACACATATTGCAGCTTCTTTAACAGTGTCTTGTCTTTGTCAGTAAACACATTAACTTCTTTACAACTTTCCAAACACTTGCTTTTTAACTGGTAAAAAATGATTTCATAAATAGTATTCAGTAGTTACATGAATCCATTACACAACTTATACCTTACATTACTGTCTGTCAATAAATCACTGGAATTAGTATTTCATTATTCTCAGTCATCAGCATTATGAATTTTTGGTTACGCTCTTATATGACCTTTAATTGTTCGGTAGCACATAAGAAACACTGTATGGTGGGTTTATCTGTCTGTATGTTAGCGTACCCATTTTAAGTAATAATTAAGTCATGACCAATGGTGACGTCAGAAGACCTCAGATAAAAAATAGTTATTATGAGGATGCACAGTACATACTGAGCTGAGGGCTATCTGATCCAGAATCAGTCATTTAAAGTATCCTTTATCTGTAGTTAAAAAATATGAATCTGGATAATCAGAGCTACAGTCAAATTGATCTATAATTACATTAAGCCAGAGGAGACTGAACTCTAAGCTGCTCTCATCCATCCAGTAATTAAGATCAAATTTTGACCAGTCACTGTGGTTTACGGATATGAGGCTAAAAAAGGGCTAAATATGGAATCCAAGGGCTGTTTTCCTTTTCCTTTTTTTCTTCTTCTTCTTTTTTTTTTTTCAGTAAAGCTCTTTACAATGTCACGCTTAATAATGTGGTCCACCATGTTTTGTTTGTTTGGCAGATTTATCCGTTTAGCTCTACTCACACACTAAACCTCCAGATGTTTCTGATTAGTAGGGGGAAAATTGACACGTTATATTACATTATGCAAACATTGCTGCCAAGGCAGGAATAAGCAAGTGTGGAGTCATTGAATTTTATGAGTCACAATAATGTTCAAGCAATTTAACAAATCCTTACTTGGTGTCACGTTAGCACAAGAGTTATTCATTAAAGGGTCTGTTTTAAATCTTAGCAGGAAAAAAAAAAAATCAGCCCACAAATGTCATTGCTAAGAGCTCTCTGGGTGCTTCATAGATGAGCTATTTTTATGAGCCTCAAACATGAATGACTTCTCCAGCCAGCGCATTAGAACAGACCCTGTGTTTATCAACAAGGTGATTGTGCTGCACTCTAATGAGAGTTAATAAGAACTGCATGCTGAACTTGAACTCAACATTAGGCTATGAGGTTAGCTCAATTAATGAGCACAAGCACACACACACACACACACACACACACACACACAAAGACAGATAAACAGTAGTTCCAGGCAGCTGCTAAATGTATCTGTTAATCTCATTTAGCTGACCTGTTGGCCCACATTGAATGAATTTCCTTCTCTTTTGCAGTTCGTTACTGAAGGATACAATGTAATACTATATTCAAAGCTTAATGCATATTAATACTGTACTTAAAGCTAAAAATTACCATAATATACCACATTTATTTGCATATATGATTTTATATATATATATATATATATATATATATATACACACACACACACACACACACACACACACACACACACATATAGATAGGGAGAGAGAGGGAGAGAAATACTAGCAGATATTGCAATATTACATGAAAACACAGACACACACACAAAAAAGTTTTAAGTTTTAATACTTCACTCTACTGTTTGGGAATGTTTTTATCTCACATGTAGATCTTCATCATTTCTATGATGTATTCTAATACTGCTTTATTGTAATGTACACCAAACAGAAATTAGAGGTCATAGTAACAGAGAGATAACATAAAATCCATTTGTGTCCAAATATCCATACTGATATCTATACTTAAGCCCTGCTCTCAACATTTAAAAACCATTTGTGTCCAAATATCTATACTGACATCTATACCTCAGCCCTGCTCCCAACATTTAAATACCATTTGTGTCCAAATATCCATACTAATATCCATACTGATATCTATACTTCAGCCCTGCTCTCAACATTTAAAAAAAAACACACACACAACACACAACTGACTTGCTGCATGTTGAAATGCACCCAAGTGCCGAAATATGAATAAAACAGCAGTGACATCTGAGTGCCATATAAGGACATACACTGAACATAAAAGGTCTGGGACATAAGCACATTCCTAAAGGCTCTTTACCACCAGAATGGCATGGTATCTGGGTTAAATTTAGATATGTGGCACTTTGCCTGAAACGCTCAACACACTCACACTTCTATTAAGGAATTCAAATACACACTCCTTCGCTCGGAGGAGAGAAGAGGAGATATGACACAGTGAATAAGCCTGTGGTTGAATAAATAAATGAATAATGGAACAGCTAAAAAAGCACACATAGACAAGTACATAACCTACAGCTCGCATGCAATACGTCTACTGCAAGCATCAGCAGCATCTGTCTAAGGAGTGAGCCTGGTTGCTGTCTGCCATTAAATAAAAAAAAAAAAAAGCATTTACATTTCAAATGGGGAGGATTTCTTATATAAAATATGTGTTGTTTTACAGGTTGTGTTTTTATAACACGCATAGAAAATGCACGGGTTCTCATTCTGCTTGAATTAAACAAGCCGTAAAATCCTGACTGCAGGCCGTTCCCTTAATTGGTCCTTCTATTATGTTTTTGTACAAGCCCTTGAAGATTTGTTGAAGTTAATATTTTATAAGCAACATTCTGCAGACTGAGGCCAACTTTGGAATTAATGAATAGAAACGAGCATTAAAAAGCAGCCACTGGGAGCCCACATTAAAGAGGCTACATCAGCATTATCCTGCCAATTTAGAACAAAAGGCAGAGAGAAATGGAGAGAGAGAGAGAGAGAGAGAGAGAGAGAGAGAGAGAGGGAGATAGAGAGAGAGAGACTGCATGTTGCAGGGTTGTGTAAGGGAGGGAGAGAGAGAACAGAGAGAAAAGGAAGGATGGGGTGAGGGGTGTGCACTCATGGAATGCCTGTGACAAACTGGTCATCAGAGAATGTTTTTTTTGTTGTTGTTGTTGTTGTTTTTTTTTTTTTTTTTAGGCATTTAATCCTTGTGCTGCGTGGAGAGACCACTTTAATCTGGGATTATAAAGGAAGATCAATGAGATTCCTGAGCCTGCCATTCCTGTGATAAAAATGAGGAGGATTAGCATCAAAAATTCATAACACTCTCCCTCTCATTCACTCATACATGCACACCTCACTCTCTCTGTCTCTCTCTCTCTCTCTCTCTGTGATTATGCTTATACGGAAGGGACTCATTCTGCACGTGGTAATAAACCTATCACACGTTTCATTTTGAAAAGGGTTTCCTCACATTAAGATGCCTAACAAGTTTCTCTTTTACAAATTTATAGGGATTTTAGAGTGAAAATGTTAGACCGGATGCTTGGGAGGTACAGGCCACTGCATGTGCAGGTTAGACTGGACTGTGCCCAGTTCGGTTAGACTTATGTGTGGGGTTAGATTCTTCCCAAGCATCCATGGGTGTTGGGGTATCCACTAAGGTCACACGGAGTCACAGGAAAAGCAGTAAGGATTTTACAGCAACGATGAGGGCAAAAACAAAAACACTGCAAATTATTCAGGAGGCAGAAGGCTGTTCTACTGCAATGCAAGTACAAACATAACAGAATTCACCAGAAACCTGCCAACATACACACACACACACACACACACACACACACACCTTAAAAAAAAAAAAAAAAAAGAAGCACCTTGCACTTTGCTGTATACTCATTGTTTTCTATGCCAGAGCCCCCAGAGGATTATGTAGGCCCCTGTCTTTCTCAATATTAGATGAGCTCGCTTTAAGTAAATTCAGCTTTCTGTTCAAAAAGCAAAGTATACAGAGTACAGCATGTCTCAAAAATCATAATCAAGCCTAGATAAACCACAGTTTACCACACAGTTTACTACTGCGTGTTAAAACAGAAAAAAAAAAACTCAACCCATATCACACTTAAACACAACCAAAATTCTTATGACATGAAATCATAGCTAGTTTTTGAAATTTAAGAGGTACCACTACAAAGAAAAGGGCTCAAGATCAAATAATATCGTGAACAATACTGAGACTGAGAAACAGACCACCAGAGAGATAGAAAAATGGAAAATCTTAGTTTGTATTAAGGAAAGTAGCCGCCATGGCTCGGTTGGTTAGGCGCCGTAGTGGGTCGGGTCGGGGGGTTTGAACCTGGCTGAGCGACAGTTGAGGTCAGCAAGGGCATGCAGTCAAGTAAAGTGCTACACTGCCACTTCCAAAGTCTCTGCAAAGGGTGCTGCCTTAGCCCCTATCCAAAAAAAGGAGTCCCTGGTTTGTATTAAGGAATGCCTATCAGCATTGCATCCAGAATGTGTTCCATGAGAGGCGCAGAATATTATCAGAACAAATTATCTCACACAATCAATAGAGATATAACTGATAAAATGTCTTATTTCCCTCCATCCGACGCAAATGACAACACTTCACTTTGATTTGTTCTTGGTGATATGATTTACTGTAATATTTCTTAATATTTGATGGCATTTGCTCGAGAGCAGACGCAACAAGTACATAATTAGCGCAGTAATTAAGCTGCCAAAACACGCACACTGCAAGAGCACCTTTGAAACAGTGAGTGCACGATTCATTAGCATCTGCTGTAAGCTTATTAATCATCTAACGGGCAATTAGCAAGCTGTTACCGTTCGCGGCTGCTATGTAAATATATTCCTGGGTTAATTTCTTCCTCAGATAATAAAGAAAACATTATGAAAATTAGCTCTGTGACTATGTAAATGATCTGTGCTGTTAACTGCAGAATGCCATGGTAGTTTTACCGCAAAAAAAAAAAAAGAAAAAAACTGGGCCAGGGGGGCACTGCTACAGAAACATTCCGTTAGCCGATAGAGGAACTCCACCAGTAACCGTCGCTCCAACTCTGTGGCGTTTTATGGGTTGCGGTAATGGCTTCCTCCCGGGCTCTCTCTCTCTCTCTGACAGATAGCATAGCTTCATCTTCTCAGTACACCTCAGGGAAAAAAACCCATAAACAACTAAGAGACAATAGGCGACAGACAAATCAGGCTTCAGTTTCCCAAAAGCATAATAGCACTACCTGTATTAAGATCAGTCCTTCACAACACCAGTGTAGCTCTCTGCTGCAGCATCAGACTACAACTGCCGTATGAAAAATCACAATAGTCTAAAACCCATCTTCACAGAGGAGTCCAGGCCCAACAAGTTGCAATGAGGAATCACAAAACAATCCGACCTTTCCATTAGCAAATTAGCCGTCCAGAGAGCTCTCCACTGAGTGACATAAAACCTTTCACAGGCTGAAACAGAATATTGAGCATAAATTGGATTTTTCCAACAGGCTAATTCTGAATTCAATGAATAATACAAATGACACCCAGGCCTACATACATCACAGCTCTATCACACACACTGTTTTGCCAGAACACTGGGCCCCTCCGCCTGTGCTGCTAATCTATGCAGCGCAGTCACAGGGACACTTTTATGCTAATCATGCAGTACCGCTTTGGGTCCAGTACATTAGGACTATAAATATACAAATAAATAATTAAACAAATAAAACAGATTTGTTTTGAGCTGATTTATCAAGAGAATGTCTTTGTTGACATCTGGGTGTTTTAAGTCGTTTCCAGCACTATTCTAAGGAAGTATTTCATAAGATGTATAATTTCCTCACACTCTGTTGGTGTAAATGGGTGTAATGAAAGCAGCAGACTGGTGTTAATCAGGCATATGACAGGAGAAGAAGAAAAGGAGCAGAACGCACAAAGTGTGAATGAATCTCGCTGCACTCTGGTGAGTTTTTCACGAGGAAAAAAAAGAAAAATGCAAATTATACACATGCTGTTGACAGAGACACTGCAGCAACTAACACACATACACACACGCACAAAGTGAAAAGTAATTGGGTAGCAACAGTACGTGCTTCATCACACACGCGCTCGCACACACACACACAAACACACACACACACACACATCCATAAACAGATACACTTTCCAGCAGCCAATTGGATAACAGTAAGGTGTCACATGCCAGATGGTTTCGCCATTACACTCTCCCTAATGGCAGACATTTCTTCCCTTCTCGTGCGTCTGAATGGCTGTGATGCGTGTCCTAATCAACAGTCATGCCAGAGCCGTGTATATCTAAACATGCGTGACTGGAGCGTGTGGTTACTGTTCCCTAGATATGGAAGCTTCCTTCGAGCATGATGATTTATGGATGCTTGGCTTTGGAGCAGGGAGGGATACATTAAAGCACAACTTAAAGCTGAACTGATCTGAAAAGCAGCCATGTCTGAAAGCACTCACACTCATGCAGCTCTCCCTCAGACCCCTTTAACGGGGACATGTTTTTTATCAAGTGTCAGAAGTAAGCCCTGAAGAGCGCAGGTTATAGTGCATTTGCTTAATACAGCGCACGCGCACATGCACACGCACACGCACACGCACATACACACACACACACACATAGATGCATGCAGGCACAGCAAGTCTGACTGCTTGTTCGTTACAGAGATTTAGTAGTTAAAAAAAAAAAAAGTTACTCTTTTCTTAATTTAGATGGGTCTTTCATTAAGTGTACATTAGCCCTTTTCCTTCGATTATCATTCTGAAGAGCCCGGCAGTGAATGAGGGTTTTGTCATTAGAGGCTTGTTTCTCCTCCTGCTAATTACTGGCACTTGGGTTGATTTCTGCACGCAATCACCATAATTTGCCTCCCCTCCTAGGGCCTCTGCTGCTTCCCAATCAATTAACATGAGTAATACTGGGCCTATTAGAGGCCAGCCAATGCCCAGGGAGCTTTGTCATCAGCAGTAGCAGTGATTGCTTAATATAGCACAGAACTTGAAGGAGGGCTTACCAGAGCACAATCCACTCAAATCAATAGCACCATTCAGGCTATATTGTTTCAAACGAGGAGAGTGTGGCTAGGATAAAAGCACTCAATAGAGGCGTCTGGGCCTGTGAGACGCTGATTCAGCATATAGGACTGACGGGCACAGGGATCCATCTCTCTATCTCTGATAGGAGACATACTCGGAATCCTGTCCAATAGCACTCTGTCTTTGGCATTGGCCATATACACCTGCCTCTGAAACAGGAGGGAGACTACAGTTAGGTTCCTGGGTCTTTCTCTGAGGTTCAGATGAATCAGGGAAAATGCAGTAATGTTTAAATCTCATCATGTCATATTCATGCACCATAAGTTGCAAAGAAAGTCAGGATGTGGTTATGATTTGTATATTTAACTGCTTCTAAACAGTTAATGATCTGCTTGCTACAGACTGGCAAAAACCTACAAAACACTTAATTTTATTAAAAAGAAGTGATGTCTGTGTGAAGATCCGAATACCTGAAGATGTGGAAGTCCATGTGGAAGATCTTCATAACCATCATTTAGTGCTATTAAAATAAAAATGTACAGTTAATGCAGAGTTGAAAGGACGAACAATCAAGGAAAACTGCAGTGTGTATGGTCACATTTCTTGGAAGGATTCAAAGCATAGTACAGCCTCTGTGAGGCGTGCGTGTGTGTGTGTTTGTGTGTGTGTCCATAAAAACTGAGGATCAAACATTTTAAAAATTCTAAAGAAACTGAGTGGCCCTCAAGCTGGTGTTGCACTAAGCAACAGTACAGGCTAAAATTAATCAGCATGACTTCCCAAAATATTATTAACAATGAAGGCAGACAATCATAAAAACCACATTTACTGATGTTGTTCTTCATTAATTGTGGAATTTGAACAGTTGAGTGTAGCTCTAATTCATTCATGTTATTAAGCCTTGGAGCGATTTTTATTTTTATTTTTCATTCAATCCGTCAAATATGTGCAATTTTCATGTGCAAGCTGTCAAGTCTTGAAAGAATTTTTATGAATTACCACGGCTTTTAAGATATGCCATCCATCCCACGTTTGCACTCAGCTCTTACATTACATTAACAAACCACAAGACCAAGACAGAGTTTAGCTAATTAACTATCTCTGATTATTTGAATGTCAGCATTAAAGTACTTTCTGTATATGAACACCATAAATAGTTTTACCTCAGCTCTGAAAAGTAAACCTCTCTTAGAAATGCCTTTTTATTAGTTCAGTGGTGCAGTCAAACTGAGTCTGTTACTTGTCAGTGTTTTGTCAAACCTATGCCTGCTAATATTAATTAGCTTAGCCTGAGGACTGCTAGCAAGGTGTTGATCAAAACAAGCTGGCAGCTGATATGCAATACCTGTCTCATCAAAGGCATTTGGAAACAGCCTCCATGCCTGTGCATAAAAATGTAATGAAGACTGATTTCTTTTCAAAATTCACGTTTGTTACCACTCATTCTAGACCATATGTTATGCTAATTGCCGTACTGATTAATGACAATGCACTACATATGAGTCGTGAGATACCATGAAGGGAAAAAAAAAAAAAAAACCATGTATACCCATGGTCGATTCTGAATGCTAATGAGGCTCTGCTGTGAAGTTGTAGTGTACGTTTTAAGCAAAACAACAACAAAAACTTGATTCATGACAAAAGGAGCCTTCATCTACAGACTCACAAGATCTCTCATCTTATCCCCTTTCCAAGGAGCTGAAAGCATCTCCCATAGTGTACTGAAAGATTCTGCATTAGAATTCCAGCAGCGTGTCTGAATCCCAGTACTCCTTGTAGGGTCAGAGAAATCAAAGCCCAGCACATCAGAGGAATATCAGAGGAGCGCTCATGGATTAGCGCCCATGGGTTCTATCACTAATTAAAGACGAGGACGCGGGAAACGGTTCTCATCTGTTCCCAGCGGAACATGGCATGAAATGATTAGCTGCAGGTGATCGATACAACTCATCGCAGGTGGACTTGGGGGGGGAGGGGGTATAGAACAAGCCGCCTCTGAGTTTTAAATAAAAAACAAATGCATTGCATGAAAAGCAAGAGAGAGAGAGAGAGAGAGAGAGAGAGAGAGAGAGATGAATTATTGAACTTTTTTTAGTGGAGGGTGTGGATGAAAGGAAGGTTGGAGCTGTTAAAAAAGAGGCAGAGATTCTGACATGAAGAATTGCTGCATTGCAAGGAGTTGTCAAGTAAACAGGGTTTTTTTTTTTTTTTTTTTTTTTTGCTACAGTCAGTGCTGTCCTGTTTAAAACTGCATGCACTCATGGAGAACGCATGAGTTCTCCATGAGTATGAACTCTTGAAGAAATCGTTAGAACTTCTGTTCAAACTGTTCAAATAACATGGATGTGTCAAAGATGGCCCACATCAATACAAATATTATGTTCCTGCGTATTTCACAATGGTTATGCAATGAATTAGCTTTGAAGGTCTTAGGATCACAATTAATTGAAAAAGTAATGTGACCTTTTTTAAATATTTGTCTGAAAGTAAAAGACATGTTGATCTATGAAAAATCCATCTTTTTTTCCCAACAAATAAACATTCCATACTGTTGCTATGCTGCATTTATCATTTATTAAACAACTTCCTGCTTCATGTATCTCAGTAAAAAAAAAAAAAAACACTGGAGAAATATTCTTTATGAAGAATAATTCAGAAATGCATCATCCTTAAACAGGAAGAGGAGATGGATGTAAACAGCCCTCCTCAAGAGACTGAGAGATGGGACTGCTGATGTCATAGGAGAGAGTAGGCAGAGTTCTCGATAATGGGAGAGGCACGCAGTGTTACAGTGGTAATACTTCAGGGATTGAAAAGTCCCCCTGCCGCGGATAGCAAGTCTCTTCAAAGCGAAGACAACAATGGCCAAGGTCATTTTCCACAGATTCCTTGCCAAGCCATCATCATCATCATCATCTCTGTATCACCTGCCAAACATCCCAATCCACTTTCTCCCCTCAAACAGACCTGTGAAGAGGAATAGAAATGTCCTCTGCTAAACTGGCTCATTACCTGAACAACATGCTTTGTAAGGAATGACACAAAATCCCAGCGGTAGCCGAACATGTCAGAAACCATTGGATGAAGCTGCAGAGTGGGGAGTTTACTTTACACAGAGCTTGTAATGTTGCTGCTAGGGGTGGTGGTGTGTGCGTGTGCGTGTGCGTGTGTGTGTGTGTGTGTTAAAGTCACCTTTAATTTAGCTGTAAATAATTGACTTCCCCTGCTTGCAGTTCCCATGAGAGGCTTTCTGTTTGCTCCCAAGGAGGTAAAGCTGCATGCTTGGCAAATTAGCCTCTCAGATGTTGGTAACCTCCTGGCTGATGCATGCCATGGAGAGGGCTGTGTCTCTCTCTTTTCACTGCCTCCCTCCAGTAATAACCTTCAACTAACCTTTAAACCACTGTGAATAATTTAAATCCCATTTTCATATCAATGGAAGAGTCAAGCTAGGCAATTATCTTTTATCTGTATACATCCCCGTCAGAGCGAAGCATAATAAAGTTTTCCCAAGTCAGCTGTGTGCGTGTGTGTGTGTGTGTGTGTGGGTCTGTGTGTGTGTCTGTGTCTGTGTGCGTGCGCGTATGTGTGTAAAAGAGACAGTATGGTTGTGCCAGTGATGCTATCTGAAGACATTAATGCCATGATGAATAATGCAGTAATGACTGTGAGATCTGTCATAAAAAAACACTGCTTACATCTGCAGAGTATTCTGGCGGGCAGAGCTAAGCTGTGTGCAGGCGTCGTCAAGGCGCAAAAGATAAACTTGACAAATCGGTGGATCATCTGTTCAATTAGGACAGTGAAGCAGGTGCACAAGAGCAGTGCTGGTGACATCTTCTAACACACTTACAGGCCCAAGCCAAAGGCATGATGGGAAACATCCCATTTACCTGACAGTGATGTAGGGAGGGATAGCATGTGGGTACCTAGAGGAGGAAAAAAAATGAAAACAACGAAAACTGGAGGCCCCAAAGGGACTCATTAAAATATGACTGCAGTGACTGACTCGAAACACCATGTTCCTCTCAGTTTGGAGTCTCCTCTCAGTTTGGATTCTCTTCTCAGGTTGGACTCAGCACTGGCCTAGTTGGCCAGTCATGATGCGTCTAAGTGCTCAATTGTTAGAAATGATAGCACAGTCAGGAAAAATTTTTTTTATATATATATATATATATATATATATATATATATATATATATATATATATATATATATATATATATATATATATATATATATTATTGTTTTTCTTTTCGACTGTACTACCATTATTATTATTCTGTACTATGACTGTACTATATTAGATGCACTCAGATGATACTTCTCTTACTTCCATTCCTGAAAGATAGTCAGGCCAGATTAGAGGTCTCTGTACTCAAAATGAGCTTAAATGAACATCCGGAGAGATGAAGTGTGATCTTCACAGGCAGAAATACACAAAACAGCCAGTCCAGTTTCAGTTGTTTGGAATGAGAGATAAGTAGGTACACTGATAAGGGTTGCAGCATTCAGTTCCATTTTATTCATTTTATTGTCATTGTATAAATACAACAAAAACTGAGTTGGATGAATTCAGCCCAGTTTTTTTCCCTCACAATGAGGGAGATATAACAGGCTTCTAAGATGTCAGATGAGTTTTTTTTTTTTTAAAGTTTCAAAAGCCTTTTACTTTTTAATACATACATACATACATGTAAACATTTCTGCACGAACACATACGCCCACACACAGACACATACACAGAAGCATGCATATACAAATAGCAACCCACTCCATTAAAAATACAGACAAAACATTCCAGCACAATAAAATACACATTCATTATGGATTTGTTCTTCGCTTAAAACCAAAACGACATGATAAAAATCTTCCCTAAACCTCTTCGTTAACTCATTAATTCATGCAGCCTGTACTGCTGTCTCTGTCAGAGGTCTTATTTGTGGGCGCTGACTGGCTGTATTCTCCTGTAGCTGCTCTAAGCCTCTAAATGAGCAGTTGAGTAATGATTCTTTACTCTAGCATTTCTCCCTAGTGTGTGATGCACACTCAGTGCAGCAAAGGCTGGTTAAACTCAGCAGCACAGGGAATATCTCTAATGATGTTTCCTGCCATTAAAACGTTCTAATCATCTCAGCTACTCTCTCTCTCTAACTCTCTCTCTCTTTTTCCCTTTCAAACGGGCCCTCCTCAAAAAAAAAAAAAAAAAGCAATCTCAAGAAACACATGCAAATAACCACACTAAAAAAGCATAAATATCATTAGAATGCATGCTACCTAATTAGATAATCATGATGAATAGTGTTTGAAGATGAGAGAGGAAGGCAGAATGGAGAGAGCACTGGTTCGTTTTCTTTCCCTCCTGCTGGGGGAGTACTAATATCCCTCCGTCAGGCTTTTCCTCATAATAATAGCACCAATTCGTTTTCTAATTATGTAAATTGGCTCTCGTAGTGGCGTAGCTCGAGCTTGCTACAGCTTTAGAGAACAGGAAGTCTGCCTGCCCTTACAGCCTAAGAGAATGTTTTTTTTTTTTTTCTCTTAATGATTTTTTTTTCGTCATTATTCTGTGTGTTAATGAAGAGATTAAAGAATGTCACACTATTTCCTCTCTCTTCTGCTTTATCCATTGAGTTGAGCATTTACACTTTATGTGTGTGTGTGTGTGTGTGTGTGTGTGTGTGTGTGTGTGTGTGTGTGCATTCTCAAGCAAGTACCCCGTGGCACTCATGAGGTGTTAGTGCAGAGGATGTTGCTCCTACCCATAATCCCTTGAGACATGCTCCATTGCTCTCACACTCACCAATAGGAAGCATTAAAGACACATATTTAATTATCAACACAAACACAAAACTGTATCTCTGACCGCAAAGAGTAAGAAAGAGAACATAAACCTAATGCTTAAAGTGAGAACTAGTTTTGAAATAGTTTCATTCTAGCTTCTCACATGAATTCATATGACTGCATACATGTACATTAGAATAGCAGTCTCATAGCTCAGTAAAAAGAACAAACACCCACCCAGTAGTGATGTGACAGATGTAAATGGCATTTGTTTGTTGTCTGAGGCTCAGTGCCTACATTTAAGTGGCATCATAAAGAAAATGCAAATGGTGAATCTTGGCTTTTATTATTTTATAGTTATTGTGTATCAGTTATCTTTTGAATCCAAACCATAAAAGCATACGCATCAGGTAGTAATAGTGTGAGAGAAGCTTCTAGAAGAGCTGTCAGCTCAGGCCCCAAATGTTAAATCTTGACTTGAGTTTGAGAGACAGACTGGCCTCTCTATTTCCACTGGCCTCTGTATTTTCACTGAAGAAAAACAAAAATAAACACCACAAACCCCTCCTGAGACCAAAAACTGAGACCTCACACACACACTCTCACTTTCACTCTCTCTCCCAGGAACAAGGAGAAAACACAACTCAGTCAGACTCAGAGAGGAAGATAAATAAACCATTATGCATAACCCTGTCAGAGAGAGAGAGAGAGAGAGAGAGAGGGAGAGAGATGGTATAGGGGCAGGAACAGAGGAATACAGACAGAAAGAGAGCAGGCAGAGAGAAATAAGAAATAAACAGAAGAGAGAGACAAGAGAGGAGAAAGAGATAGAGCTAAAGAGTACTGCCAAAGAGAGAGAGAGAGAGAGAGAGAGTGGGAGAGAGAGGGAGAGAGAGAGAGAGAAAGAGAGAGGAGCCTGGCAGTAAGCACACTGAGCTATAGAGAAAGACAGCAATCCCCTGTTTTTCCCATTGCTTCTCAACACCTCATCTACTTTAAAACTCTGTCTCTCTCTCTCTCTCTCTCTCTCTCTCTCTATCTATCTCTCTCTCAACCACTGGTATCACATGATATTTGTTCATCATGTAAAACTAAGGAAACTCATAATTCAAGCAGATCAACACTGATCTATATTCAGCACAGTCTCAGATGTATTTGTGTGTGTGTGTGTGAGTGTAGGTACATTCACCCCCTCCCTCATTCCCAGATCAGGTGGGGTTTTTTTGTTGTTTTTTGTATGAAACTGTGCTGTGTTGTGTGACTGGCAGGTGAGAGGTCTGTATGAGGAAGTTGTCTGTATGTGTCTAGTGGGGCATGGCTGACAGAACAGTGGGAGCTGTCGCACTCTAATAATGTATATTACAACCCTGACACCGTCAAATTTCACCTACCCCACCCCTTTCATTATCTATCTCACTCACAACCCCCCACCCCCCCATAGCTTTAGGCACTGTGAACAGGTTAGAATTTTCATGAGTGTTCATAATTTAAATGGCAAGGCAGTCTGATTCAGGAAGGAGGTATGAATAATTCAGAGAGATGTCTCAGTCTTCAAACAGACAAATAGAACAGCATCGCGCCTCCACAAAGCAAACAGTAAACACGACAATCAAAATGGCACAATTAATTTGGTAATTAGGCAGCTGAAATAATGCGAGATCACTGCAAACAGGGAAACTGTACTGCCGGTTTTCCTATTGCAGGTTTGGATCTGTCAAAAAATGATTTATTAAAATGATATTAAAATGAATATGGAACAGAAACATCTAAAACACAAATATATTGTCAGAATAAACAAACAGATTGATGTGTGGGCATATTGTTTATATAAATCGAAGCTACACCGAGTTTTGAGTTTCTGAGAGAGAGGGCAAAACAAGTTCCCAGGCGTTGGAAAAAAAAACTTCTATAAACAGAATAAAAAACTTAACCCGAGTGAAATTCAATAAGTCTACTGAAAAACCAGAAAACTTTGAGACATGTTTACATCAATCTCTTTACTAAAACGTTGGATCGAAGCTGCCACAATGAACTTAAAAAGGAGGAGTTGAGAATGTTTATGCCAGTGGCATTAGCCTACATGCAACATGCATTGCAAATACACATGCGTTGCCACCAAAAGCTAAATTTCATAGTGTGTAATAGCAGTTAATATCATTGTGCTTGAGGTTATGGATTATTGCGTGGAGAAAAATCAACAGAGAAAGCAAATGTTGTATGCATTACTAGTACAGCTAAGTCCAAAAAGTAGAAGCTCTGTAAACATTTAACGAAATATGAAAGTAAATACCTAATTTGACATTTACTGGACAAAATAAGGCCTGCAATGAACTGGTGGCCTGTCCAGGGTGTTTCCCCACCTTTTGCCCAGTGAATGCTGGGATAGGCTCCAGCACCCCCAGTGACCCTAATTAGGATAAGCGGCTTAGAAAATAAATGAATGAATGGATGAATGAATGAATGAATGAATGAATGGACAAAATAAGAACTTGTGGTTGGGCAGAAATATCGATCAAACAATGAAATCTGAGGTGAGGTGCTATGCTCCTTCTCTCTCTTTCTTACTTTTTTTCTAACTTGAGTTTCAATGCCATTTCTCATCTTTATCAGGGGCCACAGAGCGGACAAAAAAAATTGCAGCGTGGCACACACACGCAGACGCACGCACAAACACACACACAAACACACACACACACACACACACACACACACACCCACGCACATGCACACAGTGAGAAACGTACATACACATGCACATCTGAGCAGTTGTACAGCAGACATGACAAAGAGACCTGAAAAAAAAAAAAAAAAGACGAGACATTATTTTGAAGAGACGCTGATTTAGATTCGAAAGCGATTCGAAAGAGAAAAAAAATCATTACTAATGAATGAACACGAGATAAAAAAGAAAAGATTTCCCTCAAATCTTCCTGTGTTATGTGAATCTTTAATGCAAATGGAATTTCAAATGAGCTGAAGCTATCTTCAGGGACCTCCACTGTTTTCACCAGCGCTCTATTAAAATTCATACCACAGTTGATTTATAAATTTTATTAATAGTCTGAAAGAGAGAGAGGGAGAAAGAGACTCGACCAAAGGAACAACATACCCCTCTCTCTCTCTCTCTCTCTCTCTCTCTCACCCTCTCTTCTTGTACAGTGCGTTTAATTTTAACATTCTAACTCTCTCTCCTGATGTATGACGAGTTTGGTTTGAACATTGTATCTCTTTCCCCCTCTCTCTCTCTCTCTCTCTCTCCTTTGCTCCGCATCTGAGTGATTTTATAATTGGCCTAGCTCATTGTTATTCAAAACCCTGTAGAACCAATTAGCTGCAGCCCTGCTGACCTGGGGTTGCTCTGTAATGGTGCTAACTAAAGACTTTAAGTGAAGGAGTGGAGAGCAAAGGTCCGATTTTCCTCCGTTCCTGATTAATAATCCTGTCAGGCCCATCTCAGACATTAAAGAGAGAGAGAGAGAGAGAGGGCCTGGTTAAGGCCCAGCTTTTTTAACACACATCTCTCTCCATTTTTATGCCTTTGCATTAAACTTTAATGATGGCCCTGTCACTCTCTCCCTTTTGTCTTGTCAGATAAATGTAGTGTTAACAGGATAATGAGCTTGGCAGAGTTTGCCGTAAGCAGGAAAGCAGAAGAAAGGGTGTATGTGTGGCCTATGCCCCTCTGCTGGGTGTATGAGTGTGACGGCAGTGGTAGATGGATGAGGTAGGCTTCACGTCACTCTGAATCATATTCATGTTTGACATGAACACTGTCAGCGACAGAACTGGAAAACGCTTTTATGACTTTGGCAAGCATAGGAAGGTTGATTATGGTATAATCTGACAACATCAGTTTGAGGACATCACCACAATCAGTCCCACTAGTGACATCTGGTTATAATGTCAAGATTTGTCTCTTTGAAACAAAACAGGGTGAATTTTAGAACATGCCCATTCCAGTACATGACTGTGTTTGTTATCATTTCACTTCTGGCCAAAGGCATGCCCTTGTTATTCGTGCCAGGGTGACGAAATAATAAAGTTTAATGTTTAGTATACTCTGTTCATTCCAGTGTCATATCATATTACGTTCTAAACACCTCTCTGTTTTCTTATGAACTGGTCGGTTTTTGGTGCCGCCTTCGATGCCCGTGTCTAGCACTTTGAAGTGAAAAGAACTGTCATTCCGTGCTTCTCATATGCTCTCTCACACATGTTGCCATGTTGGGATTTTATTGTATTTGGCTGAACATTATTCTTTGTAAATAAAATGTATTAGTCTTACACTTATACTTCTTTTTATTTGGTATCTCTCACTTTCCTAAGCCAACTAGAGATTTGTGTTTATTCTACGTAAGAGGAACACTCTATTAGCCTCTGAGAACTTTGTAAATAAGTTAAGCGGAGTTTTGTTTGGCCTAGATCTGTGTAAGAGAAGCTTTTCTGTGGTCACATGCTGAGTAAGTGGGTTTCCAGTAGTCCTTATAAAGCTATAAATCTGTAGACAATGTACTCCACTCATAGATATAGCGTCTGGGCATATGCTGCATGTGTGTTTGGATGATAGAAGTTAAGGTATACAAAGTCTCGCCTTATTGGCAGTTGTTGCTTAGAGAGACATACTACTAAATTTGTTTCGTGTAATCAAACGGAATTTGAGTGAGGTAAAGTTACACAGACCAAGGAGTTTGTAAAGAATCCAAAATGTTCAGCGTCTTTTGCATCCTCCTCGGCTCTGTCTCCTTGATTTGCGGAACAACTGGGAGAAATTTAACACTCTCCAGTTTGATGCCGCACTCCAATTTTGATGCGCCTTTCGGAGATCCTTACGTTTGCTGAACTCTACCATGGCCCTACAGTATCGATTCATAAGGGTTATAATTTGTATATTTACGATAAAACTGGACTGATGGTTCGAGGGCCAGTTCAACATTTCATAAAAACAATTCAGCTAATAACAAACAGAGAGACCTTCATAACAGTATCGGATTATGTGGCAAGCCGCACATTTACCAGTAACATATAAAAGCCCCATCATCTCTTTACCCAAATGCTGTGGTTCCAAGAATCAATAAGACTGTTCCAAAGGGCCCGCAAGCCATAATCCTTTAGTACACAAATATTACAGTGCAGCAGTGTCTCTGAGAAGAGAAAGCAGTCCTCTGATTGCCATAAACACAAACTGCGGATAAGTCGAAGTGCTGGCAGGTCTGGAACAGTGCCTGCCTTTACCGCAGAAAGGCCTGCACATTGTAAACTGCAGGTCTAATTAGACAGGGAGACAGATGGAAAATAAATGTTTCTATACTGCCTTTGACATTAAAACAAAAAAACAAAAACGCTATGAGTGACATCTCAAACAAGGCCAGCATCTGCGCTAATCTCGCTGCAGCAAGACCAAGAGTTCACCAGGACGGTTCGTTTGATTTATTCGCCGCTCCCAGTGTATCTGGTTGTGTTTCTCCCACGCCTAAAAGCAGAGAGAAATATACCGACGCCTTAACCGCAGTCTACGCGAAAAAAAAATAAATATGTGAAGAGGAACCATTGACACAGAAGAGAAACTAGCTTTTCAGTTTCCCTCATTAGTATGCATTAATAAAAATGAACTTTCAGACATTTAACACCACATTCTACTTACTCTTGCTCCTGGGGAGCTACTGGCCATTTAGGCACACTGTTTGTCTGTGATGAGATTAATGTTCGCGGGCCTAAAGGAACGCTGCTGAGAATCCATTGTTTCTGGCGTGCAATGATAAATGACAGAGGACAAATGACTGAGAGAAAAGGAAGATAGGGTTTATTAAGACATTTAACAATATTAAGATTTTAAAACTAATGAGCACCGAATCAACAAAGCTAAAACAGGGTAACCACTAAGCGCCCTGATGTGGAAGAAATGTTGTAATAATTGGGTTTCACTGAGCTTTGAGAGAGTGACAGATTAAGCTTTAACATAACATGGCACAGTTACAATCACTGTTCTCCTCTGAGAACTCTGTGGTGTGTGTGTGTGTGTGTGTGTGTGTGTTTTTCCTCCCTCCCCAATACTGTCTGATATCCACACTTATTAAAGTGACAAATCTCTTTCATTAAATGCTGACTAGAACAGATAGGGCCATGCAGCAATCTTAAGCATTGTCCTGCACCCTGGCAAAATTATTTCCTGATAATTTATCTCTCCCCATATCAAAGGAACTGCCACCGGTCCAGCTTTTATTGTTCCCCAGACTAGCATCAGAGAAATACACGTCAAAACAACCCCCCCCCCCCCCGCCCTTCCCAGCCACCACCCTATTGGAACACTGCAGTAGGATTTACCCCTTAGCTACACGTTTGTACAGCTACATGATGTCTAAAAACCTTTTCTATTCTGGTTCAAAGCAAGGAGAAAAACAGAGCATAAGAACAATATATTGAAAGGATAGGAAATGAAGGACTTGATTCTTCCTGGGGTTTTTTTAGTTTTCTCTGAGCTGTTTTTCTCAGGATCTCATGTTGGAGGGATTGTGGTTTGAGGAAGCAGAAGAATGTTGAGGGGATATATCTCACATAAACCCAGGCTCCAGGGGCTTGTCCTCAGATGTCTATGTCTCTTTCTCATAAATACATACACACACACACACACACACACACACACACATACAACAACCATACTAGTGGCCTCCAGAGAGCAGGCCTAAAATGGAGGTCAGACCAATCACATGTGTGCCCAGCCAGGCTGCCCAGAGGCTACCCACACAAACCATTGAATCTGCTCCCACACCACTGAAGGGGCCATTTTTAAATGCATTTGCCATTCACTCACACTCACACACACACACACACACACTCTCTCTCTCTCTCTCTCTCTCTCTCTCTCTCTCTCTGTGTATCTCTCTCTCTCTCTCTTTCTCTCTCTGCAGCATTTATTTTAAAAACCACAGATTAGACAAGGCTTGGATGACCTGCATGCAGCTGGAAGAGACCAACAATGCTGACAGTTGATCACTTAATACAATACAACATCCATTCCAGAATGCATTAAGAGCAGGAAAGCTATGCATCACTCACCACTAAACAGCTCTGATACAGCCTCTGCATGGCAACGACTATTAACACATGCCTTTTTTTAAGTAAACCAAAAGATAGCAGAGGTTCTTGTGGGTTTGTCAAGAGGAAATGGAGCTGTTGCAATGAGGGCGGCTGTGGCCATGTCTCACACTGCGCACATCCACAAACACACCAAGAGGAAGAGAGAAAAGGGAAGTGAAGGGTTTTAGAGAAAGAGAAAACACAAGAAGGAGTGAGTGAGAGAGAGGGACAGAAAGAGAGAGAGAGAGAGAGAGAGAGAGAAAGAGAGAGAGAAAGAGAGAGAGAGAAAGAGAGAGAGAGTGAGAGAGAGAGAGAGAGAGAGAGAGAGAGAAAGAGAGAGAGAGAGAGAGAGCGAGCGTAGATGAGGGAGAGAGACAGCAAAGATGTGTGGGAAAGAGGGGGAGAGAGATAGAGACAGAACTAAGTGACAGATAAAGAGAGAGAGAGTTTGCTAGAAGGGCGCTGTGGTTTGGGGCATATCTGAGGGTGGGGGTTTTTAACTGAGTTTCTGTGGTCTGGTTGTGAAAGACACATTCAGACCTGGTGGTTGCTGATGATGTGCCTTATGAGTTTGTGGGAGTGGACCAGTTGACATACTCACGACACTAACACCGAGGTGAGAGCGCTGAAGGTCGGTGCTTGTGTCACTCCGAGTGGGTGTGAAGTCGACAAGTTCCACTTTTCCCAAAAGAGGAACTCAAGTGAAATCAAATTTGGTCCATTCTTACCAAAGTTCTTTCATCACGAAATTTTGCAAATATAAAAGACAAATAGCAAGCATATCGTATGTGAATTCACAATCGTTGGTCACGCAAGATCTACAAACCATTAACGACAATATATGAATATGAATTCACCAACGCAGTCATGGAAACTTACAGCACCTCAGCCTTCCACAAAGCAATTACACATCTCCAAAAACTCTCAAACCCTGATGATTTCCTGACACAGAAGTGAAACCACCTAGCCTCTTTCCTGCTCTGTCAGGTCCTGGTTAATGTGCAATGGTGGTTGTGTTTCTGAACTCGTTTTGAATTCTGTTCTTCCTGTTCTTCACCACAGACTCTAGAGTATCTGAGAAGCTTCTCCATCCCAAAACTGAGGCCTTCAGACATGTAACCCCCCCACCCCCCCACCCCACGACACCCAACCACGTCTGCAGGCTGTCATAAATCCTTAACGACAAACTCTATAAAGCTCTTTGGGTTTGAATATTTATGGGCGGCTGCAGATTCCCCCCGAGTGCTGTTTTGTGTCTGCGGCTCAACGCGCAACTAAACTCTTCTGGAGCATCTCCAGCCGGGTTATCGTGTGCCTCTCGGGTCACTAGCGGTTTCCACAGCAATACAGTGGGCGAGCCCACTGAGAAACACTGGGGAGGGAAGAGAGAGTTCTGATTTATGAGCCGATCCACGTAGTTGGTTTTAAACGACCAGAGGATCGGTATGGTTGGTGGGGAGGGGGGGGAGGGGGAGGGGGGGGGTCAGATGCGGCTGGTTGTCATGCTACAAGCATCATGCTACATGTAGACCAAAGGCGATTAACAGAGAAAACGTATCCCTTTACAATGTGCTTTTATCCAGGGGGGAACAGGCCCACAAAACATGCTTTACAATATACTTCTTTCATTCACCGTAGGAGTCTTCCCTTGCTTTTAAGAGAAGACATGAATAAATAAACAGACATTGTGGGACCTGTGCTCAGTGATATTTTTTTCACTGATATATGACCAGTGTTGACACCACATTCATTAGAACTATAAAAATACAAAAAAAAAACACATTCACACTCCACAGTGGAAATATTTACAAATTTAAAAAAAAGAAAAACTTGCTCAATGCTACATTGCTCTCTCTGGTGAGTTTCCTTAAAACAAAACTAATAGAGGATCGTTTTTGCCCACTTTAATGCGTCCCTGATAATTGTGTAAAAGAACCAAATGAGGAGGGTAGTTTTTAGGACATATTTTTGTGAAGTTGCCCTTAATGTCAGTTTCCCACAGACCACCCTCAGGAGTGCAACTGGGTGGTAATCTGGTATAACTTTCCAGGGCACGGTAACCAAAAAATGTCCCTGTAGACCTATGGTCTTCATGAAAAGATCTACAGCAGACTTTAACAAATTTCTTTCCAACAGCATGGTTATTAATTACATTTTTAACATTTTTAATATCCATAATTTCCCATTTACCCTGATTCATGTGTAAAGGCCCTCAAGGAAGGGACCCAGCTCATGGCAGGCTGCCAGAACAGTGCTAAAAGACAAAATAGTTTAAATAGTACCCCTCCGGAGCTATTGGATGTATTGCAGTGTGACTGGGGTTAAGCACTCTGTGACTCCGGGTCTCCGGTTTAGTTAAACAGATTGCAAATTACATCTTAATGTGTCTCATTTACCCCGGGACAAACCATTCCACTACTTTACTATATTGACACTGATCATGATGAGACTGAGTTATGGAATGGGATTAGATTGTCAACAAATGCAAATGACTTTTTTTGTCCTACAAATAATTGAATCCTCTAAGCTGAAGTTTAATATATAAAAATGACCAATCTGGATTTGTCAACCACATTACTGAGACAGAAGTAACAAGAGACAGAGCAATTTACAAAATGAGATGAACAAAAAAGAGGTGGCATGAGAAAATATCATTATAAACCTGAAATGAACAAAAATTAGGAAATAAAAGTACAGATTTTATCATATTGTCCTATTGTATCAGACAGTCAAGTTATAGGGCTGTAAAAAGACCACTAGAAGGAAAGTGGAAAGAGTGATGCAGTGGACGAATAATAAGCAGTTTCCTCAATTCGTTACTGGGAAGCAGAAGAGAATGATTGGATCAGCATGTGATTCCTCTGTTGACACACATAACTGTCAAGCAGAACAACCCATATAGCAATGCGCCTGTATTTCACAACTACTGAATAACGTTTACAAACTGATCACGGACATAGGTTAAACATGCTAAATCCAATACTGCTCAGAAATATCTCCAGAATGACTAATAATCTTATGAACATGTCATAACATCACGTCGTTACCAGTTCCTGAATCTGGCAGAACGCACTTTCATCTTTAGCCTTCTCCCTCAGAACCTCACGAATGAACAATGAAGTTGAACACAGAATGACCTGAGTGTCTTGTGTGTGTGTGTGTGTGTGTGTGTGTGTGTGTGTGTGTGTGTGTGAGAAAATGTCAGGTGTAAGGCTTGGGTGCATTTCATGCTTCACTCTTCTTCCAGTTTACACACTTGTTTCCCAGTACACACACACATACACACATACATGTTGAGTGAGAGAGAGAGAGAGAGAGAGAGAGTGAGAGAGCGAGAGCGAGAGAGAGAGAGAGAGAGAGAGAGAGAGAGAGAGAGAGAGAGAGAGAGAGAGTCTCTATAGAGTAAGAAAAACAGCAGTGAGATCTTATAGCTGCCAAGCCCGTTAACCCCCCCGAAGGCATTCGTAGTGTTGAGCTGCAGTTCCTTTCATTAGTGAAGTGGAATAATCTCCACCAAAGTGTCTGAGATGATGACAGACCAGATTTATGATCTCTGTAAAACAACCAGAGGAACAACCACTCCTGCATGCATCATGAAAACTAATAAGTTATGGGACTTGCTGCCAATAACATTAATTCATGCATATTTCGATCTGTGAGCATCTGCTATCCCAAATAATTAATGCTCTGCTCTCAACAAAAGAGGTCTGAGAAGCCTCTGTGACTCTCATTTTATGGTGTGAGGATGAGCAAAGATGTGTGAGGCCTTAGTATAAGTGTTTTTTTTTTCCTTGGTTTTCTTGTGTGCGTGCGTGTGTGTGTGCACGTGTGTGTGCACGTGTGTGTGCGTGCGTGTGTGTGTGTGTGTGTGAGTGTGTTAACCTAACAGAGCAGAATCCAAACCACAGAAACACTTTAGCAAAAGATACCTAATCATGGCCACACACTAACTCCAAAACAACTCCATGCTTTTTCAAACTCATGCTCTCTCTCTCTCTCTCTCTCTCTCTCACAGCCAATAATTATCCATGTTCAGGAGTCATCACTCTATCTGCACTTTTCATTAGACTTTCAACCTAGTCCACAGTGAAGACAAAAAGACCTGAAAAAATGAAATGATTATAAGCTGAATGATATGATGCTGTCTTAAATATTATCATAAATGACTCACAGATTAAGCTTTTATCTGTTGACACCCTCTGATATATGTGGCTCCAGTTAACACAGTTAGATATAAATAATAAACTGAGTTTCGGAGTGTCAGCAAGACTTCCTGTTGCACCACATGAGTATAATAAAAGATTATCAGACATCTTGTGGTTGTCTTAGCACTCAAAACATTGACTTCATGTCCTCAAAAGGAATGTTTTGACCTAATTACTTGAGCACAGCATACCTAGCCACAGAATACACCTCTTTATGCATTCATTTCTATTACGTCTGGGTTACACGTTTAACAAAAAAAAAAAAAAAATAGAGCACAAGCACTCAAAGAGCATTTCACATTCAGTACACCCATGTAACCTCAAGGCTGAAGCAATCGAACCGGTTTTGGCTTTGTGCTTAGCCAGACTAATTGGGCAGAGATTGGCACTGTCGGCCAAGGGCACCTCCGCTCGGCGGCAGTAATCATCTGAACTCTGTTTACCTCAGTTACTGGTGACATCTGCATGCTCCCATCCAGGCCTCACGCATAGGCTTTTCCACAATCATTTCAGCAGCTGAGTAAACATTCGTAAAGGTATTACCGAGTGATTTTACCACATTGCCCAGTGGGAAGAGCGTCCACCAATCACCTGCGAGTGAAGCCGCCAGTGAAAATAGAATAGTAAATCACACAAATATTGGATGATAGTCCCTTTCACCTGAGTAAATACTTAGATGGATCCAAGATATTCATTACCGGGCGTACACAGAGCAAACCTGCAGCCAGAAAGAGAATTCTTTTAAAGTGTTTATTCAAGAATATTTAATCAATATTTATTGTAGAATGTTTTCGAAGTGTTGTTCTTACTTTGGTCCAATCAGTGTTTTACCCTACAGATGAACTCTGAGGTGGAATGAAAAAAATATTGTTTTACATTTGACAAAAGACTGGTTGTATGAAGACTGTGCGATGGCAATGAAAGTAAAAAAAAAAACAACAACAAATAAACAAAACAAAACAAAAAAAAAACCCAGAGCTATCCAGAGCTGCGACTGTAACACTAAGAATGATGAACAGATCAGAGGCCTCTGGTGTTTGTGATGCACGTGTGTGTTTGTGTGTGTGTCTCTGTGTGTGTGTGTGTGTGTGTGTGAGAATGAGTGAGTGAGTGTGTGTGTGTGTGTGTGTGTGTGTGTGTGAGAGAGAGAGAGAGAGAGAGAGAGAGAGAGAGAGTGAGTGAGTGAGTGTGTGTGTGTGTGTGTGTGAGAGAGAGAGAGAGAGAGAGAGAGTGTGAGTGTTACTCTGCTGGGTGGTCTGTCAGAGCTGCCAGGCTGTGGTGGGAGGAGCAGGCTGAAAAGGTCATGGCTGTTCACTCCATAGAGTGGAGCCTTTACACACTGTCTGTGCAAGTGTGTGTGCATGTGTGTGTGTGAGAGAGAATAGGCTAAGATGAAATGTGTGTATGAGAGAGAGAGAGAGAAAAATAAGGGTGGATGAAAAGGAGTGTCAGTAAGTGAGTGTATGGGTAAAAAGAAAAAAAAAAGAGAGAGAAAAAAATAGTTGAGACAAAAGCAGGAGAATGTACTGACAGGAAGACTGGACATTGTCATTCTGATTCCCAGCCAAAGGCCAAAGGTCAAGGGGCAGGTCTTCTGACAGTGTTCTGACAGGGCAAAAGAGACACCAGGCATGAATGAAAGCTAACAGCTTCTCTTAACACCTAAAAGACTAATGTATTAAGACTGTATCCACATACATCACAAAATCCAGTGGATTAATGGAACACAGTATGTCCTCCACTATTCACAAACATACCTATTTTGTACAGGTATTAGTAACTGTCATAATACTGGAATAACTTTATAACTAAAAGAATGACAATGTTTTTCAGTCTGTCATATGCATACATCTCAGTTTTTCAGATGGCTGAGGCACAGCGGAAAAAATAACGTCTTGAATTTAATCAGCAGATTATAAGCCTGCAAACTATGCCTCCTTCTGTTTTTAACAGCACTAATCCACCCCATTTCCTCTCTGCGGGGACTTAGAGCGGTGAGGTAGTGGCAGCCTGTGCATGTCTCAATGCTACTCCTAAAGTATTGCAATGCAACTCTGCCCTCTGCAGGATCGGAGTGGTACTACCATTTAACAATACCAAGGTTCTCTCAGTTCTGATCCAACCTCAAAGCAATGTGGATTTATTCTGAAATGTCTTAAAAAGCTCCCATGGAAAGCCAGCGGTTTAATGCAGAGGAACAGTCAAACCGATTTAGACAAGGCAGTAATTCAGAGCGATACAGTAGCTGTGTAGGTTATAGCCTCCGTCGGTGGCTTATGTGAAGCAGACAGACTGTGAGGCTAATGAGGCATTACATAGTGAATATGTAATAGAGTGTGTTGGCATGGTGATTAGTGTAGGCTAGCTGTGGGGTTAAAAATACTAACGTCTGGACATTAATCCATTTACTCCACTCTAAAAGCGGAACAATCACCAGTGAAATCTACTATTAGAGGTTCGTCGTGTTAATTATCTTTAAAAGGTGTAAAATAAGATTGCAGTGATTACAGCTAAGAGTGCGCAATTCATCATTTCCAGCTACATATTCAACATACCCATGTAGCTGTCAGCTGGAAGCATGCCGTTGCAAGCTAAGGTTTAATCTGCAAGCAACAGTCAATTGATAATATATTCCATAAACAATGTTTTAAAATAACGCCGTAAGAGATAGTGTTGAAATAATATTCAGTAGGTTATGTAAACTTGTATATTAGCTGCGTCTGAAACAGGCCGAATCGCATTACCGCGAAACTGCACTGTTTGAAATATTACACAGTGTGATCCAAACCTAACTTGTACATAAACATTAAACTTGCTTGTTCCTGTGCTGTGGGGGAGAGAAACGTGTTTGCATCAGGGATTTGCTTTCAGATCTGTGGGTGCTGACACATGAGGTTGACTGGATATTTGTTGTGCAGATAAGTTATAAATATTTCCCTTTGCTGGTGATGGTATGGAGGGGGGGGAGGTGGTATGAGGAGGGGGGGGGGGTGCAGGTTTGAGAGGTCTAAGGCAAAAGCCCTGTGAAGTGCGCACATGAAAGCCTGGATCTGTCCTCGCTATCCAACAGAGCACAGTTCATCTGTAAAGCCAAAAAATCAGAGGGAGCTGACGAAGGCCAAACAGGGAGAAATCCCTCTCCAGATTACAGCACAGCACCGCGAGGAAAGCTTTTCGGAAGCAGATAATCATGGCATTTGCATTTAAATTCAAAGACAAGTTTGAGGCTCAGAGGTGTAATCAAAGAGCAGCCAAGCCGGGGAAAACAGAGAGATGTACACCTGAGAGAAAGTGCCGATGAAAGAGCTCAGATTAAACAGATTTAAAGCTACATTAGAAGGTGTTAACCCACTGCCTCGACTAATGAAGGGGAGAAAAAGGATGGTGATTTAATTAAAATTCAGCGCGGCAGAGCCGAGAGCGGTTCACACCTACTCCCTCACATCAAACGAGCCTGTCCTTGATTAAAGGGACACGACGTTTAGTTTTCTATTAAAATTGCTGCAGGTACAATTAAAGGATCCAATTATCCCCGACCCCCCTCCGACATTTTTAGAGGAATAAAATATTATTATTGATCAAGCACATCAATTAAACGGAAAGAGAAGGCAACTGAATGCTGCAACCTTATTTCAGGTGAGCAACACAAGATGTCATGTTCAATATGAAATGGATTTAGATTTAATATATGTGAAGTACACTGAGTTCATTCAGGACACCTAGTGAAGTGATGATGACACTCAAGTTTGACAAACAAACCAAAATACTCCTGAAGAGCACACTTGTTTCAATTTAACATCTTTCTCTCTGTGATAGAAAAAAAATCCACTGAGCTCAACAAAATAGCAAACCCCCAGGGGTGAGATCCAAAGCACATGGCATTTATTTTGTTCCCTTTTGTAAAAAAAAAAAAAAAAAAAAAAAATTTGCTCTTGATTATTTGAAGAAGTGTTTGTTAAAGATTACCAAATGTGGCTGTGTTTCAGGAGAATGAAACAAACACAGATGTGCTTTTCCTCTTTACAGTCTGTTTATGTCTTGTGAAATCCTTCCCAAGAAGAGAATGAGCTTTCATGTCTCTAATTGGATTGTGTGACTACAACCTTGTATAGCAAATGTTTTCTGGGTTTTTTTGGGGGGGGGGGGGGGTGGCTTGTTGGTTGGGCTCGTCCTTCATCACTAACGATAAACACACAGCTTTACCTTAATAACCAATAACTGCTGCTCTAATGGGGGAAAACGGTCAAAAACACTCTCTTACGCCTCCTGTGTTGTACTACACACTTCCAGCCAGCTTCTCTCTGGGGGAATTAGTGACAGGAAGGAGACAGATTGAGTTACACAGAGCAGGATGTCAAATCAAAAGACAAAACTAATTGCTGATCTCACACAGTACAGGGCTCTGACATCTGCGACTAAATGCCATCGTTCCTCGAGGCCCTGGAATAATTCAATGAAATATTTTAATAATCAAGCAAATATGTTTCCTCCATGAAGCAGCTACATAAAACAATTATGCATTTATTCATTGATCTACAACTATGCCTAGTTCGGGCTCTATCCCACACAGACTTCAATTAATTACACAGTAATAATATTGTATGTAAGGTGTTATAAGCCAATATTTTGTTACAAAAATTGTGGCATTATCTCTGATTTCACGTTTTCGAAAACAAACATTGCAAAATGCACAGACCAGCAGTGATCTGTTTGCAGACACCCTCCCAGATATATTCGCATCAACCAAAACACAGAAAAAAAAAAATCCCTTTCATGTTCTTCTCCTGTGATGATTGCTAACATGCATGATGGACATGTGGCTCCTCTGCTTTGTCAGAGTGAAAGGCGAGAAAACCAATGTGATGGAAAAGTAGCCTTAAAACACTGGGAACCTTTTGACCAATATTTAACAAGCCTGCAGTGTCCCACAGTCCTTTCCACCAACTGAAAATCCAGACCCCTTCACAAACCCATCCCAGGCCTTTAAGACCATCAAAAAGCCTCAATTGGTTTCAGCAGTGTTTCCAAGCAGCCAGCCAGGGAATCCACAGGCTTACCCTGTTAAACCGCATACATAGCCTCATGTGTCAGCCCCAAGCGGACATGTGAAACCAGGCTGATTTTCCGTGCAAGCTTTGGGACTATTAAGAAGTTGGGCTTTAAGGGATGTTTTTTTTGAGGGGGGTGGGGGGCGGTGGTGGTTGACATCTGGTTCTGAGTAAGTCTTTGAGGGGTGGGGGGGGGGGGGGGGGGGGGGGCAAAAAAAAGCAAGTGGATTCACTAGGCATTAGCGGTTAACCAAGAGCTAATGAGGGAAAAAGAAAAACAGTGCTCTCACATGAAACCGTTTAGCCGCGTGTATCATGTCCTTATTGCGTTTCAAGGAAAGATGGCAAGCAACGTCTTAACCCTTCTTGCATAATTACTCTGTGACCGCAGATCTGTTTCCAATCAGTGGCAAAAGCACTGGATTCTTAAACGAGTTTATGTGCGTGTTTGTGTGTGTTCTAATCAAGCCGCTCTCTCTCTCCCCCTCTCTCTCTCTCTCTCTGTGGAGTTAAGGTAGACAAGTGTGTGTATCGGCAAAATCTGTGCGTTCCTTTACCATGTCATTCTGATTTACAGGACACTCAAGCGAATGCAGACCCTGTAGGCTTTCTGGAGACATAAAAGCTGCTCTTCTGATAGACGGGGTGAAGGGTGAGCGTTAGTAATGGGCCTCACCTCTGACCAGTCTGTAAATCCTGGGAAATGAACAGGGCCTCTCCCTCTTTCTTTCTCTCCTGGTCTGAGGTGTGCGAATCCCAAAGTCATGGCTGGGATCAGAGGCTCTCCTATAGACGCATACTGAAGTCATCCGGCTCAAACCAATACCATGTGTCCTCCTGAGCATTATTATCCTATAAATGAACTTTATTGGGGCAACAAAGTGTTTGGAAGTCTGCAAAAGCATTAAAGGCTGAACAGGGCCAGAAGTCCCCCCTCCCCCCATACCCTCAGCCCACAGGCTCTAATGAGAGAGTGCTCTCTGGCTACTTGCCGGCTAATGGCCTATTACTGAGATCGCTGCGGTCAGCAACCCAAAGAGGAAACAAATACCACCGCAACCTTTTAACTGACCCAAGAGAGGGAGAACGAAAGAAAGAGTGAGAGAGGAGAGGAATGAGCGGAGGCACAGAGCCAAAAAAGTGAAGGAACAATTTGTATGACATGTGGACGGGTTTTCTGGCCACGAAAGGCAATAAAGCGCAGAGCTGCTATGAATCAGCAGACACACCACTGCACAAGAGCTACAAACTGCATGACAGCACAGCAAGAGGGACAGGGCCCCCTAACACAGGCAGCCTTTCAGGGGGGCTGTTAAACTGCAGGGCAGCACCGTGATGCTTAAAGAGATGATTAATGTCTGTAGAAAAGCCTGGAGAAGTTGGCTGTTTCTGCTTAAGGCCCTGGAAATGAGATTAAAGGGAAATCTCCAAACAGATTGAATTGTATTTGCCATAATTGCTGAGAACAGCTTATACAGAGAAGACCACAAATAACAGAGTCGTAAAAAGAGAGAGGCGGGGAGGGCAGACAGGCGGAGAGGGGCTTAAAGCAAACCTGAAACCAGCGCCTTCTGCTTCCTCCACTAATCAAATAAGAGACAAATGCCAGATTAATTGAAAGGTGTGTGGGACAGGGCTATGGGTTATACACACTCAAAGGGTTTCATTTCAAAACACCGTTTTTTTTTTTTGTTTTTTTATTTTTTTTTCTTAGCCACGAGACTGAGCCGATTTAAGGACGTCGTGTAGCTCTACAAACATGACAAGGAAAGCGGGAGGAAAAAAAGACATCAGAGAGGGAAAAAAAAAAATCAAAAACACATCACAGCACTTTGACATGGAATAGAGCATCAAGACTAGACCATCAATATTCTGAAAATATCAATATTTGGCTTTTAAAGTCCCCGTGGAACGCTAAAAAAAAAAAAATTATATCCATATCAGTGAAAATTTCAGAAAAAGACCAAATCCTTTATCGAAGAGGAGTAATATCGTCTGTGCTTTTTAGGTCCGTGTCTCACTTTAAGGGTATTTGTGGAATAACAAACCTTAAAGAGAAGCACAAAAGTACAAATCAATGAAAGCTACAAGATAAAAGGAGGCCTTTCATGCCAAAAAGGCACTTTCATTCCCCCTTTTGATTGTGTTTAAAGTGAAACCACATGAACTGCACTTACTCAAAGGAAAAATGGAGGGAGGGAAAGAGAGACCTTCCAGATGCTTCTGTTCACAGTGCACAGGGACGTGGTAAAACTGCGTTATGGCATTGTGGCCTTTGACCTCTTCCCAGAGGCCATCTGAACACAGCTAAAATGATCCCCTCTGTTCACCAATATGAGTAGACCTCTGAGAAATGTGAGGGATGGCACACTATTGCCAACTATTTGCACATGTCAAAACAAACATTTTTTTCCTTTTTTTTTTCAATTTAAATCAAGACCAGAACTCTACACGTTCTTTGTACAATTCTACGCACATTTAACTTTTCACACATATTTAGCACTTGACTTTGTTCATCAGTTTAATAGAGAGCGATTTGGTCGAACAGCAAGTAAGTGAAGCGCATTAGGCGAGAGAGAGAGAGGCTCTTTTCTCTGTCCAGCCAGGAGGCTCTCGCTCACTTAGACTGGGAAAGGTTATCACTTTTCAAACAGACCTTTACAATAAGCTGACGACAATAAGTCTTAAAAACATGTAACTGACAATACAAATGGAAAATTGACTACAGCATTAAGAGTTGTCTGAGAAAATGTAACTATCTAAGAACGTTTTCCCTAAGGGGTTTTAATAGTACTTATTCATTCATTCTTAGCTATTTTTAGCTGTAAGGTTTTTTTTGGTGAATGAAATGGTCCATTTTCTTCTTGAAAGAAATGAGGGGCTGTTTTCATTCTTAAAGTGTTGTTCAAAGTAAGATTAACTCCAGAAAAAAAAGTACATTCTTCCAAGCTGTATCTTTCAATAAAAATGAAAGCAGGCAGGCGTTTTTCTAAAATAGGCACTTTTATTGAAGTCTCACTAATTTGCAGAACAAAATAAAATCTTTGCAGGAAAAACACAAACTAATTTAACAAATTATTATATGATGAAATAGATAAGTTATACTGATTAATTTAATATGAAATACTGTGTAGCTCCAATACAGATGACAAAGATTTTCAAATTGGTAAGTCAAATCATCAAATTTATATATGTTACTGGCAAAACTGCATGAACACATGCCAAGTTAATGTGTAATAAATACATAAGAATTATGGCAGTACATTTAAGAAAGTGGCCAATTAAAGAGAAATAGTTTGTTTCACATGATGTAGGTTTTAACTGTTTTGTTGAAAATAAGTAATGATAGAATTTCTAAAGTAATAAAATGTCAGTGTGCTTAATCCTGAATTGTATTGTGCCATTCTACTCCAGACCTGCTGAATTTTTATTATTATCATAATAGTGTTTATTAATCAAAAGTATTACAAAGCCATGAAAAAATATATCAGATTGGAGGCACAAAAGATTAAATCTCAAATGCATCACATCTCCAACACATCAAGTGAACCAGAAGAGCAAGTCATACACATCATCAAACTTGGCCAGCCAAGTCACACCACTAGAGGGCAGTCTCACCCCATCCAAGCAAAAGGAGATCAAACATTGATGTCACAGCGCCTGTCACTTTAAGGCAACTATAACCTCATCCAGTAACATAAGATCAACACTGGCTGACCCAAACCTCATACCAATATCCTCAGAGCATGTTCCATTTAACCATGAGTTGTGGCAAATACAACTAATTTCACATATGGGAGATAGGAAAAGAGTATTATAGCTTCTAACCCATCCTGAGAAACCAGACTCCTGGAGTGTTCTTGATTAGTTTGGGCTTTTCAGTTCTGCTTTCTGTGTCTGAAAGCCGCAGAGAGAGACGAGGGAAGGGGAGAGAGAGAGAGAGAGAGAGAAAGAGAGAGAAGGAGAGATGGAAGAGGGAGATACTTGCTCCTTTTTTTACTCATGAGATGTAGTTCTCGGGGCATTAAAAGAGAAAGTGTATCCATAACCGTGAGTGCACGCAGGACAACTATAAGAGAACAGAGGGGTTACACCAGGCCAATGCTGAGGGGCTCCCAGGTTTTATCTTTGACGCGCTACCTGGCTCATTTAGGCGTGAAATGAGGAACAGATAAACGAGAATCCATTACTCGCTCTCACAGAGCTAATCTCTCTCAGCTTGCATGGATTCAGTCTTCACTCCTTCATCAAGAAAGATTTTGTGGGCCCACCCCCCCCCCCTCCCTCCCCTCCACGAGCATTCCTACTGCATACCTCACACTGTATGATTAATGTTTAGTCATACATTAAAGCCATCAAAGGCAATTCTGTCTTAAGGGACTTTGATAAGCTGCGTATGGGGCACATTTTTCCCTCCATACACATTAAACCTGCAAATACAATTAGAACTAAGTTTCTGAGAAAGTCTTGCTTGAGTTAGAACAAAATACATTCTTGCACAAGGAATCAGCCGATGATAGCCTTCAGTATGTTGAAAACTGCATTATACTACTGGAGTAATGAACTGGAATCATAAAATAAATACTGATACTGCTTTTCTGGGGGGGGGGGGGGGGTAGTTGTTCTCCACCATACCCTGTTTGTGTGTTTACTTTATCAACAACAACAACCCACGTTATCTTCATCACGCTCAACACCAGCATACAGGAAGGAGAAGTCTAAATGGTCCTTTCTAAGTGTACTGGACCACAGCAATGGTTTGAATGCTCTGAATGACATTAGGTTGTGAGATAGGGTCAGTCGTGCTGTCGGGGTTTAACACACAAACTCCTGTCTCATGCGAATGATCTGTAGTAGGGCTGCCTGGACGTCTTCATCCATGTGGCCCTGTAAGACACAGTCAGCAATGTCAGACAGCTCATGAACGCAACAAACAAACTGCCCCAAATAAGATGAATTAACTGCTAGGGTAAATCTCTTCCTAAACACAACAAACAGCTCAAGCACAATTAACTGTTCAGATTAAAACAAACAAACAAACAAACAAACAAACAATAAACGGAGTTAAATCAACAGTTGTTGTCAGTGTTCAGTCAGCTCAGGCAGTGGACCAAAGTTTTACCAATTAACGTTCAGTTCACTCCTAACTTACAATTCATGAACTCTTAACCATTTTGTAAATCCAGTTTCAGCCAGTTTGGGCTCACACATTCTTGTACTCAGCAAGGGTTGAGTAGACTAGCTCAGCATAAGAACAGGAGCCTGTCTGTCTGCACATATGACCCAAGCTAAACCCAGGGAACACAACAACGCATTTCATTGTACTGAAACACACACACACACACTCTCATTACCTGTGCCGCACTGAGGAGATGGGTTCGATAAATTGAAATCACCTCTCTGTGTTGCCTCTCAGCATCCTGTGTGAACAGAGAACGTGAACATAAAATCAGAGACTTTGTGTGCTTGTGTGTGTGCATGTGCATGTGTGTGTGTGTGTGTGTGTGTGAGACAGAGACAGAGAGAGAGATTCATTATCCTCATGTCTTATAAACCATAGAGAAAAGAGGGCTGACCCAGCAGAAACAGGCCTTTCTTAGTCTTGCGCTCCCTTTTTCTCTCACCCGCCTCTAAAAGAGGTGAGAGATATTTATTCTCTCTGTCTCCCCATTTTAAAACATTTCAAATAGGGTCAGCCAGACCTGCCAGCCTCAATGAGACCAGAGACTACACATGGACTACAGCATAACAACTCAATCTCCACTGTGAAACTTCATTTAACGGAAGCAAAAAGAAAAAAAGAAAATCAGCCCACCATTTTGTGTACTCCGAAATTCTGCTGAAATCAAACCTTAAGTCCAACAAAGTACCAGATTAAAAAAAATGTACAGGTACTAAAGCAGCATGGAAGGCTTTGGTATAAGGAGATTATTTCATCCTCTCTGCTTTGATGGATCACTGCTTTCAGTGTTTTTTAACAAAAGACTTTGGCCTCCACTGTAGTTGTGTGAGAGCCTCTGGTACAAAGGTCTTAAAATGTCTTTTTAAGTCTCAAAAATGGGAAGTTCAAAAATCCCACCCAAAGTGTGTACCTCATCTATATCTTAGGGCATGTAGAACAGAATGTTTGGTTTTTTTTAATAGATGAAGATTCACTCCGGATTGTTGTGAAGAAAGTCGTGTCAAACAACTCAAGGAACTTGCACTGATGAGGACAGTAAGTACGTTCAGAATAAACAGTTGTATAATCTACTTCTGCTGCACGGGCACTATTGAGTACTGTACGGTTTGTGGAGGTCACCTTAAATGCAATTCTTTTCATGTGTACTTCACATCCTTCTTTGCTATTTACACTGTTATTGTTCGTTTAAAAAATCACAACTATGTTCCCATAAACAAGGAGCACTTCTCTAGGGGACAACTTGGCTATGTGTGGCTATGCTTGGCTGTGCAGTTAAAGACCTGACATAACAAAGGGTTATTTGAGGGCTAAGAGGGGGGACACGTGTGTGTCTGTGTGTAGTAGAGTTTTTTTAGTACTGTAATACTCACAGCCAGCTGCTGCTGCAGGCTCTTGACTTGGGCCTGGAGTGTGTCAATATGTTGCGTCTGTCTCTTGTTGGGCGTGTTGCCAGCGTAGGCCAGTTGGGACAGACCATTCAGAGCCTGCTTCAACCTCTCAACGTCTGCCAACAGCTCTGTGATCTGAAGCACACACACACACACACACACACACACACACAGAGCAGTGTTTCAATAAGAATACACATCTCCACAGTGCATTGCTGTTGCTATACAGGGTCATCGGATTTCAAATCTGATGTTAAACATGAACCTCAGTGCCACATAATTTACCATTCCTTTTAAAAGCTTCCAGTTATGACTTCATTAATGAGTATATAGGTTAAGATGACAGAGACACATTTGGAATAATGGCCATAAACAAAATAGCTTTTCTCACCCTCTTATCTTTGGCCTCAGTCTGTTCAGAGGATGTCTGGATCCTCCTCTGTAGGTCTCCGATGGTACTGAGCGAGTCGTCATACCTGTCCTTCAGTTCTCTGATCTCCCTCTCAATGGAGGTACTCTTTGTCTGCAGAGACTGCGTCTCTGACCTGGCTCTGTTCTCATCTTCTCTGGCCTGGGCCGCTTCCCTGTGCAGCTCCTCATACTGCTCCTCCAGACTTGACAGTCGATCGCAAAGGTCGCTTACTTCCTCCTCTAACCTCTGTTTCTCAGCTTGGAGCTCAGCCATTTGACTCGTTTGTTTGCGGAGGTCTTCCAGTGCTTGGGTGGCTTGTAGGAGCTCTGTCTGAAGAGCAGCTACATCTTCTGCTCTCTGAGCACTACTCTCCTCTTCCTCTCTGAGGGATAACTGGAGTTGGGCCACCTCTTTCTCCAGTGCTTCCTTAGCCTGGAGGTGATCACCCACCAGGGCAGGACTGGAGAGATGGTTCTGTAGTTCTGACTCCAGGTCCTTCACACGTTGGACCTCCAACCTGTGGGCCTCACGTAGTCGCTCACATTCCACCTGCACTTCCTGGATACTTCCAGTCAGTGTACTCTGCATGGCTTGGAACTGCTCCAACCTCACATTCTCATTCTCGAGCTTCTGTTTTAAGCTCTGGATCTCGCCATCACACAGAGCGTTACGTTCCTCCAGCTCTGCTCTCTGCACGGTCACCTCCTTGTACTGCTGCTCCAGGTCCACCAGCTTCAAACTTAACTCCTCCATCTTACTCTTGTACCTGGTCTCCATCTCTCTGTACTCCTCACTGGACACAAAGCCAGACTCCATGGCCATCATCAGCTTCTCTTTCTCCATTCTCTGTTGTTCGCCTTCAATCTTTTCATGGTTGTATTTCTCCTGCATCTCATCAAGCTTTTCCACCATGTCTTTTAAAGCAGTGTTGAAAGAGTTTTCTTTGTCCACCATGACACTGACTGGGACAAACTTGGAGTTGATAGCCTCCTGTATTGTGTCCAGTTCTTTCTTCTGTGCTTCAATCTCCTGATGGAGTTTGACCATGTTGTCTTGAGAGGTCTGATATTTGGATAAGGCCTCCTTAGCTCTACCCTCTGCCTCTGATAAAGCATTGGTCAACTTGCTTTTCATTATCTCATGGTCCATCAGGCTGATGTAGTCCTTTTCTAATTTAGTCCGCACTTTCTCAAACTGTTCTTTCAACGTAGCATTACCCTCTTTCACCTTCCTTAACTCTTCCTCTCTTACTTTCTCATCTTCCTCCATCTTGGCAATTTCAGCTCTGGCTTTCTCCAAGACTTCAGTCAATTCAGCTCTCATGTTCTCGTGCTCTTCCTTTGTTACAAACTCTCCCTGTAAGCTCTGTTTCAGTGACATATTCTCAGTCACCACATTGTCCAGCTCGCTCTCCTTATCTTCATACTTCTGCTGAAGGCTCTTGAGCTCCTTCTCCAGTTCTGCGTTACGAGACAACAATGCAGCCATCTCGTTCTCAAATCTCTCACTGGGGATGTAAGTGCTCTTCAGGTTGGTCATATTCTCACACAGCGAGGCCTTTTCTTCCTTCAGTTTTATGAGCTCCTCCTCAAACTGAGAGCTCCTTTCAGTCACTTCTGCAAGTTTCTCCTTAAGTTTTTCAACAGTATGGAGAAGAGAAGTCTTCTCCTCCTCATGGAACTCAAGGGGTATAAACTGTGTTTGAAGCTTCTTGCTCAGGTCTTGCAGCTCCTCTTGGAGGATCTCCTTCTCCTCTTCGCTGTCCTGCACCTCACGGATCAGTGCCTGGCTCTTGGAGGTGACATCAGCAAGCTTTTTCTTCAGGGCAGTATTCTGTTCCTCAAGAGCGGCCTTCACTCTCTCATGTTCCTGCAGGGAGACACCATCCTGATTGTCCATCTCCCTGTGGAGCTCTGCCACCTCTTCAAGAACCCGGTCATAGTCTTCTCTCAGCTCTGCCAGCTGCTTCTCCTTCTCATCTACAGCATTGGTTAAAAGGTTCTTCATGTTGTCAAATTTCTCTCCTGGTACCACGGATGCCAGCCTTGCTTCCAACTCCTTGGTGTGAGCTTCCATGACTATAAGGGTATCTGCCATTTCTTCATGCTCTTCCTTCAAAGCATGCAATTCTGCAGTCAGCCTCTCTGCTTCCACAGCCAGAAGCCCTTCACTCTTCTTATACTCCTCCAAGGCTTTCTCACTCTGTTTCAAGTGGTTTCTCAAACGGCCTACCTCGTCCGAAGCCCCCTCATATTTGGCCTTAACATCGTTTAGCTGTGCTTTGAGGTCATCCACCATCTGGTTGCCCAGGTGTTCCTTCACGGCCACCACGTGAGCCTGCAGCTGTTTCACCTTGGCCTCCGAGTCCATCATCCTCTTCTGAACATCTCCAAGGGCTGCCTCTAACTCTTGGATTTGCCGGTCAGCCTCACGTTTGGTGGCATCGTGGCTCTGAGCCAGCTCCTCGTAGTCTTGAGTCTTCCTGGCCAGTGCCACCTGGAGTCTGCCCACTTCCTCCTCTGCTGTTTGCTGTCGTTTCCGAGTGTTCTCTAGCTCCACGCGTAATATATTCGACTCATCGGAAGACCCTGCCACAGACCGGGAAAATTCCAGAGGTCGAGATAGGGATGGTGATGATGGCTGGTGGGTCTGCATCAGACAGAGAACAAGTTTCTAGAAATGTAGCCAAATCTTAACATCATGTTATGTACTGAACTCAGTTTTGACTCTAAAGGTTTAGACATAAAGCAATAACAATCTAAAGTGTCACAGTTTGAAAGACTACATGCCTATATCTATAGTCAAAATACAGATCACATCACTGTCAGCTTTTTCTCTCATTATTCAGATACACAGTAACCTTTGTGAGATTAATGAAAAATATGTGAATACATAAATAAGCAAAATCTCACAGTGTAACACCAAAATTGCATCATCCACAATTTCATATTGATCCCAAATAGAGGGAGTGCCTTGAGAGATTAAAACTAATAAATCACAAACCTCCCTCTCCCAACCTGCAAGCTAAGGATGAAATGGGAGTTGGGGAGCTTATTTGGATGGCATTGCCTTCTCTAAGCCTGCTACAGCTGAGTCAGACCAGACCTCACGTCTTACTGAACTGCAGTATTCAGTTTCACATCCAAAAGTTTAACCGTTAAGCAGGATACAATATATGACCTTCAAACCATGTTCTTCTCTCTCTCTCTCTCTCTCTCTTTGGAAATGAAGATTTAGGAGGCTTACTTGTGCTGAATCCAAGCTGAGAGACTGTCTGACAAGAAGGTTTTCTTTCCCTGTAAAACACCATCATAATTACACTCATAATTATCATCCCCAATCACGAAGCTTGCCAAGCTTGGTTTGTTTCTGTAATTAATGTCACATTGCTAATTAATCTCCAACAGCATTTAAGTCTTGCTAAGGTACAAATTTCTGCTGTCATTTCAGAGACCTGCTTACCTTTAATAACAGACTGTCCAGAGTAATCTCCCTGTGCAAAACCAAAAAAAAAAATAAAATAAAAAATGCAGATTTATTCATTAGTATCACAAAGTTTGATGATTAGTTGCTGGATTGACTTCAGAGGGCTCAGAATCTTTGATGAGCAGATGCCAACATTAGCCCTGGTCACTCACCAGGTGGCTTCGCAGCTGAACCTTCACTGTTTCAATTCCTCGAGCCCCATCCTCCCTCTCTTTGACTGACAGCTGCTGTTTCAGCTTTTCTCTCTGAATGAGATTGAGATAACGAGAGGGGCTGATGTAAAAGCAACCTGGCTGATACACACTGTGATATTCTATAAACAAACATACTATTTTACTCTGTTAATGCAATCATCAACCATTTTAGTGCGATATTTGTAGCTCGTTGTTATAAAATACCATTATAAGAAAGTGTAAAGCTGTAAAAGAAAAAAAAAATTATTTATAAGAGGATTGTGAATGCATCATTAAATTTACAAGAGGTTACAATGGCTTACATCAAACAATGATGCATTACCATTGCCTTGAGTGAGCTATTATCATTATGAGTCAATATCACTGACCATATATAGGAGAAGCAAGGGCAAAACCAGAGATTATTAATTCACCAATCTCTATGACAACATTCAAATTACCTCCTTCTGAATGTCTTGGGCAGCTGATTTCTCCTGCAGTTGACAGAGCAAATTGGAATAGAGAGGGGCACATAATAAGGACAAATACAGTAAACACATCATTGTAGAGGACAGAAGTGATCCATTCCATAGCAGATAACACTGTGTGTGGGTACCTGGTTGAGTTGCTGCTGTAATAAGTTGACTTGGTCTTGTAGAGCTCTCTTCTCCTGATGAAATTTCCTCAAAGACTCCTGCTGACTCTCATTCTGCCTCTCCAAGTCCTGTAACACACACACACACATATATATATATATATATATATATATATATATATATATATATATGTATATACACAGATTCGGTTTTGAGCTGTTGATTCAGACAATGCAGGTGACGTTTTCATTCAGTCCTCACTGGACAAAAGAAACAAGCATGGAGCACCACCACAGATTAAAATATTATTAGTATTAAAATATGCAAATGAAATCTTTTGAAATCTTTTATTTCAAAATGTTACGTTTTCCTTCTTTTTGTTATGTATAGTGGTTGACTCTCATTGAAGCCACATACTAAAATGAAGGTACAGAGTCAGGATAAATTATTCATCTTTCGATTTAACTACGCAGTTTAAGAAAAAACATTACATCACATGTGTCTGAGTCTGTAAGGATGTGACTTACATGTATGATTTGATCCCTGTTTGTTGCTGCCTCTGCATTCATCTCCACAGACTGCTGTAGAGAGAGGTCAACAACACACGTCACCTCAGCACAAACACTATCTACACCATCATAATGTTCTGCACAGGAACGAAAATAGCAAAACACAGTTCAGTGGTGTACTTTTGTGTAAAATCTTTGCTTCAGAATAGCGTAGTATTGCTAGCACTCCGACTCTCAGCATCTGAGGTGCTCTTGGGTCCCTGGCATCTCTCAGTTAGCGCCGTCACTTATATCCCCCAACACTAGATGGCAGTAGCATTCAACTGTAAAACGTACTGGCCCCATATTACAGCGGTGGTTATTTACCATAAGAGAAATCCTCAGTGAACCCTAATGTTTAATAACAAAACAACCGTGCTGCCATTCAGATTAGGAGACAGAACTAATTAAGCTTTATAAACAAGAGATGCCATGTGCAAAATTAAGGTCCTGGGGTGCTGGATGAGTGAAAGCATTTTAAAATGTAGCTTCGCCCTAACAGTGCATAGTCCTTCAGAATTACAAAATGCTTTTTTTTTTCCAGCCTCATTCTCCTGCAAGTGTTCACAACGCTTATCAAATGATACACAAAAATGAAATCTCTTATTAACTTCACGCCGAAATATTCGAGGCTGTAGAAGGTAAGCGTGATGGATGTCAGCTCTCTGTGCTAGACTACAGCCCAGAGCAAGTGAAATAGGTGATTCCATAAAGAAAAAAAGTGGAAATGGTTGTATTAGCTGAGAATGTGCAGCCGGATTATATAAACAAGACTGCCGTTACACAGAAGGACAGATTACGCAGAAAAAAAAAAATGGAGAAAATGGAATGTCTTCATTTCTCTTCCCTGTGTTTTTGTTTTCTGTCTGGACAAGTGCAAGAGGAGAGAATCTTTTTTTCATTCTGACTTATTACCTGTCTCTTCTTCTGTTCCATTCTCGCAGCTTCTTTCACTGTGAATACAAACATAGAGAGCACAAGATGTAATCATCAATTTATAAGCTGCCTCAAAGTGAAACACTGTGACTGTGAATGTGTTTATTTGAAGAGTTCAGATAGGGGCTGGGATGTTTGCTGAAGCAGACAAAAATTCGCTGTGTTGATTCTGCGGCAACGACACCGCACTTGATCAAATTTAATAAGAGCTCCAGATACACACGAACCAATGACGGGAACTGTTTGGGAATCTTAATTAGGCAACGTTATCCGACGCTGTCATCTTTGTGAATAATGGCCCGACAGGCATACGACTGTCACCTTCCAATAATGAAGTCTTTTGCAAAGTCAGCTGTTGTTTGGGGTAACTTTTTTTTTTTTTAATTATTAGAATCACTGCCCTCAACGAGGAGAAAATGTGTATTTGCGTGATATTAAACTCTTATGTCGTTACGACGAGAGGGAAATTGACGGAAGACTATAAAAAGGTTCAGCCATGAAAGAAAAATAAATAAATCATGGGAAAACCTTCTTTTTTTGGGGGGGGGGGGGTAAAATCATGCTTCAACCACCATTAATATGAGCTTTTTAATGCATTCAATTCTACTAGGGTGGAGGGTGGGGGGTTTGTTTGTGCTTCTTCATAAATGGAAAGCTGGAAAGCATTTTTTCCTCTCTGTGAACCTCTCTGTCCTTTGATCTTTTTGGTGCTTTCTGCTGCTCTTCCCTCATTTCCTCTACTGCCTGGTAGATGAGAGAAAGGCACAAAACAGCGAGAGAGTCACTCTCTCTCACACACACTCTCCTTCCCTCTCTGCAGAGACCGACTAAGCCCAGAGGACCACCAGGTGCTGATACAATATCACTGTCCTGAATCCTACAAACACCATAATAAAATATGTGTTTGTCATTTCTCTCTATTTTTCAGATTCTCAGTGACGCCTGTCTAGCGATTACCCTGACATTTTTATCTGTCTTACTGTGCCACAGGTAGGTGACGAGACAGAGATGTATACATCAGGCTGGGACTGAGTGTCGAGGGAAGCACCTTTCATTGCGTTGTCCAGGTAACTCTTTACCAAGGCGACCAGCTCCTGGTTCTTGCTAATACGTGCATAGTGGTAGCTGTCATGTCCAAAAGAGTCGACAGCTGTGACATCAGCTCCGCTCTTCAACAGAACCTCCACAGCATCTTTACATGAATACTCACTTCCCAGGATCAGAGCAGTCCTAAAACATCAAGTGTGAAATGTGAAACAAATTTGTTACAGCGCTTACTTTACACAGAATCTTTGTAAAGAAATATATATCCACTGAAGACTTCACAGTGCTGCATTTATGCATTTGTGAACAGAAGAGATTTAAGTCTGTGACTAACAAGTGTTATCAGCTCAGATAAACACTCATTTAAGACCTATTATCCCGTCGCTTACTTGCTCTGTTTGTCACGGACTGTGATGTCAGCCCCACGCTCCAGCAGCAGCTGGCAAATACGAGGATGGCACATCTGGGTGGCCAGCACCAGCGGAGTTCGGCCATCCTACACACACAGACACACACACACACACACACACACACAGTGTTACCAAACAAGATATATCTCCCTAGAATATGACCATGCCTTATACAAAAACATTCATGGGTTTAAAACTGTAAAATAAGCCTGAGCTTGATTGCGGACATCCTGTGTACTGGAACAAATTTGAGGACAAACCATAATTGAATTTTAAATTGAAAATCAGCCAACCACTGAATTTCTTAGGGGAAAGAATTGGTCCGCTGATCCATAGCTGTGTGCATGCATTCTATCTTAAAACTGTATAGGGTGTGAACTGTCGAATATATCTCCAATAAATGAAGTCATGAATATTGCCAAAGGGTGTCAATACAAACAGAAAAGGATATGAAACTCACAAAATCAGTTGCGTTGACAGAGGCTCCACCATCACAGAGTAATTTCACACTGGATGAACAACCTGCCATCACTGGAGAAAGAGAGAGGGGAGATTAAGGACAAAAAAAACACACCTCTCTCTACAGGAATCCTCCCCCCCACACACACACAAACAAAAAGAAAAAACACACAGAGACAAAAAAAAAAAAAAAACAGCAGTGCCCACCTGGCCTTGAATATCAAATTATTTACTCGCCTAATGTGGAATAACTGGTTGCTTGGACAATCGGTTTTCAGAAACGTATTTTTAATGCATGCAACTCAAACCTCCAGTACCAACAGATCACAATACAATACCACCCTCAAATAACTTTCTTAACAATCAATGCATTGCATCTCCACAATCTCTGCAGCTGATCAATTCATCATCACGAAGTCCAGAAGACGGACGAGATACATCGTCATGTGCTCACTTTCACTATTTAGAACCAAACTGGGCACATCTGAAATGCTTTGGGGGCATATTTTTTCATTTTTGTTTAAAGTACATTACAAGAGTTAGCCAATAATTATATTAAACTATATTATTTAGACAGGTGGCTTTGAACATGGTTTAAACACATTGTTAATAAAAAAGACTGCAGTAAGTCCTGGAGGATGACATCAGGTAAATGTAGATTAAAATGTGTGCAGGTCACATGGTTGAAAAATACTCAATGTTCAAACCGAGGGAAAGATGACCAGCATTTCAGGACAGACATAAAACTAGACAAACCATCTTCCTCTTATTGCAAGTTAGACAGCATCTTTACGATTTGAGAAAGACATTAACCACAAATCAGACATTTATTTGGGAGTGTGACATATATCACAGGAGAGCACTTATTGTCAGGAGAGGGATCCTGTTGTACACTGAATCCCACGGGCACAACACATCTGTGTACTATGAGACGGACCCATAACCACGTTACCCACTGGGGAGCAGATCACACCGTAAACTGCTGCATTGAAGAATGTGAGAATTCATTCAAAAACCGTCCAATCAAACTTCTTCAAAGTCAGTTTGACATAAATCATATAGTACGAGATAAAAAGAAGCTGAATGAATCGAATGGCCAAAATTGTTATTTCAGAACCTGAGAGAAATGAAGAGGAAAATAGAATTTCCAGAATAACTCTTGATTGATCTGTATGTGAGCGCTTCAGAGAATCTTACTCAGGCAAGCAATTCAGCAGTCTCCCTCTTCCCATTCTCATTTCCCTGCATGACTAACCATTTGATGAAGGAGGGAGAAAGAGAGAGAGAGAGAGACTGCGAAAGACAAGATGATAGAGAAAAGGATATATTATTCAGAAGTATGAGAGTGAGATTGGGAGAGAATGGGATAAAGAGATAATGACAGAGAAAGACTGAGTGGGAAGAAGTGCAGGGGAGAGAGAATGAAAAGAGAGAGAGAGAGAGAGAGAGAGAGAGAGAGATAAAGACAATGACGGGTGGGGTGGGCGTTGAATTTCATTAAAAAAAAAAAAAAAAAGATGATGACAAAAGCTTTTACCCACCTGCATCGTGCAAAGCTGTCCTTCCCTGCAAGTCAACATTTCCCACCGGGCAATTATGCTGCAGAGTCACATCAGTTTACACAGTCACACACCAATTTAATATGACAAGCATATCACAGCTGTTCCATTCCACAAACATGTAATGTCATTCCTTTTCTAGTACCCATCACAAACAAAATCAGATACATAACAGGGTGTCACTGCACTTGCATGCAAACTATCCCTCTTATTATCATACCAATAACAAAAGGAGTTGCGAGTTTTAAACAAACGAATTAAGGAAGCTAAAATGAGACTGAGCCTCAATCTGCTTGCAAGAGAAAGTTGCTGTCAAACTAACTGGCGAGAGAGAGAGACAGCTTTGTGGTAGATTAATCTCAATCCCAAAACCAGGTTTATTAGCTCGCTCGCTCTCTCTCTCTCTCACACTCATCTATCTATAAAAATAACCCTCTCTCTAGCAACATGCTCCCAATCTGGTAGTGCGATCATGTGACCGGGACTTGACTGGTGCTTAGGAAACTTTATACGCTAGGACGCGGGCAGAAGGATTTTCCCTGTGCTGGACTCAGGTTGCAGTGACGAGGAAGATGACAGCACAGAGATATAGATCACAGGCTTTCGCTCATCACAGTCTTGTCACTGTCTTGCTGCTCTCTTAGAATGAATGATGTTACTGAAGCACAGACGGGTCAAAAAAAAAACAAACTTATGTCTTGTGCATTTTCTTTGATCGGATTATTCACTGAGATTAAAAGCAAAAGGTTGTGTGTTTCAGAACCTTCATTTACATTTCAGTTCAATTCTTATTTTAAATGTTTACATTCATATCGATTACACTCCTCATATTTCAGCGGCACACCTGAACTGAACTGTCAGGTTTGCCAAGTTACACCTGTAATAGTAACAGAAACCACTTTGATTTTGGCAGGGTGACTTTTTATGTACTCACGTTCTTTAGTACATTCTGAAAATATACATTCTGAGAAGTCAGAAATGTAATGTCGAAGTGGTGCAAGCAAGGTTGGGCATGCTTAAAACCAAACATATCCTGAGGGATCTCTGTCGATATACTGGTAATAAGTTTGGAAAGCCAGTTTCTAAAATAATGAATGTTTGCCTTTCATTACAAAGTGTGGGGGCAATAAATTATTTTAAAAAAAAATCTTGAGCCAAAATCATTGAGGACCTATAGTACGTAAAAAGGACCAAGTGTCACGAGGCTCAAACAGTTTATTGTTTTGTTTTGATTGAACTGTGGGAACCAAAAATACCAATTCACCTCAGTGCCTAACAGGTCTGGTAAGTCACCTTAACAGAAAGTCAACTCCCTGCCCTTAAAGAATGACAAGTGATGTTTATTTCTTTGATGTGATTCACATTTTGACAGCTGAAATGATGTGTATGTAATTCAGTGATGAGAACACATTGTGAGGGCTAGTGACATACACTACACAACCGATAGGAAAATGAAAATAATGAGATGAGTTAGATCAAGTTGACTGTACCTGCAGCAGTTTCTGCACACATAGTGACTGCCCATTCCTTGCTGCCAGATGTAAGGCATTTTTTCCTGCAGGAGGTAAACAGATTTCATGAAACATTCATGAACTGTTCTCTCATATTATAAACTTAGTAAATTGTCATATAAGGCAAGCACTTGTTAAAAGCCTTTGAGTTTCTGCCATGTCATCCTTTGACCATAGACTACTGACAGCAAGTACTAACTCTTTTTCCACGAGCAAGCACAACTATGAACTAGAACTGCTAATGCTAAAGCTTAAAGTAATATGGCGAAAATAACTATTGCAATTGTTCATCTTAAAAAAAAAAAAAAAAGAAAAAAAGCAGTCTAGAAAACGTCCAAGCTGGCCTCCAATCTCGTTGCAGTACTGAGACCACCCTTGAGGGCGTAGTTAGAAACTTCAAACTGAGCCCATTCATCATCTTGAGAAATAGGCTGCTCTTTTTTTGTGTTTGGCTTCTTACATTCAGGAAAAAAAAACAAACTTGCTAGTCTAGGTGATTACACAAGAAAAAGTTTTTAAAAATCAGACGATATTGATTCTTGTTCAGCTATTCCTGTCACAGCACGGGGTTTGATGAAGCAACATGCCACATGTGTGGTTCTTAAACCAATTTTTGCTTGTGTGTGTTCACATCGGCCTTCAGTGAAAAGCTTTGGACCTCAGGTAATCCAAAAGTCTCACCGGTGGCGTCGGTTGCTGTTGCATCAACACCATGCGTCAGAATCAGATTCAGGCACTCCAAGTGTCCTCTGCTAGCAGCGGTGTGGAACCTAGAGAGAGAGAGAGAGAGAGAGAGAGAGAGAGAGAGAGAGAGAGAGAGAGGGAGGGAGGGAGAGAAAGAGGGAGATCAGCAAAGGTCGCTCGTAGGAGAGAGCGATAAAGTGAGAAACAGACGTGAGCGAGGGATCGACAGCGCGCTGAAATTTGATCCGCGCTACAAAGGGCATCATCAGCATTCTGGCAGACTGACCGCAAAGCGTCGAGAGAAACTCAACCCCTTCCATCCCAGAGGCAGCAGCCTGATCTCGCGACCATTCACACGTTCACCCATCGCAGAACAGGATACGGGATATTTACACCATTTGTAGGTCGCCGATGCTTAAAAACATTACCGCTCCCTCGAAAATACGGTGCTAAGTAAACAACGTTCTCCACTTCACAGTGCAGGACAGACCCTTTTAAACAAATTGTACATAACAGCCAGTATTTCTGTGACACTCACACATTATTTCAATTTGGGTGTAAAAGACGGAATACCACATCAGCTCCACTTTGCCGTGAACAAGGCGGGCAAAGTGCAGGCTGTCCTTTGTGGGGGCCACTGAAATTATTTGTACATCAGAATGATTCATCTCTCCTTCTTTTAAAACCGTGTACCTGTTCATGTATTAAAAGAGCCCACAGAGAAGCAAATGGACAGATGCCTTGTTTTGGGTACGTTATTAAAAGGAGTGTTGATAGTGAAGAGAAATACACTGGCATGTCTGTAGTTAGGACCTTGACCTGGAGCTGTGAATGCAAAGCTATGGATAACCACCGACATTCCTCTCCAAGCACAACATGAGACCAGACTGACAAACAATCTCTTCACTGGCATTCTATTACCTTCTGCTCTTCACTGGCTATTATTATCACAAGGAGCTTGTTTACCCAAATCACGCATCTCACGCCACATCTCAATAACCTCATCTCATCTTTACAACTCACACAAAGTGTTATGATGGACTAGATTCCAAAAGGTTAAGGATTCCTCACTATAAGATGACTATGTCCAGACTGGACTATAATAGATTAATGCCATCAGGATGGAAAGCATGATAGGATGGATTTGGATTTAGTGACAACCTTTTAAGTTTTGGAGCAAACCTAAATCATGACAGGAAAAAAGTGTTTCTCACCAAGACACAGCCACAAGAGCCTTTGACCACGGGGAAGAAAACCGTTCAGCAGACCACGGCCTGTGATCTTTGCAGCGCTGTTTTTACAAACCTGTATTTTTAGCCATAATACGGGGTTTACGCACTTTAACCTGACCAAAGTCTCCTCATCTGTGAGGCCGTGTTTTTTTTTTTTTTTTTGGTCTGTTTTGCGTGCCATCTTGAACCAGTGCACAGACATCTCTCTTAAGGGGGAATGCGTTTTAGACCGTGGTCGATGTTTTTCTCCCAGACTTCCATGCCAACATCACCTTAACCCCTGCTGAAAGCATGCTGAGCAGGCTTAATCACGAAAGCTCCTGCCAACCATGTCCCGATATCAACTCCTCTTTTAAAAATCACTCACATCTTCTCCTCCTGCCAAACTAAGATCTCTCCCTCTTGCCAAAAGGTAGTCAGACAAAAGGCTACTACGCCCTCCAAACATTTTTATGCGGGCCCCGAAAGCATGATGGGCTGTTAACTGCTTAATTCCTATCACACACACACACCTGTGTCAAACAGCACCTGCATCATAAGTACATAACACAGGTGTTTTCTTCAGTCTGTCGGTTGGACGTGCTTCATTTAAGGCGGTGGCAGATATTCTGCACGCAGGACAAATTATCAACACACTGCATCGCCATGGTCCTCCAAATGCAATTTTTCCAACAACAATGAGAAATGGATAAAAATAACATTACCAAAAATTTGCTGATTTCAGAATTTCTGCAAGCCAAAACTATATTCTGGAAGGCGTATGAGTAAATGTTAAAAGATAAAATAAGTGATATGAGTCTATGGTCATTAAGAGTGACTCATAGGCAAAGCATGAAGGAGAGACTCCAGACATGTCATTTTAGCTTGGCACCAGCTCCGTGACTGACTTTTAGGTCTGCTGTCCTCTGGATATGTTATATATTTTTAGAGACACAGGAGAGATGTAAGGGTGGGGAGTTACCAGCCCTACAGCTGAGACGTTCTTCACAACAAGCAGGCTACTTTACTTACTCCTGCATGAAGAGTACATCTCCACAGTGACAACAGACTTTAAAACACTTTGTTCAGTTTCAGTGCTTTAATGACTTGAGTGGCGTTTGAATGGCGAGACCTGAATGCAGGGCTTGGTGGAATTTAAAAAAAAAAATCATCTTTGGACCAAACAACTGAAATCAATACAAAGAATGAATGTTATCTGATGGGTACTTTCAAATTGGCCATTCCTTCTCTTCTGCTCTAAAGGATCTATATGTTTAATAGCTAATTTAGAATAAAATGACCTCGTCAGTCCTGTGAACCAAAAAACTGACATCTCTTCTAACAACTATAATTCACCACAATAGGTCTAAATGATCATTCTCATTGACTGTGAGTACCTGCAGGGGTTCACAGTCAGTATGTCTGGTCTATAGGCTAATCCTATTAGTTTGGTTTAATAGGCTTTCTGGGGCAGGTGTGGGTCGTGTGTCTCGTCTTGAGAACTATAATGAAAAGGTAAACAGCAGCAAGTTTACTCAGCTGCACATCTCTGCAGAGCAGGCAAAAACAAAACAACATCAGAGGTCTAATCCAGGCTACAGAACGACCCATCCCAAACACTCACGGAGGTAAGAGCTTAAACGTGCCGCAGGCGGTCCGGCCCCAGTCGCCACCCCGCGGTACGTGGTTTTTGCGCGGAGGTAAAAATAACAGCACATGTAATTGCTTGTGTGTGGCCGGCCTATATATGAGCACCTCTTCTAAGTCAACATGTGATTCGGCAGGGCACTGACCGCTTGACTTCGCATTACACAGTAACGCTCGCCTGTGTGTCCAGGTCACAGAACATTTAACACCGTTTCGCGCACGGCGGCCAAAAGAGACAAGCGCGGCGACAGCCAAGTAGGGCTTAATATATCAGAACTGTGTTTATTACAACACAGCTCCGTTTTCGCCCTGTAATGTAGAGGTGGCGTCTTTGATGGCGGTGAATGCACTTGATTTAGTCCTGAGAAATTCCAGGGCCTTGTTATGAGCCAAGCCCTTCTCCATCCGTGCCATTGAGGCCTGTCAAAAGAATTTCACACACTCCGTGGAAATGCTCTGTGCCACACCTTTTGGAACCCAATGCTCTCAAATTGAGCTTTCAACGATGCACACGTCAAAATAACCTGAACCAAGAAACACTTCATCCTCTTTTCATCTCTGAAAAGTTTGGTTAAGGATTATGCGGACGGGACATCCAGTCCAAATTTATGCCAGGGATGAAGTCATTGTACGATCTGATGATCTAACTGCTGCACAGAGAACACTGCATTTACAGCGATCCAAGTAAAAGTCCGAAATGTTCTCCGTTGATGCTTGTTGGGATCCAATATCATCAATCACACAGCCTCAAAGCTGAAGACATTTAGAAAAGGATAAATTAGATTAAGTTTAAAGATTAAATTAGACATGATTTTGACCACAACATTATAGCTTGGTTTCAGCTAAATTTACTCTGTGTATACAAGCAAGGATTTAATTCTGCTCAAGTCAACGTCATTTCCTGCCCAAAAATAAGCCGTCCAGGGCCTCTTTGTCCACAGCATGCATTGGCCTGCGTACTGACAGAAACCACTGCTAAGATTAGCCACAAAACACAAATCCAAACATTGAGGACTCTACAAATACTACAACGTTTAAATAGATCATAATCGCTTCCATGTGGTCTTCCATCTTAATTAGTTTCAGGGAGAGGCATGAAGATGTTTTTGCATTAAATTTTATACTGTTCTAGTCTGTAGATTTATACTGAGGCGCGAGAAGCAGAGAGACATGGAGGCACTGAAAACACAGTAGCTCTTCACTTTGCTGAGTACCAGAGCCTTACTGAAGAGGGCAAAAATGACTAATATTTGAGCACTCCATGACAATGAGAAGACACTTTTCTCATGTGCTCTGCCATCAGGAGACTGAGTAAAGGAGCGATTTATTACGCTGAGTGGTAAAATACCTAAAATGACCGCGCATGCTAAGGGTATGAATCATCGTGTGTGGAAAGATGGCTAGCAGGGCTGTTGAACATTTTTTTATATGAGAAAACGTGCAGAGATACAATGTTTCTGGCCCTGTATACAGACTATTGAGAACATTGCTGGCATGGCATGGTTTAAAATATTTAGGCTGCTTGTTTTCCAGTTTTCCATCTTCACCGAGGTGTAAATATCTAAGCGGCACTGGCTGCGTGCGGCTATACGCGCATGCGTAGAAATGTTTGTTTTCTGTCTGAGACAAAACTTGCTGTTCTGCATAAATGGAATTACCGATAACCCAAGTGGGGGTGTCAAAAGCATCTGGGGGGGGGGGGGGGGATGTGTGGGGTGTCAGTACTTACGCAGAACGACCCTCAACATCCAGTTTAGTGGGGACAACCCCCTTCTTGCTCAGCACTGCAGCAACTTTTTCCACCTCACCACGCTCCACTGCTTTCATCAACCGGTCATCATACTTATTCCAGTCTGTGTTCTAAGAGAGAGAGAGAGAGACAGAGAAATGTGGGGTATGAACATATTAGTGTATGAATAAGAATCACGTCTTCATCCCTAAAACTGTAGCCCCCAAGCAGGAGAGCCAGATAAGGACACACCAAAGCAGCTTCCTCAGCTAGCAGAGACAGGAGACACAGAGACGGGACAATGAACTTGAGATAAACACTGAGCCTTGATGGTAACAGTGAGACGCCGGAGACAGATTGACCACAGGAAGAGAGCGGAAGCTAAGTCCACTCCAAAAAAAAAAAAAAAAAAAAAAAAAGGCAATGTATACAGTGAAGAGAAAAACAGGGCTCGGAACAGCTCAGAGAACAAAATTGTTGTATGAGCTTGCATATTAAATAAAACTACGTACTGCGCTTGATAAAATTACCACTTTAATTCACAGACTAAAAATACCCATGACACCAAGTCATGTTTTGACAACAAGCAAAGCAGTAAGTTTCAAAACTTCAACAACTTCTAGACAGGCAAATAACAAAACGGTACAACACAGGAGGATGACTGCAAATACCGCAAAAAGCAAAAAGGGAATCTAACTGCATGACAAGTTAAAACAAGCTGTCAGCCCCAAAGGCTCACTTTATCCATCTGAGATCTACCGAGCATTCTCCATGGACATTCTTCGCTGGATTGTTCATAGTTGTGGAGAATTCATAACCCTCTGCTGACTACAGCTTCAGACTGACACAAACATGCATTTCAACCTCCAGCCCTGCACTAACATCCTTCCTCAAACTACATTCAAAGAAACCGTCATGATACCTACAAAGTACATCGAAGTGCATTTTAACCATCGACTCATTGTGGCGCTGATGCTGGTCCTGTAGAGAAGCTGCCTCACTGGTTGGTAAGTTTAAAACAAAAAAAAAAAAAGAAAAGAAAAAGAAAAAGAAAAAACGGTATCGAAGGGAATGACACTCAGCCAGCGAGTGTTTGAGCAGGCACGCCGCGCGCTGCGACAGTCTGGCCGTCTCGTTTAAAGGTCTTTCCCGCTCGCTGGGGCAGCTGCTAAAGCTGCAGGCAGCCTGCGCCTTTGAGGGGGATGTGTAGCTTCGCTTTGGGCTTTCTCGCTTCTCCCCGAGCCACAGCCTCTCCCTGTGACTTCATCCCTGCTCCGCGAACACAGAGGGAGAGCTGCTCAACAGGGGCCAGCCCTGGGACAGCAGCTCCACCTCTGGGGCTGAGTCTCGCTCACTCTCTCGTTCTTTCTCTCTCTCTCTCTCTCTCTCTCTGTGTTTCTTTCTTGTTGTTTCTCTCAGGGGGGGAAATAAGACGGTCCTGGCTCTCTCTTTGAGTCTCGGTCACAGCCTCTAGTGTAGAACGGAGCTGCCCTGCACTCTCCTGTATCTTTCCCTCTACCAAATGGCAAGGTCATCCAACCCTGGGCAGTAAATATGGGAGCTCTCTGTAGACATAAATATCCCTGTAAACATCGTACAGACAAGCTTTCGGACTGGTTACCTCTTTATTTTTTGACCCTCCAACCTTTCTCCAATGACTGATAGGTGGACAGGTCTAATAATATCCCTCCGCGAATGCCCGGGGATATGAGTAACTGCTACAGTGGCAATCCGCAGCAAAACAAGGCCAGCCAAGTAGGAACCTTGCTAACATCGGCATCTACCCTGCATCTAGAAATATTAACCTATGGGGATTATGGTTTCGTATTTAAAGCAGCCACTGGCTTGGCCCCCCTGTGGGAGCCTTCCAGGCACACTTAAACTGTCTGTCTGTGCAGAGTGTGGAGCAGTGGTGCTGATCCAAATGCACGGTAGCTGGATTAGGTGTCGGCCGGTTTACAGACAGCTGTCTGGGACTGCGTCCCCCCCCCCCCCCCCCCCCCCCCCTCCGATCACAGCACCTTCACAGTAAACACTCAGACAAGAGAGCTATTTCCAAAAGGAAGACGTCAGTTTTTTTATTTGGAGGTTGAAATATAAAAAAAAAGGGGGGGGGGGTCAGATAGATGGATGGCAATAGATGGAAGATGGACAGAGAGAGAGGGGGGGGGGACACATTTAATTTGCACAGCCTGCGTCAGTGGGGATCTCGTGTTACCCATCTCTTGCTAGACTGGTGTTAAGTGATTGGCAGTGATATTCAGCAAACATGTGAAAGGACTCCCCACATGTCATGTCATATGGAGAGCCCAGTGTCCTCTTACTCGCCACCTCCTTCCCATAGAAACAAAGGAGCAAAAATGGAAATATGCATGCGATCCGGTCACTCAAATAAACACAATGAGCTTAGGTGTGTGTGAGGGTGGGTGAGTATGCGTGTATGGTATATTTTTGTTATGTCTCTGTGCAGAATGAGTGACAGCTGGGAGGTGGTTCCATTCACTGAATGTCAATCCAGATTTGCAAGATGTTTCGAGGCACAACAGACGAAAGGCAGGAATTTCTTTAGATAAGTATTTCATTCACGTGAAATCGTTTTGGGTTTCCCCCTTGATTATTGATATTCAAATTGCAAAAACTGCTGCTCTTAAACGCATCTAAAAACGATCTTTCAGGCTTACAGGAATTAATTACCTCTTAAGGAAAGTCTGATGGGCATTAACTAAAATTTAAGACTTACAAAGTGCAGCAGGGGTTAAAATCTAAACTACTTTAAAGTACAAATATCTTATTTTAGATTTATGAGTGTTGTTCCTACAGGATAAAGGACAGATATCCTCTAGTCCTCACACTCAAACAGAACAAATCCCATAGACAGCTGTTATTAATGTTGTGGACATGAGCAGCTAGCTTCTGTCTTGTCTTGTCCCTCTTCCTCTTTCCCTCTCACACTTTCTCTGAATCCAGGTCAAAGTTTGGTCCGGGGAAGGGGGGGGAGACGCGGGGGCGGGTGTTGTGGGCGGTGGTGGTGGTTGTCCGCCGTTCATCATTCTGACACCCCAAAACTAGAAACACGGACTTTACCGGAATACCACTAGTTCATTCTTTAATAAATCATTTCTCCCTTGTTATGTTCCAGCTAAAAAATCTAAATAGGATGGTGACTGCGGGTGAAGTGAAACACACACAGAGAGAGAGAGAGAGAGAGAGAGAGAGAGAGAGAGAGAGAATGTATGTGGATCTCCTTTCCAGCTGTATCCAGGCCAGAGGATGGCTGCTGGGCTGACCGGGTGACTCTGCAGGCCGTAGCTCAAATCAACACCTAGGCATAGCAAGGCAAGACCTGCCCCATGGCAATGCCAGCTTAACTTTAAAGACTCAGTTTATTTCTATATAGGCTGCCACTTTAAACACACCTTAAGCTATCTGCAAGAGAGTGCACAGTGGGGGTCAGTGTGTGTGTGTGTGTGTGTGTGTGTATCTAAGAGCAGAGGGCCAAAATCTCTCAGCCTGATATTCAACAGCTTGGAGAGCCCCTAAAGGCACGTGATGACAGCCATGAATTACAAATGTCAGAAGGAAGAGTGAGATATAGGCTAACATCAAAGCCACAATCAACTGGCAAAACTAGTATCAATCAACAGCACTGACACTCACACATATTCAGTCTGACTCACTCACAAGCAAAATGTACCCTCTCACGCTCTACCACACTCCTGCCTTCATACTTCACACAGTTGCTATCCTGTCCTCTCCCTCTCTCTATTCCTCCTCTATTTTCACCACTTTTCTTCACATGTACATTGTTTCTCTATTTCTGCACTCCCTCTCTTGTTCTCTCTTTCTCTCTCCCTCACACACACACACACACACACACACACACACACACACATACACATACACACACACACACACACACACACTCCTATGCAAACATGCCCAATAATCTCACCCGCAGTTATAAAACAAGTCCAGTCACGAGGTATTATCTTCTAGCATACTAATCTGTCAACATCACTCACCCAGTGCACAAACTCATCACAACAGCAGCTTCGCCACAAGCCATTGCAATATTACCACAAGCTGCCTCAATAAGGCACATGGCCAAAGACGGAAAACCCCAGACTGGTGAGTAGCGCTGAGAGTATTAACAACCTGGAGAACAGTCTCACGTAATTTAGAAGGTTCTAGATGTGTCAGGTTGTCTTCAGACAGGAGAGGAGAGGAGAGAGGAGGAGAGAGGTGGAGAGAGCGGCCTTTTTTTTTTTCTCTAAGTCAAGAGTTACTCATGACAGCACTTGTCTGAATGAAGAAAGGAGGTTACCTTGTCATTTATTCAACATCAAAGACCTCTTCACAGGAGTTTTTCTCCCCTGCATGAAAAAAAAATCCTCATCAGGTCCACATCAGTAGAGACATGGCTGAAAAATGAGTTAGCAAGCATACTAACACTTAGTACCAGTACACGCATAAAACGGACATCGTCCTGTCCCATCGACTGTCTCAATGCAATCCCAAAGGGTCACATGACAATCTCAAAGAGTCAAGGGACTGTGACTGAGCAAACTGCCTGTGCTAGCTAAAAAAAAACAAACATGCTAACAAGCTAACAGAAACCGACCGGACACAAAACAAACAAACAAAAAGTCTAAAAACTATTTCAAGTGGGTGCTGCGCCCCAAAAATAAAGCCCCCTAAAATACATTCCACTCGCAAATGAATGCTTTCCAAACTGAGAATGTAAACCTAGAGACGCAGTTAGCAGGTAGCTGCCACTAACTCTTAGCTCATAAGCCATTGTGGGTTTGTTGATATTAGACAGTAATGCACTGAAGGCCAATTACGCCAAGAGGTGTGAGGTTCTGGCCGGTGATAAGGGGTGTGAGGTGTTGTAATGAATAGGTTATTTACGGCCTGTTTGACACACTGAGGGCACGAGCAGACTGCTGTCTGAAGGACTTGTCGTTAGGGCGCTGGCAAATTGATGCTTTAATTAGCAAGCGCCCTCGGGAGACGACCGTTGATGATCTTGGTCAAGTGTGTACAGAGACGCCTGTGGGTTGGTATGCTAAGAAAGGCTAAGGAGAGGCCAACGTGTTGGTATGTAAACCGGCTAATGAAGGGCAGTTATAGTTTAGGATCCACTTCCAGCACTGCCTGACAGACGTGCCCGCTGGTGATTGACAGAAAAAAGAAAAGAGAGCCCATTTGTCGAATCTTATTGCAACCATAGCAACACAGTAAGTGGACAGACTAAAAGTGTCCGTTTCTCCAGCCTTAGTGAACACCTAGGGTGACACTACTCGAGTGTCATTACATCATTTACACAACACAGTCGAAAAAGGAAAAACATTAATGAGCAGATCTGAGCAACAAGCAAATCTGATGGGCATTGACTGGGGTTAGGGGGTTCACTAATCCTGACTCACACTGATGATTCAGCATACAGTAATTAAAAGACCTAGACATGGACCGTGAGATGACATATCAGGTCATTCTGCCCTGGTTCACTAAGATAATTAGAGTTAGACATACAAAATGCACCCTATCCTTTCAAACTTTCCATCTGCTCACATATATCCATTAGAATATGAGGAAGAGCCTAAGTACCAAACAGCTGGTCTAGCGTCTCCTGTATGGGTCACACTTACACACTCTCTCACACACACACACACACACACACACACACTTCCTGGTGCCTGACCAGCTGTTCGTCCACAGCCTGTCTTTCAATGTGAACTTTGACCCGGGGGCAAGGCCATCTACTTGCTATTTTTCCTGCTTCCGACAGCCGGTGGAAGGCAAACTGGATCGGCTTTCTGTTGACCTCTGACACTAAAGATTCTACGTGGTGGTCACCCTCTGGTCATACCCTTGGCACTAAAACCAGATCAAACTAGAGCAGCCTACCTCCTCCTCCTCCCCAAATATACTGAGAACTACAGGCTAGAGTCTGTTCCGCACATAGCAACACACCAAGATCAAAGAGGAAACAAAACGACACCTTTCTCTCCCCAACAGAAGGCAGAAACAATAACCATATAGCGATTCCAATATTTATAACTGATTTTCCTTATTTCATGTGACTCACTCTCAGTGGTACGTCTGAAAGTGCAGATGCTATTACTCAGGTAATGAAAACTATATCTGCCCATAATGAAATTGGGCTATGACAGTATCTATTCATCATTACTCCCATTTTATTATGTTTACAGGATATGCACCGGGCATCACTCCCAACAAAACATGCCTCATGGGTGAGATGACCGTATTAATTAGACAGCGTCCAATAAGAAGGGAAAACATGGCACACACTTCAAATACTTTCCTATGAACAATAAGATATCACAGCATCCAAGGTGAACAAATACCACGGCTCATTAGTTCTGCTGAAAGAAGGAAAGAATAAGACATTTAATAAAGAAGACAAGAGGATGCCAAACGTAGAAAAGTCGTCTACATTTTTTCTTACATGGGAGTCTGTGGAGTAATAGCTTGAGAGAACACCATATGTGTAGCAGACACCATGCTACTGGCTGTTATGTTCTGGAGTCATTTGAAGACTTGAAGATAAACGGACCCACAGAGAGAACAATCTGTGTTATAACTGCTTAAAGGGAAAAGAGAGATAGAGCGAGCGAGCGAGAGAGAGAGAGAGAGACAGAGACAGAGAGAGAGAGACAGAGACAGAGACAGAGAGAGAGGGAGACAGACAGACAGACAGACAGAGAGAGACAGACAGACAGAGACAGAGAGAGAGAGAGAGAGAAACAGAGAGAGAGAGAGAAACAGACAGAGAGAGAGAGACAGAGAGAAACAGACAGAGAGAGAGACAGATATTGAAGATGACCTAGGACCTGGTTGGGAAGAATCCATCCTCTGCTTGCTGGTGCCAAACAGCCCAACTTCATTTTCTTCACAGAGAGCTCTCAACCTTCCTTTACAATACTAAACAAATTAATCCGTGAGTGAAGTGAATTTATGGGTAAATCATTCCTTACATAAATCCACAAATACACCTTTACTCATCTCTCCCAAAAACCTCTTTCATCTATTTTATTTAAGGAGGCGCAAGCACAGTCAGTCAAATGTTAGGAAAGCTATTAAATCCAGCTGTGTTTAAACCCGCACTAATAAACAGCCCCCAAACTAGTTATCCTGTCTGTTAGTGAGGAGGAAGGCTGTTACCCGTCGCCCCGGATGGAGCTGAGAGCAAAGACACCCTGGCTCCACCATTTAGTACTGTTAAGTGATCCCTCAAAAAGATTAGAATGTTTATTAAGAAAGAAATACTCCAGCAGTGAGTCAAAGATCTTAAAAACCAAGCATTTACTACACTCATTTGATTGTGACTAAAAGCAAGGAGGAAGTTAAGAAAGAGGGAGTTAAAGATTCAGCTTGTAAAACAAACGGAGATCCATATTTTAAAAGCGACTTGCTAAGGAAGCCAAATTCCCGGAATGTTTGGGATTGCGTTACAGTGACCTGGTTTGCTCCCCTTTTCCCTCATTCTCGGTGTACGACAAAAATACCAGAGCCTGTCAGCAGGCTCACTCGCACATTTTAATTCCTTTCCCTGCAATAACAGACACGGCATCGCAGGGCTAGAGAAACAGTGAGCAGGATTATTGCTTTTGGCTGACGGGACCAGAATATTGTTCCAGCTGGTCCTCTGAAGAGAGAGTGGAGGGGGAGACAGAGAGAGAGAGAGAGAGAGAGAAACAATAACAAGAGTGGTCAGTGATGTAACAAGACTAAAGATAACTTCATGACAGTGAGCCCAGAAGAATATGTCAGTGTAAATGGAGACAACATTACGCTCTGACATTGCTGATGGAATGTTTAAGTATATGCTTATATACAGTCTCCAGCCTATAGGAGCCCAAAATGACTGACATCTGCTGTCAAGACAAATAAAGTTCACTGTCTCTGGGAAGATGAGTCCAAATATGCTGACATATAAAAACCAGGGGTTTGTAAACTAGGGTCTGGAGAATGGATTGCAAAACATAGTCCAAACAACAACACACTGTTATCTCCACTTCCTCTTTTTTAAAGCAATGTCTTTGGAAGTGTCCTGTCATATTAAAACAAAGCCAGTCCCCCCCCCCCCTCAATCTCTTGTATAAAAATCCTGTTGAATATGTATATTTGATTGAGGGGCCAATGCTGCAGCTATGCAAAATGATAATAAACACAGGACTAGTCAGATAAATTGAGTTGAGAGGAGAAAAATCGGATGGCTGACTTGGATGAATCTCTCGGACATGTCTTTCCTTGCAGTAGACGCTTAAGGATACTTATCAGTCTAAGGACTGGGTGTGTCACAGATATGGAATGACAGCTTAGGATGTCAAAGTAATTGAGACAGCACCAAAACTGGAGAAGTGTCCTTGTTAGCTAGACAGATACCTGTAATCATTCTCTGGTGTATGAGAGAACATGAGAGGAGTGGTTGTATGAACGTGTTGATATGTGTTGGACTTTGAGACAGAGTAAGACAGAGAAAATTAGAGCATTCGTGTGTGTGTGTGTGTGTGTGAGAGAAAGAGAGAGAGAGAGAGAGAGAGAGAGAAAGAGAAACACGGATAGAGATTTATCAAAGCGTTATGAAAGTGTCAGTAGACACCTAGCAACATTCCCGTAAAGCAAGATGAACAACAAGTTAAGACTTGTCTAGACATATTGCTCCAGTCTATTCTGGTGAGTCTCTCCCTTTCCACCCTCCCTCTCTTTTTCTCATTCCTTCTCCCCTTTCCACATTCTTATCCCTTTGTGAGTGAGCAGACCCTTATTTGGGAAATGGTCAGATATTTCTGAGTACTACGTCTCTGCCATTGCCTATCTCAAAAGAGTGAGGTCACTGATGATTTACTGCAGAAACCCATTTGCAGTACTCTTCCTTACCTCAAGAGGGCAGCTCTCTCAAAATCCCTTAAACATTCAAACGCTCAGTTCACGAAGCCAAACAAACTCTTCACGATTTTCTCATCTATTTATCTTCAAAAATCATTTATCATTAGTTCACAGTTTGAACACTGGCTGTATGAAGAATAAAAAAAAAATACTAGTTTACATTCAGCTTTCACGTGAATTCTAAGACAAAAACCAAATCTACTAAGATTGAGTGTGTGAAGGACGATTGTCAGATTTGACAGTCTGGATTAACAAAATGTAATATCTTCTCACATGGGGTTAAGTCTTTGCAGAAGACATCTTTAAAAGTCTGTATCAAATTTTTCAGCGAGTGTGTCAGTTGCCTGGACTTTAGTGTGGTTTTGCTCCTGTTTAGATCTCCGTCATCAGCAGAATGCACTTTTTTTTTTTTTTTTTTTTGGAGGCTGCGTTCGCACGGCGTTTCTCCCATCAGAGAGCTGAGGTCAGCAGTATGAGACCCAGGGGGCCACAGATAAGCTCCCACCCCCCACCCCAAAACACCACCCTACCAGACTCTGCACTCTGCTCCAGTCACTTAATCCCTCTTCCTCCCTATAGACAGCACAGATCGGCCTGTCCACCCAGTCAAAGTCTCACTCCATGGGAGAGCAGACACAGACCACCAGCATGTCCTCCCTGCCAGACTGCAGTCACCAGACGCCTAATCCCGACCACACAAAAAAACGCACACAGACGATTTAGCGAGGCACAACTGGGCACATAAAACATTCAGCACTCGGGACGCTCGGGGGAAACGCTCCTCCGTAATGAATTCGCGCTTTAAAAAGAGGTGACGTTGAGTTTGCGCTGGGGAGCCGGGGGAGCGTATCTGCGGTATCGTAACTAAGCGTGTGCTCAGTTCGTTCCAGCGATTCATTAGATTTTCTGAAAAACATAAATAAATTTAAAAAAAAACAAAACAAAAAAAAAACAAGTGTACGGCATCACCAAAATAAATACATATTTCAAAAGTAAAACTTCTGATACGATCAGTGTGTGGCTGTGGTGCGGTAGGGCAGCCCACAAATGCACTGAATATTTGGACACGGGGCTGGATAATAGGATTTACCAAAACCAGCCCACCGCACTGGGCTCAGGAAGAAGAACTTAAAAAAAAAAAGATTAAAACAACATTAATCACCTCTTTCTGAGCTGTATTTATTCTAGATCAAGTTGAAGAATTCACTCAGCAGCAGTTACTTTTATCTATGGTTTTATGAGATAAAATATTGAAATTACAATGTGTGAATGGAGGGATATGTTTTTTCTTCTGCACACACAGAAATTTTTTTTTTTTCCCTCCTCTTTTCATATCCAAGAATCAATTCATCTTCCTCACCAAAGTAATGTGATTTCATTATAAACTCATCTCCTTCAGGGATTCTGTCTGCCCTTGTTCAACAATTAAGCAATCAAAGAATAAAATTACTGTTCTGCCTCCAACAAGATTACGGGTAGCCTAGCAACATCGGGACAGAGTGCAGTGTAATTCCAGACTGATCTGCCACTCCCTATGAGTCTAGTAGTCAATAACAACCAAGACTGAGGAAACTGTATCTAATAAAATCTTCACCATTGACCATTTTAACAAAATAAGCAATGTGCCCTAAATATATTACACATCCTATGCATCAAATCCATCTAAAAAGTTGGGCACCCAAGACACTACAGCCAAAGCAAATGAAGGCCTTTGTGTGAAATGGTGGAAGGTACATTTTAACCACCCCTAATTGGTGAGCAATCTGGTCTCTTACAGCTTTGATCCACACAATGGACTGTGTTGGTGCATGAAAAAGTAACAGCCAACAAGACAGTCTGCCAACTGCATTCCATGCAAAATCAATAAACAGAGCTATCCGTCACACTTTTCATCTTGTTCCAGCCCCTACAGCCAATGTTAGCACTTCACGCAGCATTCTCACTTAACAATAAGGGTCAATACATTCAAATGGATGAATAAGTCACTCTGATATTCACTTCAGTGTTAGTCACACCATGAATTCCAATAAGCAGTCCAAACAATACTACTCATATCTGTATATAAAGCTCACAACATGGTGTGTGTGTACATTGAAAGTCAATGGTTCACCCTCAGGCAAAGAAATAAAACCAAGGAAGTTTCTAGACACAGGTAATTTGAAGAAATCCATTTCCTCTTAACGTCTGCATTTCCTCAACTGTTCGCTTAATACCCAACTATATTTCACTTCCTAAAGCAATGGTTTACGAATAAAGAAATAACTCTCTAACTAATCACGGCCGTGCCATTAAAACCGCTGTGAGCAAAAATGTTCCGACGCAGAGAACAGAGTAAAGCACATCAAAACACCAAATACAATATCTGTCTTGACGTAAAGAGGAGCGTAACCGTGTTAAGTCGGCCGAGAAAGACACCTGCCACATTAGCACAGCAAACTTATTTAACTGTTATCTGAAATGGCACAACTAAAATGGAGAAAATGAAATGATTATCAGGAGAAAAAAAAAAGGAAAGGTCTTCTAAATGAAGTGGCCAATGCTGGGGTGACTGCCAAGCGGCCACTGACGCATAGAGACAGCGCATAAAGGAAACAGAACGTGAGAGAGAAAGAGTGAAAAAAAGAAGAGAGAACGGGATGCATATAGAGAGAAAGCTCATTAGAATGAAGTTGGTAGAGGGGAAAGAGAGGAAAAGAGGTTGCGAGAGCATGAAAGAAAAACGGACTGAAGCAGGAGAGAGCGGAACGGAGATCACGCCAGGGGTGAGGTTATTCTTTCTCTACAAAGGGGAATCTAAATGAATGAGAGAGCTATCAACACACACGCACTCGCACTCACACTCACACACACACACACAGGCCATAAAGGGCTCCTATGAAGCGTGGGACCCTGTCAGAGAGCTGGAGGAGTCATAGAGCAAGCCCCTGCTGTTGTTTATTGGGTCTGGCTCTGTCTCTCACTCTTATGGGAGAGCAGCATGAAGAAGCGTGTGTAGGCAGGCAGAAAAGCGTGGCAAAACAAAAGCCTCAGCAGAGGAGTCTTATTGCAACACAGTCGCTTTCAGAATGAATCCCTCCTTTAATATGCTGGAATAACAATCCCTTGATTAAGGCATTTGTCTTAGTATTAGGGAGAGAAAGCTTGAGCACAGCTCAGAGGGACAGAGCACTGTGATAAATTTGATTGTGCCCTACGGTCAGTCATTCTTGTTATTGAGCGTACACACACACACACACACAGGGAAAGAATGAGACATCACAAGTCTCTCAGAGCTGAGATTTAATCAGAGGCCTCCACTCCCCGAGCTCTCAAAAACAACCTTGAAACAGGAGACAATTCTGCTGCCTCCCCGACACAAAGCCGCTGTTTCGCTGGCCGCATTTGAACTGTAAGACGATCACACCTCTGAGGTAAGGCTCCTGCTAATGGTCGGGCCAGGCAGAAAGACACCTGAGGGAGAAGGACAAGGCTCACGTTTCCAGGATAGAGGAGGACGGGGAGGTAACCAGGCTTTATGAGAGAGGGAGGGAAGGGGAGAGAGAGAGAGAAACTGCCACAAACACAAGGGAAGGGGAGGGAGGGAGGGAGGGAGAGAGAGAGAGAGAGAGAGAGAGAGAGAGAGAGAGAGACAGAGAGAAAGAGATGTCCCTTAAAACAAGCCAACATCTGGAGAGCATATCATTGGAATCTTCTAAGCCCTCAGGAGGAGTTCAGTGCAAGATGAGTGATAGAAAAAAAACAAGGTTGAAGATATCTGGAATTTTCTTTCCTCCAAAACTATAAACTAAAGGCTTTTTGCATGATGTCACAGACAGATTAGCACTTTTCTTTATCAACAGCCAGTCGTGTTTGTCAAATTTCTCCTCAAGGCCCAAAAAGACATCGTTGCAATATAACTTTGCAATAACAAGTCCTCAAGAAACAAATGTAATAAGCACATATGTAATTAACGAGCTATCTGTTGCCATAAGTAACAGTGTTCAGTGAACTTCACCATTTATAATTAAAGCTGTGTGTCTGTTTCAACACTTTTTAGGTTTGATATAAAACAAAAAGGCCATATTTAAAGTGATGACGTGGCTTTGCTAATGGCTCCAATGATCCATGGGTAATATCCCTGTCTTGTGGATTATAAACGTTTCCGATATTTTCCGAACATGTTTTCGAATTGGTCTGACCACCCCTTCCCCTGAAACGCTTGACAGTAGGGAGTAAGGATTGTAGGGAGACGCGGTAGGGAGAGACACAGTAGGGAGAGACAGAGAAACACGAAAATCGAGAGGAGGACTAGCGGGCACGCGGCTATTGGAGCATATGACCCAAGGAAAAGGGCACATGTTTTATTCACTTCACTGGCTCCACTAACCAAGTGTACCTCTGTGCATTCTCGAAAAAAGAAACGGATCTTGGAGAGTTGCTTGTTTGACAGAGCATAAACAGTACTTTATGGGGGTAAAAAAAAAAAACTCCACCTTTTCATTCTAGTAGCGCTGTGATTTTGGGCGGCTAGGGAAAGATGCGACGAGAATGTTTTATCTCCGTCCTCTCCTTTTCTCCAGTAAATCATCGGGCTCAATTACTCATTGACACTATCTGCCTTTTAAGCCCGGAGCACAGTGACTGGAGAAAACAGCACTTTCCACAGTTCAAAAAAAAGTTTGAAGGACAATTGAAAAGTCCATTTAGAGTTCTATTTTCATAAAAAAAAAAAAAAAAAAACACTTCCTCCTTCACAGTGGGAGATGAAGATAACCATTCTCCCAGTATTTGTTCACTCAACTCAAAAGACTCTTACGGACAGCAAATTAAAGTAGCTTTGAATACAAGCTACTATCATGAAAGTAACAGAGATGAATAATAATTTCGTTTTTAACCACACTTCTTTGATAATGCTAATCATTCAGAGTTGATTTGTGTGATCTCTTTTTTGATTTTTAAAAACAGAAGAAATCCCATAATGGTCTTCAACTTTTTCTTAACTTAGTTATTCATTCGAATAAATCAAGCGATTTTGTCGTCGGGCCTAAAACGATGCTTTGCGGTAAGAGCAGTGCACAAAGTTAATCTATCCATGAAAGTAAAAGGAGTTTGAAATGTCCTGATGAAAAGTTCAGACCTCCAGGGCTGTGGTTGTCAGCCGAGGGGGCTTTCATCCAGAATGCATTCCCAACTGCCTATAATCCTGAGGCCTCTTCTCATGCAAGAATGACGTTCAATCCACAGTGTCTGACTCCCAGCACTCAGGGGGCCATGGTAGACATGGTCAAGCTTTCAGCCAAACCCAGCGGAAGCCTTTGAAAGCAGAACTGCCCCACGTCTAAATACAGTCTTACCACAACCAATCAATGAACTGCTCTTAGCCTGAATAGATGCGTGTCGGAGAAGGGGGTGAGGGGGCAATAACAAAAAAAAAAAAAAAAAAGAACCTTCATTACTAATCATTTAATAATCTATAAGATAAGTAAAGCACACAGCACAGAAGTGGTTCAATTGATTAATTCATGCAATTTCCGACATAATGAACTGAGACAAGTCATAATAATGAGAAATGAGAAAATACTCTTAAGAGGACATACAGATCCCAAAAATGGAGATGCTGAGAAATGTGTACTCTATGTGTGAGAGGAATTTGAGCAAAAATAGTGCAACAGCAATTTTCCTTGACATTAACTTCAAATTCATCCCATGGTCCAATTCATCAAATTCAAGGGTTACAGTAGAATGTTATCAATATGTAGGCAGTGACTGCACTCTGCCAACAGAAACCTTGTGGAGATCTAGAGAATTATAGAAGAAAACATACTTTGAACATTTCACTTCACTAAGCATTTATTCAGATTAAAAACCTGCAGTTTCTGATATCTATTTTAATTTCTGTGCAAACAAAAATGAACGTAACCATTTTGCAGCAACTTAACCCTTTGCATTCATACAGCTCAGTAAAGTTGTACGTAACTCCATGATGAATTAAATGTCATTTATTCTGAGTTTCTCAAACCATATCAGCAAAGACTCCACAAGAATAATTTTGTCATTGTTGGATTACGTAATCTTGAGTTCCATATGAAACGCACTAACCTGACCCTGCAAGGTGTGGCCTTAGGAGCACTTAATCAATTTGGTCATTTGTAAAACTTAACATCTTGTCAGCCTAAACAGCAACCAAGAAAATCAAGGTTTGTTCCAGTCTGTCATAGTAAGGGGCTTGAAATCTACATAGGCAAAAAAAAAAAAAAAAATCACCTACCTCTATACAGACAAAATCCAATAAAATCCAATATTGTCTTATTGTCCAAATGTCTGATCTCAACCCGGGTGATACTGCATCTTTCTTTGAACATGAAGCACTAGACAAGACCAGTGATGCACAAAATTGGCTTTGAGAGTTCTCTTCTCACTGAGTGTTCAAACTGGTTTCATCAATAGGTCTCTCTTGTAGCAGCTGGAGACAAAGAGAAGTCACTGATCATTCGTTTATTTTAAAGCCTGAAGGAAGCTTCAAGGCCTTTCAGTCCGCAAATCTTCCCAACACTCTGATTATGGCATTGTGGTGAAAAAAAAAAATCCCACACATTGATTGAACTACACAAACTCTCCAGGACTGACACAGTGCATATTGTGTCAAACACAATGCCTTCAGCCATTTGCGTCTCGGTAAAAGCACACAAAAGCTCTGAACTCTACACGAATCTTCCAGACCTTTTTTCTTTTCTTCTCTTTTTTATCCAAGGACAGAGAGTGAAAACAACACATAATATGTGCTACTTAGTAGATTTGTACAAACGTCAGGACAGGGGTCCTCTTCCAGATGTCCTTCTTAATGTTCTAGCAGTTACTCTAATTGCTGCTATATCAGCTAAGAACTTTCTTCACTTTTTTAAGGAGTCCCTGAGGAGAGACTGACAATGGAATCAAAATTCCACAAAGGGCAGGGTGTGTCCACCTCCTCCAACATGGTCACCAATAAGTAACAGGAGACTTCTTCTGTAAAAGTTTGTCTCCACTAAGGTGCCTGAAAGCTTCTTTTTTTTCTTGTCTCTGTCACTGATTTGTCATACTGCTGTAGCCATATACTCAGGAAAAGCCAGTAATTACCATTCTGACGAGATGTTCGTCACAGGAAAGATTGACACTAATGTTCTTCCTTTGTTCAAAGCACATGGTTTCCAAATGCCCTATGACTATGACGGTGAAGCAAGCATTTTATTTCACGTTGATTCTTGTAGAGGTAAGGAAAAGAGACTTCAGAGTACAGTCTTGTTTTTCCTCTAACCCCACATTAAAAATTGTTTTGTGGAGAACATGAACATGAATCCCCTAAGTCAAAACAAACACAGGCACCAGAGCTATATCTTACAGGCTACATATTTGCAATTGTCAAATGAACTGCTTGAGGGGGAGAAGAAGAAAAAAAGAGTTTTCTTTTCCGGCATCTTTCAGGAGCTCAGTGGCTGGACTTCTGGAACCCAGAGAGACTCAGAGAGTCCTGCTATTCTCTACCTAAACTCAAAACAAAAAGAAGTTCTCAAAGACCATCCCACAGTTTCTCCGACAAACTTAACTCTTTTGTTCTTTTCACATGTAAATGGCCAGAGGGAAGAGAGCTCCAGGCAGCTGAAGCTGAAGCAGGACTGGGCTTGAATCCTAATAACCTCATACTGCGCCTATAATATGCCAGACTTTTCAGGGCCGAACTGTGCGGACAATGATAAAGGAGAGTCAAATTCAAATTCTGACCTCCGCTCACTTTGGTATGGAATCTGTGTGACTAAGCGAACATGAATGGATCAATTAATAAACATATACATACATATACAGAGCAAACTTCTTGGGCTCTGTTGTTGTACGAGCTGAGTTTCGGAAGCCATGGGTAACAGAAGTCGCCAGGCACATCATCGAACCCTTATTCTGAGTTCCGTTAAACTATTGGCGCGTTGTAAATCCTTGAATTCCATGTAAAGGTCGTAAGAGCATGGGGCAGCTTATCAGAGAGATAACATCATCGCAACACATGAGTAAAACTAACCCGCACGGTGCACTGATTTTCATAATAGTTTCTCTCTCTACTCTCGCCCACACACGTACACACACACACACACACACATTTTCTGAGTGCAAAATAAATGCTACTGTGTACTTATCGGTCATTTACCATTCGGTAACTTTTGTAAGCTACTCAGAGTCCTGCTAAGACAGTTTTGTCCAAGCAACAGGCACTGCTGATCTCGCTTAGTAGCTAATTGATTATCAACAACAGCTCCACAACCAATTCTCCTCTTAGAAACATCAGTGTAGCAACGCGAGGCAAAGAATCGCCGAAGTTATGATACATTTAGGCGAGTCACTTGCAAACATATTGTTACTTACAGTTATAGTAACTTCGTGTTTCTTTAATCGGTACTTCAGGCTCTTCATCGTTCCTATTCGGCTCTACAAAAGTTTTTTGTGGTGTTTTCGTTTCACTTAAAAGAAACGAAATTTACTTTACTATTTTAATTTGTTACGATAAAACAACTTTCCAGATCTTTACAACAATCTGCGACTTTCACCTGACGCGTTCACCACAGCCTGGACGATACTGAACCGTCAACCTTCTAAACCAATGAGATTAAACCAATAGTGCGGATTTTGTTTTACGGCCAATCAGATTCAAGCCAAGGTGGGACTTCCTTATGGCTGGTTTCTGCTGCTTAATTGTCGGGAACAATCTGAGATGCCATGATGTTATGATGTCATGCTTACCTGAGAGTAAAACTGTTGGCTGTGTAGCACAGGCGGGAAAAATAAGCAGCTACCTGTCTTACTATCCGTGGAAAGTTCGTTTAAATGTAATACGTTAAAAAGGTGAAGTCTATGAAGACATAAAGGTAAACTGTCCTACACTTTTACACTTTCTGCTGAATTTTGTGTCAGCCCCTGTCGAACACATAGTCTGCTTATACAATGTTTAAATCTACAGTGATTGAGAAAGAAACATGAATGTTTAATAATTAACCAGAAAGTGAGTCACAAATAACTTAGATATTTACTGAGAGGATACCATTCATTCATAGACCAATCAAGAGATCTGTTGCCCCCTTCTGGCCCTTGTCAAAACAAACTCAACTGTCTTGTACAGAGAAAAGTATAAATTTAAGGAAAGATTCTATGTGCGAAGACCATGCCATTAAAATAAGCACAATAGAGCCCACCACAGCAGTTTTGCCATTCCAATTTATTCAGTGTGTATGAGTTATAAGAAAGATAGGAAAATCACATGTCGTCAGCTTGCACTGACATACTGATATATTAATGATGGATGATGGGCTATCTTGTTCTTCCAAGTTTATCATCTTGCCTTTGATAACTTCCTCTAAGCCTTTAGTGTTCCCTCCAATGGCCAAAATACAGTTTTTGTCCCTAACTTGCTCTTGGGGTTGCTATAGCAACATGGTTGCTATGGATTTCCTATGTGTTAGGGCTAAGACTTTGTGCGTCAGGAGAAAACAGAAATGATTATCTTTTCACGTACCCTTGGGTCAACTTAGCAAATGTCGTACATTGTTTTGTGTCTCTCCTTGATGCAGAGCTTTGTATGAAATGATCTGTTTTTTGCTTTTACTGTGATGGAGAACTCTGAACAAAAATAGTTTCTCTTCTTTCTTTCATGAGGTGAGCTACAAGGCTCAAGCACAAAATATTTAAGTGCGAAAAAAGATGACATTTTTTGTGCCTAGTTTTTATAAGTTAAAAACCGACATGAATGCCAAAATCTTTGAGATTTTTTAAAAATGCTTTTAACAAATTCTCTCCTTCCACCACCAGTGAAGATGATAGGTTATATCCTCATTCATTTAGAGAAGCTAGAGAGGGTCATTCTTAATTATTCAGTGTTTTGGGCAACATTCTGAATGATTCTAAAAAGTGAGCAAATTAGTATTCAAGCAAGTAGTAAAAGACAGAAATTATAAGGAAATGACTTCATAAATTCATCACCAATGAAAACACAGCTGGTGTAACTGCCAAAGCTTTGATTTATCTTCCACTGAGTGTCTCAAAGTAAATCAGAGAAGAAAAACTGAAATGGCAAGCTGTGAACATCTGGTATAAAAGCACCCCATCTCATTTTTAACTTTTCATCAACTCGCAGAATAAGAAATCTTAAAAGCATGGAAACTACTCCCTGTTGAGTCATTACTGATAAAGTGACTTTGGGTTTTTGCACAAGCAAATATGTATCAGAGGAAGAACCAATCAAAGACAAGGCAAAGTAATGTCACTGTATGCTTAGAGGCAACCGTTTTGTGATGACATTGACAAAAGTAACTGCTTCACCATCGGTTTAGTGGGTTTTAAATGGAGTTTCACTGAAGCGGGTATTTGACATCAGCTCTTTTGGGGTTTTTTTCTCTTACTTATTCCTCTGGGGTAACTTTTTACACGCTCTCCGACCTCTGTCATGCCGCAAAAGTCACGGACTGAGGTAGTCAGAAAAAATAAATGAATAAATAAATAAAAGTTATTGATTTTCACCCATTCAAAAAGTAACCTCTGACCAAAAAAAAAAAAAAAAAAAAATGTATCGAATTTTTATGGTTGTGTTCAGATGAGACTACGTGAGATGGGAGGGATCTTCATCAGAGTCTCATCACCTCTGGATGTCTGACGTTCCTGCAGAATCACAGGGACAGAGAAGAGTGATGTGCAGTTTCTATGATATTGATTTTGGAATATAAGGACTTTTCAGGCCGCATCAAAATCAAAGTCAAAGAGCCCGTCACAAATCTGACGCTTCTTTGGTTTGACAGATTAATTAAAGGGCAGACATCATGCTGTCGATGGATTGTTAAATTCAAAGAGAAAATACAGATCTACTGGATTAAATTGTACGAATGGCACGTGTTTATGCCAAAACATGCGCAGTTGAATTGACTCATAGGTATTGCAGTCTATTATGAGATCAATGGATGTGTGCTGTAATCAGGAGCAGGAAATTCATGCTCTTATATGTATCATCAAAGTTGGTTTTACCAGGCAAAACTGTTCAGACAATTAGGTTATGTAGGATCCTTAGGGGACTACTGTGTGATAGCAGCAATTCAATTTTATGGTGAGTGCTATACACGTTTTATCAGGATGACATTTCCTAATGGAAGCATCACGACATGACTGAGTGCAATGGGAAGTTCCCTGCTTTTACTCCAGGGAAGTCCTTTAGGGTTGCTAAGGAAGTCCTGTCCAAATTCATGGGAAGAATCTCACACAGACACACACCTACAAATTATAACAATGACTCAGTCCTGGACAATACATAGACCTGCATTATTTAAGAGGGCGAATGGTATACAGAAATATGCCCAAAGCATGACAAACCTGTGCTATGGTCATAAGCACTGATATTCTAAACCATTTGCTTAATGGATCCTCATTCTATTAGAATGCTTTTGCAGAGAGCAGGGATTTTCATTTGGTCTGTCTGCATCATTGCTCCCTAAAGCCCTTCTTTTCATACTGTTTACCCCCCTCATAAGCTTGCAGTAGCTAGCCTCCTAATGGCATGATGTTTTAAATGTCTCATGTGTTTACTTGTCTTAATGATAACAAGTGATGGCTATCCACTCCCACTGCTGGTCATCAGAGTTCCCTCAGAGCACAGACAGATTCTGTAGAACACTGTCAGCTGAGAGTAATTTAGCACCTACAGATGGATTTGGGGTTCCTTGTACATCTAATTAGACATCAAACAGTATCACTCAGATGCATTTTAATCAGCTGGAGAGGTTGCAGTTGAACAAAATGTCAAAGACCTCAATCAAGTGTAGACCGTAATTAACAGGATTGTAGAGAGATTTTTTCTGTCAGATGGGAAAACTTGTGCGATGTGTGTTAGGAAGATAGAAGTAGAAAGCTGGCTGACATTAACAGCATTTTTGGCAAATTTGTTTTCCCTAATACATTTTTTTTATATATTCATTTTCCAGATGATTAGTAATACCAGGCACTGCTTCAGTTTCTGTGCCTTGGGCAGTTTAATGCTGTGCCATAGGAGGGTTAAGGTTGTTTGAAAACAAACAATACGTGTTCATTGTGTGGACAAAAAAAAAAAAAGCAAGTAAGGATAGTCCAAGAGGTGTCTCACATTTATCTCATTTTAACAATGGACGCTACAACTCAGTTTGGTCTAGTAAAAGTAATAAAAGATTATTAAGAAATGTAATAGTCCTGGTTTCGCAACATGATTCTGTGTATGATTGATACAACAGTGTTACCCTCTTATGTAATATCTGCACTGTGGGGGGGGGAAAAATGCTTTTCCCCCTACTAAAGATTGTTCTGTCAGAAGAATGAAGCACAGCATGTCCAGGTTTACACAAGCATGCACAGCACAATATCTTTGTCTTAATTAAGCACTCACTTGCATGTCTAATCAAACATTAGTGCATCCACCATCTTAAACATTGAACATTTCAGCCATGCCCCGAAGCACAGTCAATATGCTCATGCAGATCAACATGCAACATTCTGCAGTCATGTCAGAAACATGTTACCATAAGTAACGGAAATATCATGTACTGTTCTGTGACCTCAGGTTACTAAATAATGTATTTTAGCCTTAAGTGGGAAATTGACGGATAGATACAAATCTAAGCATGGTATGCTTGATACATAGTACCTGCTGACCTTACTGTGTTATCCATTTTTTCCACATGTGTATTTAATTGTTTAATCCCCAATGTAGCAAGCAGAAATCCCTCTAGGGACTTAATGACATCTGCCTCCTATGTCGCACACTTCAGTACGACTAGATTTTGACCTATTACGTTTCAAAAACTGAACGCGTAGTTTTCTCTGCGGTTTGGGCTATTTAATCGAGTTAATCAACCATACACCCTTTCGATAGTTTTGCCGTCTTATGTATGAATGTAATAATATCAACTTCATTATTCATGACACTTCAGAATAATGTCCGAATAAAACACAAAGTTGGACAGATGGGTTTAATGTGTTTATCCTTCAGAATCAAAGTGGCTTTATTTCGTAAAGATCTGAGTCACAGATTAAAATTTTGCAGGACAATGACATGCGTGATGTGCAAGTATTTACGCTTTTCTTTATCGTAATTCAAACATTTCGACATTTTTATAAACGTTAATTAAAAAAAAAAGCCTACAGTATATCAATAAATAAACAAATGAAATTTAAAAAGCCGTACCACTATGCCACACGGACTTAATGTAGCCTAAGAAAATTTAAATTCGACAGCATGGTGTGTAGGCATCTCTTGTTCTTGTGCTGCAGATGTCATATTTTTATTTTAACCAAATGTCAGATGCTTCAGACACCATACCGGACGATCACACTATTACAGTACAGGGACATTTAACATCAGGTGACTCTGCTATTACACATTTCAAGAATTCATGCTCCATATCTTTGATATAATAATTAATATTGGTGATATTAAACTGGCGACACTGAGAGGGTCCGTTTTTGAACTGGTGAGATCCCTTGTTATTCTGAAGCGGTGGGCACATCCTCAGGTGTTTGGGTACAAACAAGGATACTGCGCACACGATCCTGCGTCCTCATCCGAACAAGTGCCAAGCCTAAGCGCGTGGAGACAGCGCGTCTAGGTCCGAAAAAACAAGTCCCTCAGCTTTTTCCTGAACTCTCTTCGCATTAGACAGTATATGACAGGGTTTAAACAGCTGTTGGCATGGGCAAGGCACACTGTCACTGGAAATACGTATGTGTGAACGATATAATAGCTCTTATCCCAGTAGACAGCGTTCAGTTTTACCAGAACGCCCCAGAATGTGATGGCATGATTGGGCATCCAACAGAGAAAGAATGAGAGAACCACAATAGTGACCGACTTGGTAACTTGCGTTCTGCGTTTGGAATTATTCTTCATACCGCGTTGACGAATGAGTCTTAAAAGCAATAAATAGCTGACAGAAACTATCGCCATGGGTATAACAAAGGCAACCAATATTTTCTGAAGGTGGTAGACAGCCAACCAGTACTGACCATAAGGGAATCGCAACAGACAAAGCTTCTCTCCGGCCACGTTTGTGACTGTTGAGAAGATTGACGTTGGTGTAGTAGCCACAGTTGCCAAGACCCACAGAATAACACTGACCCATTTCACGGAACAGGATGCGTGACGAGTGCGGTCTTTTAAAGCCGAGGCGACAGACCAGTACCGTGTAACGCTCATAGCAGTGAGGAAAAAAACACTTGCATACATGTTCATCACTGTGACAGATAAGATTATTTTGCACATGGCATCTCCAAATGGCCAGCTGAAATCCAGTGCGTTATCCACTGCCCAAAAGGGCAAAGTCAATACAAACTGAAAATCCGTGACAGCTAAATTCAAAATGAAGAAGTTTATTTTTGATTTCCTCCTCTCCTGTCTCACTCTAATAAAGAAAAATACCAGCAGGTTCCCTACCAAGCCAACAGCGCACACCACCGAGTACGTTATGGAGATCAAGAACCTCAAAAACGGACTCCCGTCGGCGCTGACATCGATATCTTCCAAGCTTCTGAATCGGTCTTGATCCGTTATTGATTTGTTCAATATGCCGCTCTGGTTGATCTCTCCCATATTATCCGTCGACTGCACAACTTCAGCGTTGTTCATGACACCAGACTAAAGACATTCACTTCATAACTTTTCACCCTAGATTGCACTAGTTGTTATCAAAATCGACTCACAGTACATCCCCTCCGCGTCCAGATATTTCCCAAACTGTGCGTAAAATGCATCGGCGTATCAATTTATGTCGTGTGGGTTCGGAATACCCTCCCCCCCGAACGCCAGAGATTGGCGATTCAATTTGATTGGCACAGAACTTGTCATCCATATTTTTGCGTGTCACACAAGAGGCAGAATGCAGATGTCAAACTTTCCCTCAGGCAACGTCATCAAGGGCAGCTTGATCTCTTCAAAAACTTAGATGTTTAGCTGTTTGGCTTCGGGACGTCTCCTGGAGGACTTTTCTTTCTTTCTTTCTTTCTTTCTTTCTTTCTTTCTTTCTTTCTTTCAATGAATGTTCACTTCTGCATATCAAAGCCAATATCCAGCCGCAAATACAGATACCATATCTAATAGACTACATGGAATAGTAGTGCAAAACGTAGCCTATGGGCTGGGGATGAAGATTATTATTATTATAATAATAATAATAATAATAATAATTATTATTATTATTATTCAAATTTACATTCAATGTCTTTTGTGTAATTGAAGTACCAACACACAAGAGTATGTGGAGTTTTTCTGTAATTAAAAAAAATGCACTATAGTCTTTCATAAGTAATACTGTTCAAAGTTACCTCTGTATACTCCTGTCTCACTGTGGTATCTCTAATACTGTGAACTTATACAGAAGTTACAAATGTAAGTTGTTTTGTAATTCATGATTCTTATGCATATGAACACTCCAACATCTCAGTGTATGGAATACCGCTTACTGCCACCTGCTGTCTAAAATTATTTATAGCAACTCATTCCAGCATCGGTATAGACAGGCCGAATTTGTCTTTTCACGCCAGCCTGACATTAGTTTTGCCATATAACGTTGAAAGTCAGGGTTTAGTTAGGGTGAGCTTCTACCAGGAGCAAACAGACATATTACCCTAGTATTTCATCATCAGACATGAGAGCTGTCAAGCTATGACCATTCCCTCACTTCAAAGACCTGCATGAGAGTAAGGTCTAATGAATGAGGTTGAGTTATGTCACGCTAAATCAGGCAAGCACTGTGAGGTGGACGCAATGAAGCAGGATATATGAAATATGCAGAGAGAAAAATACGGACTTTACATTCTGCATTACATAAATACACGTGAACGAGAAAAAGGACCATGCATGCTCATAAACAAAGGATAAACATTTCTAATTAACGTGGACCAAAAAAAAAGAGAGAGAAAATGAAGAGGAAAAAAAAAAGAAATGAAGACAAAATTAGCTCAATGTGCTTTATTACATCTAAACTTTTTCTACATAAACAGGTAACATTCAATCAGTAAACAATTTCTTTCAACGCATGTAATAAATATTTTTTTGTTTTCACTTAGTACTTTATACAAACTGACATTGGTCTACTGTACAACATTTCTTCCTTAGCCTTCCATAAAAAGCCATTTTTCTCATAGGACATGCCATACAGACACACACAAAAAAAGGGTTTAAGGCAGTGAGCGCAGATGTCAGCTTATTTGAAATGGAAAATAATAAAATAAACCTGGACTCAATTCAAGTCCACTCGCAGAACAGTTTTTAAAATCTATAAAATATATAAATTATTATGAATGTGATGTTCTTGATGCCACGTAACACATGAACACACATCACTGAAAACATCCAACTTTGCACAGTTCACCATATGCTTTCTGGATGTGACAAGCTCACACACACACACACACGTGTACACACACACACACATACACACACACACACTCGCATACACAAACAGTCTCATTTTCCCTTTATCAATAATGTTCAAACACTGACATCAAATTCATGAAATCGTGATAAAATTGTATTGGTTTAGGTGCTTGCATCAACAGTCTCACCAGCGTGGTATCATTATATGAATCAGATTATCTCCTTACTTATATACAATGGATGGAACATGACATCTTAAAATACAATGTCACACATCAACAATTACAGATATGGTTAAACTAATCAGGGCGAAGTGTCCTATGTATGTTTCTATAGCAACTGTAGGGTTACTGAAAGACTGACTATCAGGTGTGTAACTGGCCTGTGCTTATGTGCCCATAATTTCATTAAATAAATATCAATAGTAATCCATCATTAACACTGTCAAAGTTCCAGGGCATCAAATTACAAAGGTTTTTCTTTTTTTTTTTTTTTTTTTTTCTTTTTCTTAAAAAGAGACTTTACAGTAAGGCCTTCCACATATACTTCTGCACACACAGAACTGGGAACAGGGAAACATTCAATGTCTGTGCTGCCATTCCTCACCAATGACTAAAAAGATAACTTGTGTTTATCACATTTCTGTGAGCAGGGCTGATACACTGGTGTCAATCTGACACCAAATAAAAAAATGAAAATCAAAAATAATAATAATAGAAGATCTTATTAAACATACTTGGGTTTGCTCTAGATGATTTTTGACTACATAGGCTGACTGGTGAAGAGCTACAATTCCCATGAAAAAGACTTAGTGACAGAATACTGTAAAAAGATAAAACATGTCTAATATCAATAATAACAAAAAATAAACCACATTAAATAAAACTGTTTAAGTACAACAATGCTCTACTGTGACGGCAATAAAAACTGAAGTGTAAAAATAGACAAAATAAATAAAAACACTGAGCACTATACATGTAAAGGACATTTCCATGCAGACGAGAAAAGATGAACTGGTTTATCTAGGCTGAAATGAGATGAAAAGGGGGATGGATAAATTTGATTGGCTGAAAAACGCGTCATTTTATCACACAGAGGAGTGCCTGATCCAGAGAGGACGAGTGGAAAAACTGTCACAGGCCATTATCTCCATCAGAAACTCAATTAGGCTTTAGGACAAGGTCTGGGCCCCACTTCCACCCAAAGACCTTGAGAGAGTGACACAGCAGAAAAGTCTTACAAATACTGTTCTTTTTCTAGCTCTGTCTCTCACACTTGCACACGCGCACACACACACACACACTTACTTCATTTCCTTCAGTGAAGGAGAAAGTGAGGAAAAGATAGAGGCTGAGAGAGAGAGAGAGAGAGAGAGAGAGAGAGGGAGAGAGACAGTGAGAGAATGTCAAATGCATAATGTTTATCAAAACAGGAGGAGATTGTGATCAGAACGATGCACTGATGCATACAAAGCAATTAATACTGATCCAAATTTAAAGTGAAAACTTAAGCACAACTTTCCATTTCACTGTCTGAAAGCTAGACTGGAGAAAAAGGCATTTGTAAGTTCCATGACATGATGCAAAGGTGATTTAAACCATGCCCTCTCCAACTCACTGTTGTCTGATTCCAGTCCTAATTCAAGTGATCTGTCATGACTTTATAGGAGAGGGGAAAGGTTGGTTATGTTTCTATATGACTTTGCTTTTAACTGATAATTTGCGTGTCTGTAGTTAAAAAAGAACTGCTATTGGCTTCATGCGTGACAAGCACCAGATACTGTCTATTTGAGATGGAGAAGATGTGCTGTTAAATTAGGCACATCTGCATGCATGCACACACGCACACAAAAACACAAACACACACATACAGCCTAAACAAGGAATCAAACAGTAAATCATCAGCAGGAAAAAATGGAGAGTGACTTCAGGGGACTTCCTGTGTATAGCAGAAAAAAAAAATATAAATCATTTCCGAATTCCAGTGGGTAAGCACCCCCCGAAAAATCAAACAGGAAATTGAACCAGAATAACTAAGACACCAGCACAACCACTCTGCCGTTTCAGCATTCCACTTAAAGTCTGTGACTACAGAATAACACCACCAAGCCGGATAAGACGTTAACATCCGTGGACTAAGGCTGCAGTCACACGCGCCTTTAAAAGGTGTCCCTGATTGGACATAATACGAGATCCCGTATCGGAGCTGATGCAACGAAAATTGCATATTCCTAACGGACGACGATCAGACCTTGAGAGCCACCTTCAAACACAGAAGAGCATGCACCGCGTCTGTATTTCAGACATGCTTAACGTGCCAGATGACCCCTCCGTCCGTCTCCCGTCTTAACGGTCACTGCTTCACCTATCTGCAACCCGGCCGTTTAGTGTCTGGGGGACACAAAATGAAATGAAACTAAAGGGAACTGTCTTTTTGAAGCAATAACTGTCTAGGCAAAACTGGTTAACAAAAAAAAAACACAGAAAGAAAGAAATGGAGAGCCATTTCTGAAGATTTTGCCGGTCTAGACGTTCCACGTCACATCATGTCAGAGAACGTGACATCCAATAACTATGTGGATTTCAATAACACACCTCGGGATGAAGGCTAACATGAGGCACACAGACATCTCTCCAGTAACAGCCGTTTGGTTTCACCTTTTAACACCATGTGTAAATGGACTTCATGCTCATGTCACACAGCCAGCCTGGAGATATGGGGATGTAACAGAGGAAAAGACTTGTTGCTGGACAGGGATTTGGGCCAATCAGAGACCCTGGGTAGGTTAACTTGTCATGTATGCACTGCTGACTTGTTGCCTTGACATTGTGTAAGCACTGAATGAATAATTTCATCAAAGCCAGACAAATGAAAAAGAAAAATGAGTTGGGGGGGGGGGGGAAGAATGATACAGAAAGTAGCACATCAAAGTACTAAGCAGTTTCACAATGTCAAAAATGTCATACAAAGACACCCTTCTTCCACTTCAAAAGCTGTGTCCTAACAAAGCCCCTCGTCTTTCTGACGCGGTCTGTCATTCTCTCCCAGCCAATCAGCACGCCCATGTCTCCTCTCTTAGGGCTCGTTTTTGGCACGATATTAATGAAGACAAAGTGCTCGAACAAACAAACAAACAATGCAAAATTCCTTTAAATGACATTTTGGGCAGAAAAACAGATGTGTTTTATGTTTTGTATGGGCACATGAGAGCACAGGCTGTCTGTTCAATTATATATCCAGTCTGGTGATCAGTTATCAGTCCATATCCATATTCATCTGTTCGTAAATAGGCAAAGTCTTAGCCACGAAGGGAATTCTTGATAAAAGGCTGAAAATTTTGCCTGACTTCAAAGCATTATTAACTGCACTGAAAGAAAAGCAACAATTGGTAACCACAGAAACGCTGATTCATTTGGAAGATTATTGAAAACTGTTAAGAAACTGTCACTGTTGAGTGTAATGCCATTGAAATGGAATAAGAATTGATATATCATATATTAGCTTAAAAACCAACACAAATATACAAAAGGTATAATAATAATAATAACAATAATAATAATAATAATAATAATAATATTTGATGGACAACTGAAGGTAGCGCTGTAGAAAAGAAAAACGTTATCCACAGAGGGAAGGAAGGAGGGGAAAAAAAAAAAACTGAAGGTACTCACAGAAGGAGAAAAAAGTCTCTCAAGTTTATATACATACAAAAGTAAAACTGAAAATATATTTGTTCTCTGTACACAACAATGGTCTGATTTCTTTTTTTTTTTGTATTTCTTTTTTTTTTTTTTTTTTTTTTTTTAAAAACCTCCCACTCCTCTTAGTTTTTGTCCCTTTATCTTTTCCTGTAAGCGGTCTCTGCAGTCTTGTTAGCTATATGTGTGAGTGTGTGTGTGCGTGTGTGTTAGCAGAGGTCAGTCGAGTGAGATAACATCGGGAATTGATCCGTAAATGGCCGCGGCGGCCGCGGACTCTGCGCTGGTTCTTGGCGGAGCGCTATGGCCGTGACTCTCTCTTAGGCTGCCGGAGGAGCCCAGGCTGCTGCTGTTGCTGGTGCTCCCGTTGACGCTGACGGGTGCCAGGGGACTGCTCACCGAGGTGGGCGGACCATCCAGAAACAGCTGGGAAGAGCCATATGGCAGGAACCGATTGAGCAGGAGCTCATTGTCGTCCGCTCCCGACGCAGAAGCCGCTGCCGCTGCAGCCATCACCATGTTATAATGCTGACAGACACAGAGAGAAAGAGAATATGAAACACGAAATGTTACCGAAGAAAAAAAAAAAACGTTACAATTATACGCTTCAGTGGTCGAATTGTTTCAATTTATTTGTACGTCGGGTCGCAGCTACGGAGACGCAGTTACCTGATGATTGTCCCCTTGTAAAAACGAGGAGAAGAAGCTGAGATCTGCGGAGGAGGCGTATGAAAGACAATACATTAGCAACATGTCATATTAGGACCTCCATCTTTCTCCTCATCACACGCCTGCTGTAACCTGTCTGTGGGACTCGTGTTGATTAGGTATCTCACAGGTTGCTATGTGTTCAGAGGTGGTCGTGGGCGGGTGAGTTTACCTGACAGGTCGCTGGGTGTAGAGTAGTAGTGGCGGTAGTCCTGAATAAGAGGAGGTGGGGGAGGGATGTAGCTGGTGTCTATGTGGGGGATGCTCGGAGTCCTCGCCACCGGGGAGGCCTGTGGGTGCAGATTCAGAACCCTGCAAACACAAAACACACACATACACACACACACACATACACATACACACACACACACATACACATACACATACAAACACATACACATACACACACATACACACACACACACACACACACACACACAGAAGTGAAACATTGCTCCGTAAATAGCTGAATAGAAATAGAAAGAATATCTCTGAGAATGCAGACTGTACCACACACACCAGATAAGGCTTAAGACTGACCATGACAGACGAGAACCAGCAAAAACAGTGACATGCTATCTGAGAGACCAAATGAGTCATTTTGATTCTCTGTATTACATTATCTGGGATATAAATATCTAATATAACACATGACTTTAAGAGACCAGTAATTCGTCTGTTTGGTGAGGAAGACAGGACATGGGCAGTGGACTCACCCTTTGTTGATCTGTGGTGAGGCTGGGGACAGAGAGGGGCATGTTCTCTTTGGCTGTGGTTCTTCCTCCTCCTCCTCATCAGACGAGCTGTCCAGTGTCAGGTCAATCACCTCTACCTTCTTACTGTTACTGCTGCTGTTGGTGTGTGTGGAGTTGGTCCTCTGCTCTGTTATAGGTGACTGACAGCCGCCTGTTACACCACACACACACACACACACACACACACGAAATACACACAAATGCACGGGTTAAATACAGTGGAAATTCTGAAAACTAGTCAGATATAAACTACCCCTTGCTATTAAGCCAAGAGAATACATACAAAAACACACAGAGAACCAAACAGACAAAGTTTGACCAACATACATACACGCACACAGTCACTGTGGATGTGGATATGACTATTGCTAAGAAACTCTTCATTTTATTTAAAATTGCACCTTTCCTAATTCACTTGCGTGATTTGGGAGGACTTATATTATTAACAACACAAAAGAAACATTTGCCCACTACACCAGAGACAAAGTGAGACTAGCAGCTAAACGCTAACACACACTGAATGATAACAGCCAGTGTATGAAAGTCATTTCTCCGTGTTTGACTTTCCTCTCAGACTGCCATACACACACACATCGATTTTACCAGCCAGCTCCAATTTTTCCCCACTGCGAGCAATCAGTCAGTTCAGCCTGAGCATGGCAAACACACGCGCACAGACACAAACAGTGACACACACACACGCACACACCCGCACCCGCACCCGCACCCGTACCCACGCCCCAACACAAGCACAGACTGTACACACATACACGGACAGAGCCACAGAGAATAGAGCACAAACACAGAGTACCAGCAGTGAAATACACACATGGAGACACACACACACACACACACCAGTCAAACAAAGAGCCAGCAGAACAGGTCACCTAAAATGCCCTCATGCATTATGAATACCGCATTTAGCAGTCGACACACACAGATGCACACACACACGGATACACATTCCTATTCACTCTCATTCACTCAATCAGCTGTTGTCATTTTGAGAGATTTTGAGGCATTGAATACATTGGTACTACAACACTGCCACCATCAAGTTCAACAAACTCTATTCTGAGAGGCTGTTTGGTGTTACTTGTTCTAAAATGGTTTCTCCTTGTTATCAGACTGCTTGTATAGGTAAACAAATAAAAGCAGTGAGCCAATGTTTAAGAACAATAACAAACAAATAAGAATTCTATAAGGCTCTGTTTTCACAACTTTGACATTTTCACATAGTATAACAGGCACTGCGAGGTGTAGTCTGAGACACTACCTGAAACGTGCAGCTTTACAATTTTAAGCACAAAGGGGATATTTTTAAAGACTGAATGTATAACAGGACTGGGAGCAGCTTCAGTGTTTCTCCGATGCTTGTTTACCTTCTACACCATTGTAGGATGCAGACACCTCCTGCACTTCCTTCTTCGACCTCATGGGGGCCCAGCTGCCATCCTCTTTAAACTGAATCTCATCACAGTCCACACAGCTGTTCAGGATCTCCATAAACAACCTGCAGAGAAAGAGAGGCAGAATGAAGAGATGGGAGGAGAGAGTAAAAGAGAAAGAAGAAGGAGATAGATAGATAGATAGATAGATAGATAGATAGATAGATAGATAGATAGATAGATAGATAGATAGAGAGTGTGTGTGTATGAGTGTGAGAGGGAGAGAGAGAGAGAGAGAGAGAGAGTGTGTGTGTGTGGGTGTGAGAGGGAGAAAGAGAGAGAGAGAGAGAGAAAGAGAGAGAGAGAGAAAGAATACACAGAAAGAGAGAGACAGATGCAGCATGGAGTGAGAGGGAGGGTGAAAAGGGTGGGGGAGGGAGAGAGGAAGAGAGAGAGACAAACAGAGAAAGAGAGAGAGAGAGAGGGAGAGGGGGAGAGAGAGAGAAATTAGATTGGAGGGGAAGGGAAGGGGTTAAAATGTGAACCAGTAAACCAGCATAACACTCACAATCTTCTCAACACCTGAGATTGGATTCTCTGTTGGGGGCATTTGAAGGGCACAGGGTTACAGAGTTATTGGGGGAACAAGCAGAGCTCACCCGTCAATGATAAGGTGTTCGTAGGGGGCTTTCTTATCGCACACAGGACACACCCATGTGGGCTTCTTCTCATTCATCTGGATGTAAAGCGTGGCATCGAAACACTGCAGGTGCGAACACGTCAATGCTCGACAGGGAATCATCAGACGCATCTTCCCCAGCTGCAGCACGTGAGGCAGCATGCACGCACGCACGCACACACACACACACACACACACACACACACACACACACACACACACACACACCAGCATGGAAACCAGACACACACATCACAACAGACAAACAAATGTCCAAGCAATGAGGGCGAGAAGACAGAGTGGGAGGGAAAAAGAAAGACAAGAGAGTTCACTCCAAAAGCAACCCAAGACTGAACTTGAACAGAAAGAAGTCCCGTCTATACACATAACATTTGTGAATGCTACTATAAATAAGGAGCCTATGCTTGTCTCACATACGCAAGGCACCACATACAGCAGAGGCGAAAATCGCCCGTTTAACAGTGGGCCCGCAGACAGCGCCTTGCTAGAGCTTACTCGAACTGTTCTTGTCGCCGATAAACACGTGTCCTATAGGAGCGGTGAGAGACATTACAGTTGATCAAATTCGAGCAGACATGCTTACCGGGCACAGCAACGATACTCGCAGGCTGGTTGTGGCTATTTCACTGTCTGGATCTGCTGTTAGCTTCTCTTTTACTGCAGAAAACGATCAAATTAGAATGAGAGAACGAGAAGCCTAGACTCGACTTCCTTTCACACTATAATGACATTACATTCCTACTATACAAATAAACTACGCATTTAGTGTTGCCTTAATGGTATGTTAACATGTAGTATATGGCTGATTGTTATTTATTTTAGGAAACTACCCCAAGCATAAGTTCTCTGGCGACTTGAAACACACAAAACACACATATGTCAATTACAGGAACATTCAAGAAACATTAAAAGGTTCAGTACAGAGAATGCTGAAAATGATCTCAGACAAACACAGTCTCTAAATCAGTCCAGTCTGTATCTCTAAATATGGACAATCCATCTCATTTATTTTATATAGTGATACAGCTCTTTCATCCTCTACGTACTCGTCTACTTGAAAGTAACGCACATTATCTCCAAAACTCGCCTCTATGTTGTAAAATTAATCAAACCTCAGAAGGCTGGCTCATTAATGGGTAGAGATTTACGTAACCGAATAGAACGCAGAGTTCTATGACTTTGGGGTTTTTTTTTCCTTCTTTTTTTAATATTTTGATGGAGTACAATTGGCTGGGTACAGCTAAAATAAGAAACATATGTAAACAAGGAAAACAAAAGTATATAAAACCCAGCTGTTTCCACTCAGTTATGGAGCTAATTAAGCAATTGACTTTCTATCATGCTTAGGGCCAAGTACAAAAATGGAGGTGAGGTCTCACACTCATAATTTTGGCTATCATGGCCAGAGAGAGAGAGAGAGAGAGAGAGAGAGAGAGAGAGAGAGAGAGAGAGATCTAAGCGGTTGAGAGAGAGAGAGAGATATACGATTGTCTCTTAAGTTCCTGCCAAACGTGCCCTAACAAAGACAGCTCCACTCCTTTCTGTTTCATGAGGAACAGAGGCTAAGGTGGTGTTGGCATCGAAGGGTCTGAGGAAAAAGACATTAAATCATCAGCTGAGTTCTGCTGAGGTGTGAAGCACATGTTCCTCAACTGTGGTGTCGAGGCACCGGTTCCAGATCCAAAGGTAATAAACGATTAAGCCGCTTTGGAACAGCTGGGTCTACACATATTATAGGAACTTTATGTAGGTGTATATATATATAGTGATATTCCTCCACACTGAGGAGGAATGTTAAAGCGTACACTTAACCTCAGCTCTGACTGGGTCTTTTCTGAAGAGATACTGCTTTGGTAACCTGACCTTTGCTGACCTTGATTTTGCACATTCACTCTTTCATTCACTGCGTTAAATTTAAAAAGGTTTCTTCTGGTCGTTGTTCTGCTCTAAAGAACGTTTTACATAATCGTGTTATCTTTGTCGTGCTCTCAGATGCATGTTGAATTCATTAAATAAATTTCTGTATGTCACAAACAGAATTGAACCACCATTTCAAACTCAGTTACATGACTTGAGAAATGAGAAGAAAAATATCTGCGAAAATTTACAACTGATGACCAAAAGCGGCTAAATTGAAACTGAAATGACCCCAAAACTCTTGCTACACAGTTGGATGCTGACTTACTCAGTGCTCTGGAGTGATCTGGGTTTCTGATGCCTTTTGCCCTTAGTCTCTGTAAAAGCACTGTGGAGGACTGTTGTTTCACCAGATACACTGCCATGGAGTAACTCTGCACAGAACACACACACACACACACACACACACACCCACACACACACACAGAGCAGCTTCAGTATCACATCAGCACATTCACGCCCACATTTCTCAGCTTCCATTCAGTTACAGTTTGATTGGCATCGATGTGAGTACCTAGAGAGCAAATAGTCTGGATTGCCATTTTTCCTACGAGTCAAAAGAGAGCGCAGCCCTGGGGAAAGAGACCACTGGAGGGGTGGGGACGGGACCGGGACGTGGTCCAGTCATTCAAATATTTCAAATACTTATGCGACTCCGGTCTGGTCCCAGACATTCCTTTGCTTTGCGCAGGGCCGAATTGCAGGGGTCTACATCCAGACTCCGTGAAATCATGAGCCAAACAGCCCGGGCGCTGCTACGGACATAGTTTACATAACTCACTGTCTTTCACGGCGCTCAATCAGTGAAAAGCACTTCATAAGACAGGAATGCCGCGCACTTGTTTAGACACGTTTAACAATAATAAACGTGAGGCATGGCTGAGCGTGTTTTGATTTGGTACGGACAGACGTGTTTTATGCCGGGTCAGGAGGGTAGAGTGACTGCTTCAGGAAAAAAAAAAAAAAAAAAAAAAGAAAGATAAAAGAATGATTCACAATATGGGTGTCACTGTTTTTTTTTTATTTTTCATTTCTCACCTGCTAATGTGGAAAACAATGCATTTATCGGACAGCCATTCTGTTTGTAGAGGACAAAATGAACACTGTCGCCTTGGGCTGGCTTACTGGGGGTTGAGGCACTGACCTCTGTAAAGCTGCTTTGAGACCATTTTAATTGTAAAAAAAAGTGCAATAAAAGTGAACTTAAACTGAACTGAAGTGAAAAATTCTCATTTCCAGTTTTCAGACTGCTTTCACCTTTAAACTCTACTTATCTGACCTAAATCATTATCAGTTCTGGACAAACTCTACAGGTGGTAAAAGTCAAGCTTACCCTTCCGATTTCTGAAGTCCATGACACTACGATGGTGTTGGGAACTGTTGTAGACAATCTGACCAGTGAGGTAATGTTGATGGGTCGGCTGGGCCGCTTTGGCTCCACACCATTTTTGGTTGGAGGAAGATATCCCTGATGGAGGAACAGAGACTTAGATCTGTACGGTACTGATCCATAATGTTTACAGTGAGCCCTGCACTATGTAACGCATACACTATTTAATTATGAGTCACTGAAATCATATCATAAAATCATATTACAACACATGCACATTACTTTGTATAAAAAAGGTTTTAATTAGGATTTGATTCCAGAAATCTATAGAAATGTACACTTTAAACAAATACTTTTTTTAACAAATGGTTTCCTGAATAATCAAAACGTACGAATCTACCAAGTAAATGAAGGAATTTTTAATTAGACACTGAAGAACTGTAAGGCCTGTCTGCTGAACTGAAGTCTCTTTGTCTGAATGTGGAAGGATGATTGTTTTACCTACCGGAAGGTTACACGGTTTCCCATTCACCTTAACACAGAGGTTAGGCGGAAAATGGTCTTCCTGAGGACAGCTCGTTTCTGATAAACAAAACCTGATCGCACAAAAGACAACGATTAGAAAAAAATAATCACATGCCATTCTCATGAGCAAACTAACGTTTTATTCAAAGTCTATTTTTCATTACCTTGTGACACAATATAATGTTATATAAGCAACACCTAGAGTAAAGGTGGGTCTAAAACAATCACCAAAGAACTAACATTTCTCATGGCTCCTTTGCATTGCATGAGAAAGAGACAGTATGTATCCTTTGAGAAAAAGCATGATGCGACATTAGATAACCCACCGTAACTGTACTTGAACTGTGAAGTCGCATTTGGTCCCAGAAATGTCCCTGTAGACAGAAAGAGTGGAAAGGAGAGACAGAGAAAAAAAAGAGAGAGAGAGAAATAGAGAGGGAGAGGGAGTCCATTCCCTTGTTAGTCTTCATGTGCCACTTCAACCCTCTGACATGTTCACAATACCACTATGGAAATATCACTCTATAGTTAAGTGTTTACTGAGGACAAATGGTTCAGATTAGATTTACCAGGTGTTAGATACGTTACCTAGAAAACCTTGTTCACAGTTCACATGACTGGAACAAAATGATTGAAAGTTTCATTTGAAATAGTGCTCTGGTTACATTTCACTGGCAGGACATAACAATTTCAAGTAATAAGGAGACAAGATGGTGAAAAGGGGGGGGGGGGGGGGGGGGGTCAGAAATCACTTACATTGAGCTGCTAATCTGTTGGACTTGCTGTGGCGTTAATGCAAAAGCAAAACACGTTTCCTGAAACCGCTGGCTGTTGTCTGAAGCTGAAATATTGAGAAAAAAAATGGGGGGGGTAAAGACAAATTGTTTCATCAGAGACTATCAATGCCGTGATCGAACAGTACAGTATAGTCAACTGTGTGAAAGTTCATTGCACATCAATCAAAACGTACTTTTTAACAATTAGCTTTTATTCTGTTCCGCTGTCACCCACTGCATCAAATGTTATCTGATATGTAAACAATCCCAAAGGATTAAGAGAAATGACGCACTTTCTGCCAATCCATCCTCACCAGAAACGTGCCACACAAAACGTAAAAAACCGCGTGTCCTTTCTTAAATTTCAGTACCCCCGTAGGATTACGGCAAATCAAAGTTGCTTAGCTACAGAACGCCATGTTATGTTTGCGTGGAAGTTGGGGGAAAAAAACTAAACGAAAGGCAGTCCATCAAAAGCTATTTTTCCATCAAAAGTGTAGCTTCTGTGAAGGTTTTTAGGATAAGTGATAGCGATGGTCCAGCGAGAGGGGGCTCAGAGGGATGGGATTACATCACTTTCAAACCACTCACTTCCAGGAACCATGACTCAAGCCCTGGGTTCAGATGAGGGTCAGTATTCTGGCTGTTTGGTTATGGCGTAAGGTAGAATAATGTGTGCCCCGGTGTCAGGATCAGAGGATGGGCAAGGAGGAGAGTTAAGAGAGCAAAAAAAGGAGGGATACATTTCATCAAACATTTGTCTTCTTTCCTTTTTTTTTTTTTTCTCTAGCTGGGCTTACAAAACACCAGAAAACCGAGAGTGTTTAAACCGCGTCCTTCTGAAAAGGTGGCATCATAAAGTATATCATACCGCAGTGCTTTGTTGATTTTTTTTTTTTTTTTACATGTAAATAAAATCAAAAACCGCGGTCTGCACTTTTAATGGACTGTCGCTTTTTTTTCTTCATTATTTGTTGCGCGCTTAACTTAAAACAAGCAGAGGCATGATGAGTTCCATGAGTCACGGCAGACGCATCTGAGATTCTAATGCTGCGAAATTTACAATCTCGAAATCCGACTATTATAACCCATGACATGCATTAAACCAAAATCATCAACTGCTTGTCCCGTCCTGTAAAAACACACAGCTGGAAATCAACTAATCGGACGTAAGTTGGAGCGACTGAAGTCAAACTCAAATCGTGAAAATATGAAACGGTCTGAGGTAAAATTGAAATAGTCAAAATATTAAATAGCCAAATATTTCCGTTATCCCTTTAAGGAAACACCTCCAGCTGGTTGGACGTGTTGTTTAAAAATGATTCCACACAAAAAAATTCCAAATGAGGTGAATACTAATCACTACATGGGCCCAGAGGCTCTGAGCTGATCTCTGTTCCATCGCCTGAGTTTACCTCTTACATCAGCTTACTTCAGAACACCGCCTGAAGTCCTTTCACGAGCAACTGTACGAGCTTTTTCTCAAAAGATATACATAGTGTGCCATGTGATCGAAGAAGCGCTTTACAGTGTGTTTAAAAAAGAAAAAAAAACACACACACACACACACACACACACACAGACTCACACAAAACATATGAGTCCTCCCTATACACTATAGGGCTGAGCTGGCATCGGCTGTTTTACAATCGCGCACACACATATACACACATACACAAAGGCCCGCTCCTCAAGAGGTGTTACTGATAACAATGCGCGTTCCCGCGCAGAGAGAACTGGCTGCAGGTGAAAGTGTCCTAAAATAGCCCGGGCTTACGCAACTCAATCTCCGTAAAGAAGCAAAGCCTTCCATGTCACTCGACCTGAGCCCAGACACACAACGCAAGATGCACAGCAATGGGGAATCTTTCTTACTGCTCCACTCCGGTTCCCTCTCTCTGCGTCTCCAATCACCTGTTCATTCTCCCTCGCTAGGGTCATTTGTTTGTTTGTTCAGCCTCTCTCTCTCATATATACACACACACACACACACACACATCTTTTCTTATCAACAGGTTTACTAAGTTCCCTCTATAGTGGCACGGTACCACCGACGAGGACTGGGTCTGAATACGATGGTAGACTGTGTATCTCAGAGGCGTAGTGAGGGAGGTAATTACTTTCCGTTTATGGGGAATATTCAGCAGAGCTGTTCTAATGAAAGGCTAAACAGGTGCAGCGATACAATCTCATAGCAAGAACAGAGAACACAGCGTTCTCTTTATCTCTACAGACTCACGTGAAACGCCAGGGGGGCCATTAAAACATGCAAAATGCCCTGTACAGCAAAGAATTAGTTAGATCTGCATTCTCTCAATCACAGAGAGAGGGAGGAGGAGGGGGAGAGAGAGAGAGAGAGAGAGAGAGAGACATGTGATTCCACCTCCCCAGAGTGTGGGCTATAAATAGAACTGCAGTCCTCACCGGCAGATCTGCTCTTACGACAGGACGCACGGAGGATGAGAGAGAGGGATTGCCTGTTATCTTTATTGGGGCCTTTGATGGCTTCAGACCAGAGTCTATAACCCAGCTCGTTTCTATATGCTGAGAGAAGACTACATGACTTATGGTTAATAAGTTTACTGTTTTGGGTTAACATCGAGTTACTATTTGCTCTGTTTTGAAGCTACTAAACTATTTGCGTTTGTAAGTGTTACTGAGTGACGAACTGATAATCCAATAAGAGTCGTCAAGCACTACGTGCATACTGGGAAGCAGTTGGATATCAGGTCACAGTCAGACACCACTTTGCTGTGACATCAAAACTGAGCAATTTAGGCTGATCTTAAAGACAGGGAACCCAACGACAAAGCCACTACGACAAAATACACCCGTGTCATTCGATAAAATTATCGATCAGCGCTGAAAATACTCACAGTAAACCGTGAAATGTGATCCTAACCCGAGAATGTTTTGACCACGCTCGGTAATGTGTGGACGACGACAGTCCTAAAAACGTGTTCTGTATGAATTCTGTATGAATTGTTCAGTTTTTACCTTTGTTGCAGGCAAGCAGTAACAGCCCTGAAATCAGAAATTCTATTACATTGAGTACGAAGTGGTATTTGAAGACCTATTTATATGGGATATTCTGGCTTTTCTCAAGCTACACTAAAGAAATGTTTTGTGTTTAGTGTTTGTGAAGAACTGTGTGTTGCGCTAGTGCAGCGGTGGTAAGGCGCTAAGAGTTAAAGATTGTGTAGTGTCACTTAAATACTGGTGCGATGAAGAGGTGGTATAAACAGCATCTGGGACTCATCATCTACTGTGGTTAAAGAGGAACAAAGACTATGAGTCACATTCTGACTTTTAAAACATATACTTAAGTGAAACCTTCTAAAAGGGCTAAGGAAGGACTACGAGTGTGTGTGTGTGTGTGTGTGTGTGTGTGTGTGTGTGTGTGTGTGTGTGTGAGTGTACATGCACATGTCCATTTCTCGGCAAGATGTTAAAAGCAGCCACGTGGTAGTATGTTATGAGGTTTCAGAACCGTACAATACAGAGTGAAATGTCTGGGTGTATGTGTGTGTCTGTGTGTGTGTGTGTCTGTCTGTTTGTCTGTCTGTGTTTGTGTTTGTGTTTGTGTGTGTGTGTATGTCTGTCTGTCTGTCTGTGTTTGTGTTTGTTTGTGTTTGTGTGGGTGGGTGTGTGTGTGTGTGTGTGTGTTGTTTTGTGTACTGACAAATACCATCAGATCTTTTTTCAGCCTAATGAAAACACAACACAGGATGTTGTGTAACTCCTGCATGATTACCAATAAAAATTCCACTGGGCTTTTGTAGAGCCAGTGGAGAAGACCTGCTGAAGCTCCGTGAGCCTGTGTCTAAAGTCCAGGCACACTCTCAGGCATTGTTAGGCTCTAGAAGCACACCACCAATCAAATGTGTCAGTCTGGGGAGACCGGAGGTTCCTTTCAAGCTTTTCAGAGTGTGAGGTTTGCTCACTGGCAATGCAGACCAAAGATTCTCTAAGACTGAGTGAAAACAACTAATCCAGAGCTGCAATGTAAATACATTTGAGTTGACCTGAACGTGGAAATCAAGACCGATTCTGTGAATCTTTCATCACAATTTCACATCTGTCAATTATTTAAAAAAACAAAACAAAATGAAGATTACCATCTTTTTCACACACTTTTTAGATACAAGAAGAGAGACTCAAATGTCCTATTTTACAATCCCAGGTTTTTAAACAAAATCAAATTCTTAGCACGGCATTGTTTTATCCTCATCAAAAATGTCAGTGGTCCTGTATTTTGTCACAATATCCACTGATTAGGATGATTAATAATATATGCAAGGCGCTCTGATAATCTTAATGAGAGCAGAGGTTTTGCCTGCACGTGGTAGCAACGTGTTTCAGAGGAGAACACACAGTGCCAGTGATGTAAGAGGAAAAGGCCACAATGCTCTAGTTCGGAACGCTGTGCACGGCTAGAGAAAGAACACAAAGAACTCACGACTGACCAGACACCGCATCACAACTTCAGTGCAACCTGACGGAATGTTGACAAAATTTCAAGGCGGAAATTAAAGCTATACCCCGGGACGTCCGAGGGAGAGGACCTTCTCATTTTTCTCCTCAAGTAACCCCCCCCTGTGATGGAAACTAAAGAACTGGATGATTTCAGTGAATCTGAATATCCTTTTGAGCCAGACGTTGTTCTAGTCTGTTTGCTTGCTCGGTGACGCAACTGCAATTCATCACTCTGCGTTAAAGAATTTATCAGCCTGTTCTAATGTTTCCTCGCTATGAATACAGTGTGCCCTCCAATGTGTACACAAAGAAACATAACAGCTCCAGTGCTGTGATCTTTATCAGCAGTTTTTGCATGTGTTTGTTTTACTAAGCATAAAACATTTTTGGCATCAAAATCCAAAATCCATGCAACACCATGATTTATACAGCATGTAATTTGAAGACAAACTACAAAGAGCAGCTCACTCTCCTTCTTTGATGGTCAAGGAATAGAGGTTTTATATTCCCAAACTGTCAGGACCTCAGAGAAAACAGTTTCACACTCCGTGCTAAAATGGAGCTGAGTATTATTTCCTCAAAAGGAGAGTAAAAGTCAGCTCTCCTTTCACTAAGACATGATATAGCTGTGAGTTGGGAGAGGTGATTCACCTCTCGGAGCGGTTCAGAGCTACTAATTATCAGCATATGATGGTCAATAATGTCAACCCTACAACAGAATGTGGTGACAGAAAAAGAAAAAAAGAGAAAGAGAGAGAGAGGGAGGGAGAGAAAGAGTGAGAGAGAGTGAAAGAGAGAGAGAGAGAGAGAGAGAGAGAGAGAGAGAACGGGGGAAGACAGGAAGTGTGTGAGAAATCCAATCATAGTTAATCGTACTGATCACACTGATCCATTAATATCTATTCATCATTACCGGACTGTAGAGGTGCTCGGGGCTTTACCTTAGTTCAGATTAAATCAAAGAGCACTTATAGACACATACTCTAACACAGTTACACTGATACAATGCTGTGTTTCCTCTTCACTCGGCCTCAGTACAAATTAACAACGCAATGGTGTAGACAGTGGACATTACAAACATGGGGAAGCATTTTATACATAATACATGCGTGTTTCAGACAAGTACGACTGACAATTATTGGCGTATTCTCTCGAGGAGAGTGTGTGTGTCTTTATTACAATGGCAGTTGCCTGTATTATAACTGCATTATACATTGTATATGACCCATCTCAAATTTTCTTAGATAAGAAAAAAAAAATCTGATTAACTTCAGTAGATAACATCTATCCTCTTTGTAATATCAATCCTAGATCAACTCAGATCTGGTGAAAATTACACGGTATGCCAATCAGGCTCTGTCTGTATTAAATCACAGGGATTCTAAAGATGCACACAGAATGTAGAATCATCTAGATTTTGAACCTCCTTAAGCTTCACTGATAGGCAATGCACTGTAATGACACTTAACCATGAGCGACACACCACTTACAAAAGCTCATGGGTAAAAGGCCTTTGATAAACTTCTTTTGCCTTTTCAACTTGCAGAACATTTCCAAACTTTGTAATTTAAGATCTGACAATAACGTTTGATTCTCTGAATGGAATTTACTAATATTCCTATTTTTTTTTTTAAAAAAGTTTGCTGCCAAATTAGCCCCAGTAGGCTGATTATATATACTATATATATACTATATATACTGTCCTAGGATTTTTTCCATGGTTAAATAAATTAATGAATATCCACAAAACACTATTAAAATGAGTTTTATTAAAAACATCTTTTTTAGACATTAGGAGCTTCCACCACAAAATGCAGTTCCAGTCTTGATTTAGAAACAAAACTGTTGCCCTAACAACTATTCAGCCACCACAAAACAAAGGCACGTTTGATTGCTTCCTGCGGAGTGATGATTTGATGTGAAACAGCAGTCGATATCAGCGGTCATTATATGAAAATAATGGCCAATCGGAATTGAGTATTCAACAATACCACGGACTAAGGGGATAATGTACAACAGAAGAAGCCAACTGTTAAAAAATGAGCCTGACTTTACTTTGGGGTCTCACTGCACCTAAGGGGGGCTTCACTGTCTGGTTTCAATGGTTATTTTCATTTCACTGTACCATATCCCATTTATTTCACTCCTGCAACCATAAACCGCTACCAACTGAAATAGCAGATTTAATGTTTTTCTAATATCATTTTGTGTATTTCTAGCATCAACAAAAATGCTCTTTCTAGCTGTTAGCTCCATTCTGTTTCTTCCAAATGTAAGACATACTTTGAATTTATAACAAGCTCAGGACAAACAGATTCAAGGTAGATGGAATATTTTAAATTACAGAGCATGAAAAATCTGCCTTATTAGTTTATTTATATGTGTGCCTAAGACCAATGAGCCAGAATCTCCTGAAATAATCCATGATAATATGTAATAGTATAATATGCCAATACGGTCTGATGATAATAATGCAGAATTTAAAAGGTACACATGAGTACACATTTATGAATGGTGATTGTTTTCCAGTTTTAAATAGTTCTCTGGAATTGGGGAAAAAATAATTCAATAAACTATTACCCTTAAGTGTTTGAAGAAATTCTTATCTACAATGGATGCAATAGAGTTGATAGGCATGTGGAGATTAAAAAAACAAACATGATCAAATACACAGATCAAACAAAGCCAGCTGAATAAACTGTTTCCTAATGACAAACTGATCAGAGATCTTGGAGATTGGAGACTGTTTCAGTTATGTTCACCGACTCATAAGATTCTGTTGTTTAGTCATCCAGTTTCCACGAAGCCGGGGACACCCGAAATCTACTGAGAAACTGGATTTTCACAACTAAAACAAAGAGTTTATCATGGATTATTTCTTACATAATACAGGCTCGGCTAAGCCTTTAATTGTCTGGAATACAATTTAATGTGCCTTTAGGGGTGGTTCAAGGACACTGTCCTCTCGAATAGACAAGACCCTTAATCTAAAAGAAAAGAAGTTGACAGATGAAATTAAAACATTTACTGCCCAGACAGATCAGATTATGAATCATCTGAACTCTAAAAGCGAAGATGAGAAACAGAAAGAACACAAAAGAAAGACAGTTATGGAGAAAAATTAACCAATATTCATAATCCCAAAGGGCCAGTGTGGCTGAAGGAGAATGAACAGCGCACAAAATTCTTCCTCAACATTCAACATGGAAAGTCCTCCAAAAAGAACGCAACAAAACTAACTTTAAACGGTGATGTAACACTCGGAATACCTACAGATATTTTGAAGGAGGAGGATAAATATTTTACTAAATTCTTCTCTTCTCAAATAGCACCTGTTCTACTAGGTAAGTCTCGCAACAATACATTCCTTATATCTATGAAAACAAATGATCTGGTTTACAAAAAAAAAAAATATATATATATATATATAACACACACACACACACACACACACACACACATATACATATATATGTATATAAACACACACACACACACACACACACACATATATATATATATATATATATTTATATATATATATAAAAGAGAGAGAGAGAGAGCTGGTTTGTTATCAGCTCCTTTAAGTCTGAAAAGGCACAGGGCTTTGAGGTACTCCAGATGAAATACACATTACAATATTTAATTAATTGATTAAGATACCATTCATTTGTCATTTAAACGATGCCTGTAAACATAAACGGCTTTCTTTCCAGTGTCCAACAAGAAGGCATGACCTCTGTGTTAATAAAGCCACAACGCCAATATGAGGATTCTTTGCAGAACTACCTTCAGTGATGGAGTGTTGAAATACTGGCAGAATATACTACACACTGAATCAAAAATCTTGACTTGGCTTTTACAGTTAAAATTATGACAATGTGTTGGCCACCAACAACCTGGTGTATGGGGGATCTGATGATCATCCTACTTTTTTTTTGGGCTAAACGGAGGAAAGCGGATTGGAGAAAGAATGAGAGGTCCTGTATTTACTGAGGATATATTGTGTTATTTTATTTATTTATTTATTTATTTCCCCAGTCCCTCCCTCCCTCCCTCTCTCTCTCTTCCTAGCACGTCACTGGGGACATTTTGATGGATGGACACTATGGATGGTGCTTACAGTGACAATAAGTTACAATAATTTGATAGTTCCAAAGACTTTCACAGTAGCATGAGCTGAATTGTTAGAAAAAGTCTCCACTGAATTGGCTGGATTATGTATGGAGTGAAATAACCTAATATGTGTGATACCGAGATTCTTTCTCCGGTCATTATTCACAACTCATTTTGTAGCTAATGCTGTGGATCAGAGTTTCCTCCCCTCAGAAATGAAAAAAAGATTATTTTCATCTTTGTAGTCTGCAATATGCCGTGTATATCAACAAAGCCAAAATCCTCTATGAAATGAGTAAAGGTCCAATGCAATGAAAGACAGAAAGTGGGGAAAAAAATAAAAGAGGTTGTTCTAAAAGAGCTGCAGACATATTTCCTGAGTGTGGTCAGAATGACCGCATCATCAGACCTGGCCAGCCCATCACATCAGGGTCCAGCCATGCCTCTGAATCTGACAACTGAGCAGGAGAGTAAATTGATTAGAGAAGTGATCTAGGGGTCGATGGAAATTTCAGGTTTTTTTAAGATTAGTTAAAGCATACATGTGACAATGTCCAGGGCACAGTGATTGTGCCCTGCATCATACGCCACAAGAAAGGCTGGTTTCCCTAAGGAACTCATTTGGAATCACATCTTATACTCAAGAGATTCGGATGCCACGTGTCAAGAAGTTTTGTGGGCTAAAGTAAACTGGAACGTTTTTGGCCTGAATTTCATATTTCAGCTTCGCATTCCGTATGCATTATCATTTCAATACTGAAAGAAAGAAATCTGACACCTTTGTAGCGTGTGCAGACAACTTTAAGGAAGGTCAGACATTAAACTGGGCGCAGCAGGCACTGTAGCTGTTAGTGAACCACAGTTGTGACGAGGTACGTGTGATGGGAAGGCATTAACTCAAGTGAGTATTTCCTACATTTTGTATGTGTATCAGTGCTACACGGTGTGCTGCTGGGAGCACAAGAGTGTGTGCCTCTGATTTCATCATTCTGAGTGTGAATCACAGACAGACAGAGAGAAATACAAAGACACACACATAGTGCGAGAGACAGATGGGTGAAGTTTTTGTACAAGTCCTGTGCCCTTATTATTACTGATCTACGTTGAGCACATGAGGAGAAAACAATGGAGTATACTGGTTTATGCATGAAGCTTTCGTTCTCACCAATTTCTGAGTTCAGTATTTGATCTTCAAATTAGAATTCCAAGGACACTGCTCCACACCAGACAAACTTCAACAAATAAAATAAACTCTCTTTCATACTGCTTCCCCAAAGCACGCACAGACACAGACACAGACACACACACACACACAGACACACACACACTCTTTCATTTTTTCACACACACTCACCAAGGCTGGTAGGTTTGATGAGCTCATCCAACATGTCGTAGAAAGGCAGTCTCTGCAGTTTGACGTCTGGATGGACCGGGTGGAGGGCAGAGGGCAGGTGAGGCAGACCCAGTTCATGTTTGGGACCCAGCAGAGAGATGGGCAGCAGGGGCGAGGGGGCTCCGTGTGCGTCGAAGCCCAGTTGGGCCAGACTGGCGGGCAGTCCCCCGGGTGCGGGGTGGACCCCCGGCAGAGCCAGTTCGGCGGGCGACACCATCTTGGTGGGGAAACGTCTTCGGTAAAGCTCTTTGATCTTCATCTGGATGGCAGGGCTGCAGCCCGACTTGAGCAGGTGCAGGGCTTTGGTCAGCAGTTCGTGTTTTCGTCCGTGTTTGTTTCGCCCTGCGTAACCCAACAAAACCTGCAGCTCTGACACCCGAAGACTCATAACCATTTGCTGAAAGAGAGAAGAAGAGAGGGATTAAAAGATTTAACCGAGAAAGAGAGACAGAGTGGGATGGTACGAATTGTAATTACTTTTCAATATGTTTTGAGTGTGTACATGTTTTTGGTCCGTTTGTCTGTGTGTCCACGTGCATGTGATGGAAAATGTCAGCATTTTAAATGAACATTCTGTAATTCATATGTCACCTGTTACTGTTTCTCTCAATTTCTCATTAAAGCATAATATTATTTAATTACATCATTTTGTTTCGGCAAAATTGAGAGCCAATAATTCAGGAATAAAGAGATGGGGTCTGTGTGTGTGTGTGTGTGTGTGTGTAGGGGTAACTCTTCCAGGTCCTGTGCAATGACAGGACACTTCCCCTGGTCAACACAGCGTTTACTCAGACCAGACTGGGCCATGGACTCCACCCTTCCCACACAGACTCACTCCATCTTATATTCACTCCCACCAGACACACACACACACACACACACACACACACACACTGAGTGGTGTTTGGAATGCTTAAGACACATACATTTAAAAATCGACAAACACACTCTCAGTGTAAACAAACACAAATACAAAACACACACACACCCACACACGTTCCAGAGGCAAGACAGTTTTTGTCCTTGCTGGAGGTGTATTGGTCTGGCCTATGAAATATGCATGGAGATGAACAGAACAACACTGAAGACTGCAAAACACACACACACTTAAATATATATATATATACACACACACCGCGGATGTGTAACATTCCACATGCCTGAGCAGGGTTAAGTAAAAGCAAACAGAAGAATGAAAAACAGAGGAGCTGGGTATCACACTGCTCTGCGCAAACACACACACAAACACACACATACACACACACACACACACACACACAGCACAGAGAGAGGGAGACAGAGAGAGAAAAATAGAGACAGCTCTTTTACTTTATACACGGCTAACACTCACATATTCCACACACTCAATACCACAAACTCCCTACTACAGACAAACACATTTAAAAATTCAAAACACACAGACACTCAGGGGTCTTTCTTTCTCTGCAGGGAGAAAACTCATACAAATATTCAATTATACAATGCTACACACAGAGACACACACACACACCTGCACACGATCCCATTTTGGACATCAGTCTCAGATGTAACTGTGTGTGGTCTGTACTATCAAGCTTATGTGTACATCATGTCAGTTGTTTTCAACCTGGACTCCATTTTACAATAATGAAAGAATCTTGAGGGCTGCAGGGTGGATCTGAAGCAAGACTGTGTGCATGTGTGCATCTGTCTGTCTGCATGTTTATGTGCATGACTGTGAGAGAGAGAGAGAGAGGAGGAGGATAGATAGGAAGAAACATGTAGACAATTATTGCAATCATTAATCATTATTCTGTACCTCAGTAAAAATATGCTCTTTATACAAAACACAATACTGCTCAAAGTCTAACCAACGTTACAAACAAACAAACAAAATCACAGAGCAGCCTATAGTCTAACTTACACAGCAAGAATGGCTATTTTGAGAGTGTCCCTCAGAGCAGAGAAAAAAAGAGTGAGTGGCTAGTAAATAGCGATAAAGAGAGAGAGAGAGAGAGAGAGAGAGAGAGAGAGAGAGCGCAGAGAGAGCAAGAAAGTGCATGAGAGCAAGGGGAGAGAGAGAGAGAGAGAGAGAGAGAGAGAGAGCGAGCGCAGAGAGAGCAAGAAAGTGCATGAGAGCAAGGGGGGGGGAGAAAGAGAGAGAGAGAGAGAGAGAGAGAGAGAGAGAGAAACTGAGAGGGAGAGAGAGAGAGAGAAACTGAGAGAGAGAGAGAGAGAGGGAGAGAGAGAGAGAGTGAGAGACTGAGAGAGAGAGAGAGTGAGAGAGAGAGAGAGAGAGAGAGAGAGAGAGAGAGAGAGAGAGAATGAGTGGTGGGGGAAGGGCTGAGATATGAGCTGCTGCTGAGGTTCCAAAACAAATGAAATTGAACACACACACACGCAGACACACACACACACACACACACACACACACACACACATATGCACATACACACACACACGCACACGAGCGTGCACAAGCACACATGAACTCACACACAAGTGCATGCAAATACATGCAGACACACACACACAGACACACACATAGAGAGTAGAGACACAGACACAGAGAGAGAGCGAGAGAGAGAGAGAGAGAGAGAGAGAGCGAGAGAGAGAGCACAGAAAAGCAGAGCACAGCTTCAGTGGGGGGGAAAAAAAACAAACACAGACACACACAAGATTAAATTGCAAACAGTCTCTCTGCCTCTCTCTCAAGCAGTGCATTCAGCTCCTCAGCTCCCAGTCAGCTAATACAGCAGCACACAGCAGACACAGATTCACTGGCTTAAGCAACAACAGACTAGTTATCAGTCACCTCGGCCTCACAGCTGATACCAGAGGCAGAAAGAAAGAAAGAAAGAAAGAAAGAGAGAGAGAGAGAGAGAGAGAGAGAGAGAGAGAGAGAGAGAGAGAGAGAGTGCACGAGAGAAATGGGGGAGCGAGAGAGAGTGAGAGACCAAGAAAGAAGCT
>NC_044496.1:8676271-8833771 GCF_902362185.1 Chanos chanos | reverse complement strand
ATCTCTTTCCTGCATTTTTATTGGTTGAAAAATCTTGCAAAGAACATCTATTCTTTCCAACAGCACTGACAAAGAAGGCTTAAGGAGAGACCATTTGTAGAAAACCTGGAATGTCCCATTACAAAGCCACTTCCACTCTGCTGGAGAAATATACATTAGGCTGTGAGAGGTCCAATCTGTGATCCTGTCTGTGATTGGATAAAAGCAGCTCTCTGCTCTCAGCATAACACAGACCAGTGGTACTGCCGAGACAATGCGACAACACGTTTTGGGAGGAACATCGTTAAATAAAACAGACACAGAGGAACAGATGAGGCAGGTTGCAGCCACACGGATCTATAAGCTACATGAGTTCATAGTCTGTTTCAGAGGGTTACCCTACAGCTGAGCTGAGATTCAGAAACAAGTAATGGTTAGTAGGTGTGTGTGTGTGTGTGTGTGTGTATGTGTGTGTGTGCTCGCACGCCACAAAGCCTGAGGCTACCTTTCTCAAATTCATACCTGCTACCTGCCAAGCCACACTTCAGCCTACAAACATAACACCCGCACACACTCTCATTGAAACTTGCGTTTGATGCTTATCAGTTTCCAAAACACTGCCTTCCTGCCTTTAAATGTGCATGTGTGTTTGTTTGACTGAAGCTGTGACTTCATGTCCTCACTCCTGACACACACCTGCCGGATCAAAACCACCTTTGACATTACCCAGCTACGGGCACAAGGCATGCATACATATCTGTACCCATACACAGAGAAAACTCATATATACAACAAACCCCCTTCTCTCCCTCCCTCTCTCTCCTTCTCTCTCTTTCTCTCTCCATTCACCAAAAATTTGTACCAAAATAGGTAAACTTATTCATCTCTATTACAGTAAACACAACAACAAAGATATGTTCACTGTGCTACACAAAAACAGTAATACAAGTTGCATAAGTACTGGCTGTGAGGCTCAGTAGTGTACAAGAGGTCGTTTTGGGCTGACTCCACGTGACTATCATCAGAAAACTGATAGATAAAGAAAAGAAAAAACCATTTCAAATATTTCTTAAACTTAACATGACTAAATCTTTGTCAAATGAAAACAGAACAGAATCTCGCTAAACACGGGTCTAATCCACCATCCGCAAATCGCAATTCCTCTTTGGCTTTATTCTGCCCGACGCCGCGAACAGATATGACGCAAAACCGTGCCAAGTTAGCCTGCGGCGAGCGGAAATGACTTTAAAAACATGAAGGAAAAAAAAAAGTGACGTTTTCTCGGTCAAGCAGCTGTACGAGGTGCACGACGAGGCGAAAAGAAATGCCATCTGCAGAAACTGCAAGTCCAACTCCCACAACGAGAGAAACAAGCCAAAGCTCTTTAACACGATGAACCCGATACAGCCTAGCACATCATCACGCCGATCACATGATGAGCAGCCGATCTGAACCCAGCGGCGAGGCGCAAAAAACCCGAAAACTGCCAAGTCAAGCTGCTGTTGTTTCAGAATCATTGCATCCATCACAGCTCGTTTGGAACTGCTTCTATATGGTTTATAATGTCATGACTTTATTTTGATCTGCTGATGTGTGGTAGGCTATAATTTTATAATTTTTATTTTAAAAAACGTTGCCGCGTTAGGCTCAGACTGATATCACCAGGAGACAGGTCGTCTGACTTCATCATTATTTCTCAGATATAACCCGGTGTGTGCATTAGACTTCTCTCCACACAGAATCAGCACTAAAGCCATACGTGTGAGACCCACTAAAGAGTGGCAGCATCTCTCACGTCCAATCCAGCGTCAGCGCATCGCTGCCAGACAGTGACAGTCATCACGTTAAGAAACACATCAAAAGAGCCAGAGTCGAATCACAGAAAACCAGACAGGTGTCAGAAAATAAAAAATTAAATAAATATTTTAAGAAAACAAGGTGAAACTGGTCAGATGAGCTATGTTTCATTTTCTTTGGCATAGAGAGGGGATCTCCAGTACCGTGTGTGGTGAAGGAAAAAGCCAGGTAGTTTCAGAATGTGTATGTGAAGCAGTGAAGAGTCTGACAGTGACAGGTTCTGACAGTATTTTAGTGCTGATTACGGAGTGGGAGGAAGGGAAGCAGCAGCACATCTGCTGCAGAAGGTGGTCAGTACTGCTGCAGGCACAGGGAGGCAAGCCCACGCGCCCAGGGCTATTAATAGCTCCCCTCCCCTCTCTGACAAAGACAGACAGACACACACACACACACACACACACACTCACTCACTCACTCACACAAACGCACACACACACATAAACGTACAAACACTCACTCACACAAAAACACACACACATACACACATGCATGCACTCGCGTGCGCACACACACACGCAAACACAAACACACACACGCAAACACACACAACCGCGCACGCACACACACACACCCAGAAGGGGTGGAAGATGAAGGCAAACAGCCACCTCAAAGTATGGCCTGCTGAATTTCCTGTTTGCTGGACAGTTCAGTACAGCCATTTCAAAGCAAACAGTCTACTAGCATTGTCTGGCTCCTTCATGCTTTTTCCTGACCACTTAATTATGTCTGAAGTAATCAAACTTGAAACACAATGAGTTTGGTTAGATGGTTAGACACAACAGACAAAAGAGGAAGCAGAAGTAGATAAAAAAAAACAACATCATCAACAACAACAACAACAATAATAATAATGATAATGATGATGATGATGATGATGATGATGATGCCTATCAACAGTGATAGTAGCAGATGGAAAAAAGCTAAAGTGCCAAACCATTCCTAACTTTTTAATAGCATTGAGATAAATTAAATAAACACTGACAACACTAGTGTAATCAACTACAAGCACAATAAGTCTCTTGTGATTCAACAGTTATAGTTTGAGGAATGTCTTGTATTAAGACTTGGTTGACTGTGACAGATTTTTTGTAGGAGCTGCAGACACGAACATGGTAATCTGCTGAGGACACACAGGCAAACATGCAGACAGGCAAACACACAGTCTCACACACACACACAGATGCAGACACACATACACACGCCCCTTTGTCCATCTTAAAACCATACATCAGCAGACTCTTGAGTTAAAGCAACATTTTTTTTTTTTTTTACCTCAGGTAAAACACAAGAATGTTCTAGAAAATACAGGACCAGACTTAAACAGAAACCGACTCCAACAGAGCATACAGGAAACATCAATTGGACCGTTAGCGCGGGGTCAATAAAAGCACATACACAGTCTCTGGCAAAAGGCGGTCGACCACCAGCAGCATTTGTTACACGCCAATCACTTCAGCCTGCCTCTGACTGTAGGATGTGTCTGAGGTTTTTACTCATTCTTATCCGAGGGTGTGAAGAGAATTTTTTTTCGTCTGTACAGATTTAACCAGACAAGGGAGTATCATGCGAAAACGACTGAAGAACGAGATTGACTGTGACAGTCCAGTGCAAACAATGAGAAAGAAGGAGAGCAATAGGGTAATCTGGCAGTCAACCACAAACAAACTCAAACACTGTCTGTAAATACACACATGTGGGAGAGCAGTCAATCCAAGACACAAATGCAACCAGCCATTACTGGGTTGAGAGACAGAAAAGAAAAAAAAAAAAAGAAAAGGAGGCAGAAACACAGAGGGAATGAGAGAGAGAGAGAGAGAGAGAGAGAGAGAGAGAGAGAGAGAGTGAGAAAGAGAGCGAGAGAGAGAGCGAGAGAGAGAGAGAGAGAAAGAGTGAGCAGGAGGGGGGGGAGTGTGAGGAACAGGATGAGAGTGAGAGGGAGAGAGAGAGGGAGGGAGGGAAGAGTGAGCAAGAAAGAGAGAGAGGGACAGAGAGACAAGGGTGAGCAAGGGACTGAAAATGAAAGAGAGAGAGAGAGCGAGAGAGAGAGAGAGAGAGAGAGAGAGAGAGATGGGGGAAGGGCTGAGATCAGCGCTGCTGAGCTTCCCAAAAATTAACCAGAACACACACACACACACACACACACACAAACACAGACAAACACAAATATGTAGACCTACACAGTGTTTCTCATCACTGCAAAATGATTTTTACATATCATATTGAGACACGGATTCTTAGCTTATTCCAATGTTTTATGTTATTCCTCCTGTCAGGACTTAAACAGAGAGCAAAGCCTTGTGCTTCTCTGGGAAAAAAAAAAAAAAAAAGTATCATAGATATAAAAAGATATCTTCTCAAGAGTTACCACTTAGGATATCAGCCCTCGGGGGAAAAAAAAAAAAAAAAAGATTACTCAACTTTAAAAAAAAAAAAAAAAATCAAACATCTTTCTAATCAATATCAGATAAGCAAGTCTTACACAACCTCATAGCTCCCTCCCACAGTCCATGAATCAGTGTGGAAGTCCCAGTAATTTAAAATATCACACATCGTTTCTCCATACATCTCGGACAACATCTTTTCTACCTCGCCAGTCTAAATTCTCCTCCCATTCACCATCCGTTATCCTAATGGACCTTCCCGTGCAGTCTGCCTTATGCTGATACTCTGTACCAAACTCACCTTATCCGTGCTACTGCACCACACGCATTACTAACTTGTCTTTTTCCATTTTAGACATTTTATCTCCGATCTGCTTCACACAGGCCAATACCTAATACAAACCTAACAAGCACTATGCTAAATTCATATAAATATTACCAATTATCATCTCTCCATATTCCCGATATACACACCATTTAATGTCCCCTCTGCATGCACATACTCCTACACTAGCTACATCCTAGGTACCTCAGGCTGTTCATTTCAAAGTAATATGTCCCTGGCTTAGGTGTCACTGTGTCCACAACAGCTGCAGGGAATGAAAGAGCCATTGCAAGTCACTCAGGGGGAAACTCAAATGGTTTAGACCATACATCCACGCATATGCATGCATAAACTTATAAACTCTTACTCCAGGGCTTGTGTGTGTATTTCTTTCCCATTAACGTGGACTCAGATTGGTCTCTGACTGCTAAGTTTTTTTTCTGCAGACCCTAGAACAGGTTTCAACTTTGAAGGTTCCAGCCTGCTTATTTTCTGAGTGCTTTTAACTGTCTGTGGTCTCAGACTGGGACAAGCATGAGACAGCTTGCCTTAATCTGACCTGCTGAAATTAGAACCGTTACAAGTCCAAAAGTTGTCCGAGCAGAGGCCTTCCAAGTCGTAGCCCAGTCACAGAAGATGTATGTTGAACAAACCACCAACTGTTGTCAATCTCAGCACTGCCTGACTCAACTGGCATTTTCCTGTGTGTTCAGTGCATGGACCTACGGATAAGCTGAGTCAGCACTGCTGAAAACAAAAGGTTTGGCTTTTTAGAAGTTACCTCAAGTTCTGGACTGATGCCTTAGTAACTCATCTCTAGAGGAAACATACAAGACTAATCTACATCACTTTTCACTGTCTACATGCATTTAAACTAGCCAGATGATCCACAAAATCGTGTTAAGGATGAAGAACAAACTGTTCACAGGGTATAAAATTATAGGTAAACCCACAGTACACTAAGGTAACACCTCATGTTACACTTCAAGCCCTTTATTATCATTACAACTAGTGTCTGTGCCAGTCTTCAAAGAGCCTACTTACTATAGACACAGATCCAAATGAGAATCAAGGACAAACAGTAGGTCAGCATGAAGGACACTGAATAGCACAGAACATTGACAAAGCTTATTTTAACACAGGTTACCTTTTAGATATAGGCCTAGGTTATGCAAAGACCACACATACAAAGATTGTCAAATGATAACGGCCGCAGTTTCAGAAATCATTTCTGACAGCAATTAGCAGTTTGATGCAAAAAAGCAAAAGTAAACTCTGTCAAAAAAAAAAGCTTACAAGGACACCTGTTCAGGGACAGGCTAGTATGAGAATAAGGATTTAAAATGTGAACTTCAGAAAGAAAAGAGCTTGAGTTGGTTATATTTTAAGCAGAAAGTATAAATAATGTGCTATTTCAAATATGTCAAGGGAAGTGACCACAAAATAGTTGTGTATGCTTAGATATAAACGATTTCAGAAACCAGCCCTCTAAAAAGTTCAAGATGTTCATCCCCTGTAAATTTGCAGCCAGCTAACATCACTCTCTACATCAAAGGTATTCGGCATAATAGTCTTGTCTAAACAGTATAAGTCCCTGAAAGCTTTAGGTGTTAACGGATTCATGAAAAACACATTTGGTCATCAGTAGCTATCAACTAATGTTAATTCTCCATTAAATGAGCTGTTACAGTGAGCTTGACAGGGCATCAACACTACCAGATTCCCACTACCCGACGGAGCTTTCTGGATTGTATTGGCCATCATCTTGAAACCACGACGAGACAAGTCAAATAGTTTAGTGCAGAACACTCTACTCTACTTTTCTAAATACAAAGGGAGAGATGTGCTGTCTGACAAAGTACCGTCTGAAAGATAATCACACAAGACAAGTACTACAGTGCCGACAGGAAGACATCTCTCAGTATCAACAATAACATGTCTCAGCTCCACAGCTACACAGCTACTGCCACTGGCTCCAGCAATAGCTTCGCAGTAAAAATGCACTTCAAATGCAACTTTTGCCACAACATGACAGATAATTCCACACTTAATTAATGTCTTAGTGGTATAAGTGAGTACTGCATGTACTTCTAGATACGAAGTAACAGCTCTGAGCAGTCTATCTTTACACAGATTGAGCGCAGCATTTTACCTTCAGTTCCGCACTCTCCGCCATCTTGTAGTTCCTACTTAGCGCAAGCGTGACGTACCTTGGTCATGTGGGTTTCACGCAAAGCACACTTTCGTCAACGCGCACATGAAATTTTGTTTTCTTGAGAAGCGTGAGATCGCGTCACCCCTCTGTATGTAGTAAAGATCACACTGCCATATCACTATAGCCAAACCAAAAACCTCTCCGTGGTGGAATGAAAGGCGTGTGTTTGCCTCTACATGCAATGTGTACGTCTCTGGTAAGGATAGGAAAAACTATTGTTCATTATTTATGGCAAGCATATTTGAGTCTGCCCTGTTCTCATATCAGTCACCTTCTCTCATGAGACCTATGTGTCTTTTAAAATTATGTGTAACACATGAAAGCACAACATTATGTGACAAGTAAGTTAAACAGAGTTGAGACAAAACTGATTATATTATAAAGATAATTAAACTCTTTTTGGTTGTTTGCCTGTTTTCTATCCAGTTTAATCCCAGTTACATTGTACCCAAATGTTCGCACGGAGTAACAAACCAGAGCCAAAAAAAACGTTAAATTTTTCCAATACATACTAATGTCATGTTTCTGTAGCATGTTACAGAGGATAAACAATTCCACGTGCCTCCCCTGCAGCCAATTAATTGTCTTTACACAAAGGACACAACAGCATGTGATGCATTATGCAATTACTGTACATTAGTAGCTGAACCAGCTCAATTTTCATCCAGTTAAAACCTGCCAAGCTTGTTATCAAGCAGGTTGTCTCTTCACGCGCAGATTAAATTGAATTATACCTAGAGCTAAACTTCTGATGATGGAAGTCTCACATACTTCCTTTATTTTGAAACTTCACTCCTATTGCACTTTCACTGAATGGCTTGTCCCTGATTCACGTCTACATGTAGTTTCCTATAGTCAAACCTTGGCATGTCCTCTAGCCTTTCTCTCAAGCCCCATCTATCCTTCCGCCCCTTGAAGTAGGTTAAATCTTCTTTAACAGATCAATTCCAGTTTGATCTCTTCAAACTCGCCAAGTTTAAATGGTCCAATTACCACCACTTAAGGATGGAGGTTCGTTACATATGTTCAATTCCCAGCCATTTTTCCCTTATTTTAAGCCTCAGGTGGATGATGCCCACAGTAGTTGCCCCAGAGTTCCAAGCCTCAAACCAGTTCCTGGACTTGTAAGCCTGTTATGTGACAGTGTTCTTTGTGAAGGGTACCGATGTAACTCTAAAGATGGAGACAAACTGAGATTGTGTTAATGCTTATAGTGACACCTACTGTATAACAGATGAACTGCATATCAATTTCGTCATCCGACAAGTGGTCTGGAAGTTCTGATGACAAGACCACAAAGGCACATCTCCAGTCACAGAAAGTAAAACCTTCTTATAATTCTCACCTCGGCCTTAGCTGGGTGAATCAAACAAGTCACATTTATGATAAATATATGGATGTCTAAGCTCCACAGAAAAAAATACAGCCATGTGTTTTTTTTTAGTGTAATGTTGGTGTTAGTGATGCTGATTTTTTTCTGTGTCTTTCCTGTGAGTTTCTCCTGCATTCAAGATTAATTTTAGAAACAAGTATGAAATTATTTTCATTCAGCCTGACTAACAAAGTTAAAAGGTTTATATTACATGCTGTAGTAGGACACTTGTGTGGTAAATACGAACCAAATACGTTTCTGAGGTCAAGGGTAAAGAAATGTATTTCTCAAAACTATTTCTACTGTTTGTTGAAGAAAGGGCAGGTAACAGAATTTCACATAATATTTTCTCAGCTAAGGTCATCAAAGGCTTGTGTCACGCATTCCTTTTTTTCCTCACGTTGCACTTGTAATTCCTATGATAGCCAGTAGGTGGCAGGGTTGTATTTCACAAAAGGCAGAACTAAGCGCTTAGGGTTATAATATTTGATAAGGTATGTTTTTTTGGGGGGGGGGGGGGGGGGGGGGGGTAAACCTACCGATGAGTGGTTAATTACTTATTTTAGACACATACAGTTAAAGATCTTCCATAGTATTTGATGTTACCGACTTGATTTATGAATTTACTACGGACACGTCTGCAACCCTAAAAGAGAACTGGAAGCAGCCTTTTCAGCAACAAAACACTGGAGGAATGGAAGTTTCCCCGTCAGGTTATCTGTTATATATGCCGTATACATCAGTATATATGCCAAATGAAGATATTTATATTATATGATGTTGCGTACTCTTTATACCATGTGCTTCTTATTTATTTCAGAATGAACCTCTACAGGTCCTAATTCAAACCAGAGCATTACGCTAGAGTAACCTGCTGCCTGCTGATGCTCAGGGACGGATGTTGTGTGTGTGTGTGTGTGTGTGTGTGTGTGTGTGTGTGTGTGTATGTATATATATATATATATATATTATAAGGGGACAAAAAATCTCCAGAAATCTCCAGAGTTTGGACTCTATAATAAATGCATAGGACAGAATAACATAAAAGTGGAATAAAAAATAATTGTGTAGTTATGAAAACAATGTTTCACAGAGGTTTATTATAATAATGAGGCAATTAATAACTTTATTTCTGAAAATACACTCCCAAATTGAAGTACAGACCAGTCATATGGGTATGTCCTCACGTAGGATTGATGTACTTTGTCATGGACGGTTTTTATTAATATTTCTGATATTTGGTAGATGTGGACTAAGTGCTGATATAAAATTTCTGTTACATATTAATGTTCTTGATACGTTTCATTCCTCAACAAAAGCTGAGGTTCTTCAATTAAAATGAGATGCAATTTTATGTGGTCAATAGAATTACCAATTTAAAGTGCTTGAATTTGATTATTTACAATACATTTGGGATATCTGATCAGAGAATAAATCAAGGTCAAAACAAATCCATGTAAGAACACTTCAATAATGTTAAGAATTTTTAGTTTTAAGAAATTTCACATTATACAGTTCATTGCACATCGCCACATATTATGTAGTCATAGTTTCTTCGGGGAGGTGTAAAAGCTCAGAACAAGTTAATATTAACAATCTTTTATACATATAGAACAAACACACCATTTCATCTTTACTTATGATCCATGGCTTGTTATATTCGGTGAAGGATACTCTAAATTAACATCTTCATTGTCCATTCAAGAGCAGAGCTTAAAATGTCATAGTACTTTGGAGGGTCGTATTGCTGCAGTCCACGGACACTTCGATGTTCGTCAAATTAGAGCGACGCTCACACGAGTTAAAAATAGAGAATTCCTTTGAAAAGCTTTCTGGCGATAGTGTGCCATCATCATTTTGGCCTTAGGGTGGCAGTAAAGGCGGTTTGAATGTACAGGTTCCATTGCAGTGGCGCGGAGTAAGCATTTTACACGAGAAGTGGTGTAAGGCGTCGTGAGCTTCTAGGGGAGAAAGACATTTGTTACATGATGCAAAAGTGGAGAAAACAAATCAAATTTTGGCAGTTTCGATCTTCAAGTGCAATTTCAATCTTCAGTTTACTCCACGAAGTGCAAGTCATACTATTCCCATACAAGATACGCTGAAAACACATTACTGGTCTCAGCTCATCTCAGTAATGACATATTGGTTTAGGCGGATGTTACATGCAAGGCTTTCACTCAAACAGGCAGATTTCCAGGGACATTTCAAACCAAATTGCCAAACTGGTCGTTGTTGTAAAAGGACATGACATCACTCATCAAATATAAACAAGTTTTAGCCAAGAATTCAAATTTCATTTATTGACTTAAATGCGAGCTTTCCTGATAATATGGCAGGGAAATGTGAAGTGTCAGATCAATAGCCTGTATTGGAAAAAGTAGCACTTGCATATTTGTTTGAGCTGAAGTCAGATTAAATGCTCCCTTAGACTGCAATAGAAAGAAAAACGAATTTAAATATTATAATGATAAAAATTACCTTTAAGCTTCTGCTGAATGGCATAACGTGCCTTTCTTTCTTGATCCAACTCGTTGCACAAAGTATCTAAGTGAATGAAACAATATATATGTAGACCACTTGTGTGGGTGATTTACAAGTCTAAACTATGAATGATCTTTTTCTAACTAACTATAACTCCATTACTATAAACTAATTATATCCAGTTGTTGAGTTGCTTATTCTTTCAAACTACGGGAAATATTATACTTGCTTACTGACGACGTGGTCATCGTTCTAGTTTTTAGTCTAGCTAAATCGTTAAAAATGTATGGGGTTTTTTTTTGTTTTGTTTTGTTTTTTTTGCGCTAAAAATGTACTAAATTTGGAAAATATAAATTGTAGAACTTGAAATATGCAAGTGTCACTTCGTTTTCTAAGATTTTTTTTCAAGATATGGGATCATGGTATCTGTTTTCGTATGTTTTGAAATATCATCTATTTAAAAGTTAATCATTTACCTGTTTTAACCTTTTTGAGAAATGAAAAAAGCTCACCTCTGACTATCTGTAGCTGCTGAACCATCTCCTCACGGTAAGAGAGTTCCCTCTTCATTTGATCTTGAAAATTATCTGGCGTAGTCCACAAATACAGTTTTACAAGCCATATATTCCAATTTTGCACGTAAAATGCAAGTAACAATAGGCTATTGGAAATTAATATGAGTGAGATGGCATTTTAATCACCTTTTAAACTTTGAAACTCTCGCTCCAGTTTTTTCCTTAGTTCCACTTGTTCCAGAAGCTGTTTCTGGAGCTCCTCTAGCCAAAAAAAGATGAATCTTTTTACAATTAATATCATCATCTTCTTCTTTTCACTACAGCAGCAGCAACAACAACAACAACATCAGCAGCAGTAACAGCAGCAATAGCGAGAACAACCGTAACATTCAAAACCTCTTTTACTTTCACTAATTGCTAGAGAGGGCGTTCACTTTGTTTTTAATTTTTATTTGATTTTGTCTTCTTCCGCTGTGAGATGGGGCTTGCTGTCAGCATCTTATGTTCCTAGTCTAAACATGGGGTCCCCGTGTTCTCAAGCATGATATTGCTGAATAATTAGGAGCGTAGCCTCCGGGCTTTTGGAACGAGCTGGGTAATGCATGAGATGGTCTGAGAGTAACCAGTTCAAGGACATTTCTGTATAATGCATATAATTGCATTGTATGCGCTCTCATTTGATTTTTCACGAAGATGAAATACAGACGGTTAACAAAAATCGTCGTGAGGCAGTTGTTTATTACTATCGTTTCTCTCAACAGCCTCATTGTAAAATTTAAATCCATTACTGTTTACACGCTGAAGAATCGAAGACTGGGATTTTTCATACTGGCGAATGTCTGCGATCATTGCATTATTATTATTATTATTATTATTATTATTATTGTTGTTGTTGTTGTTGTTGTTGTTGTTGTTGTTGTTGTTCATTGCAGTTATAGATCATTACAGTTACTAAGCCTAAGCTCAGCCTTAGCTTATAAATTAAGAGAACCCATAACGAAATATAGGTCTTGGTAAATCATTCTAGATATTGGCAAATAATTCACAGCGCAGTGAAAAGTGAAGTGAAACAGTGAAATGTCAGCGGTGTTAAATCGATGTCGTTTATAAACAGGGAAAGATCCGAAATGCGCAATTCAATCAAAATATGTGTTTAATAGAATTAATACATCAAGCGAACTAATTACCACATAAAATAGAATAACATGGGGAAAGTTGCGAAATTAGCATTTAAATATGAGATATAATGTATTTGTGTAGAGTAAGTGGAATTACTGTAATAACACCACCACGTCCACCAGTAATTATTATTACTATTGTTGTTATTATTATTATTACTGTTGTTGTTGTTGTTGATATTATTATTATTATTATTATTATTATTATTATTATTATATTAAATAGGCAACTATGTGATTAAAATCTTTATTTTAGATTCCCCGGCGTCCTTAACGTTATTAGCACAGGCCTGCTTGAACTCGTCTTTAGATACAAAAAGTCGTGGCCTTGAAAATGTATACTGTATATTTGCCCATCCGGTAAGGGATGAACATATACTGTTTAACAACATATAGGACCGTTTAAACACAAAAGTGAACACTCAAGGCAGCAGCAAACACAAGGTTATTATTTTACTGTTGCCTATCTTACCTTTCGCCATGTTTTCGAAGTCTTTTTCAATTAGTGGAACTCTACTGACATCACTGCGCGCTGCTCCACCGCCTGCTCAACAAATTGGATGGCATATTTATGTTTTGCAGTCACTCTGATAACCGCATTTATGACACTGACTTCATCTAAATTTAATTTCACAATTAAATAATATATATAATAATTCCCTGATTTCCGTGAGTATTATGGTTACTTACTCTGCCTCTCCTTGGAAAAGTTGATTTGGTCCGGATGGGATTTTTGAGACTCACTTTCATTTTCTGTTAAGGTATTATGCGATTTGTGTAAATCTAGAAAAAAAATCGAAAATATTATGTTAGAATATGTAATCTAATAATTCTGATGAGACGCAAGGAAAAGAAAAAGTACTCTTGAGGACAAGGATCGCCTAAATGTACACAGGTTAGAGAGTAAACGGAAAAGCTCTGTCATGTGATAGTAATGGTGCAGTTTTAGGCCTACCATTTGATTCTTGGGGGTTGCGCGGAAATTTGGGTCCTGAAGTACACACGGTGTTCAAAGGCACGATTTCGTCCTTTTCATGGGTGTACACCTGCGGAAACGAACGAGCCAACTACAATTACTTGCAGACCCTAACTATGTGCAATCCCTTCATTTTGTCACACAATGTTACGTGTGTATATCTCGTACAGATACACACATAACATCCAATTGATCTCCATCTGTTTGGGAATTAAGTTACATTTAAGTAAATTACTCAAATTTAAAACGACACTGAGGCCAGTGGAGTTTACAAAGGCTGTAATTTGCACCAAAACGACGACAGCTTTCAACTCCCTGGCGAGTGTTTTTAACAAATACTTCTCGGGTTGATCAGGGAGAATTAGGTCTGGCCATTCATACTAAGAATTCAATTAAGTGCAATTAGACATTAGTGCGACTGCCCATTTATGTCTATGAATTAATTAACATGTAAATGCGAAGACCTTGAACAAAAGTGTTACCCTGCAACGGTTAGGTGAGCGTGGCATAGTAAATGTATACTCATTTCAACGTAGATATCATATAATCAACTTCCCATTTGCTTAATATCGAAATCATGACAGACTTTTAAGTTTAATTCCTAATATATTTATAGTGTTTTTGGGGTCTGTCAACAAACTTAAGATGAAAATTGTTCAGATATTAATTTATTTAATAGGGATTTTGGGTGAGAGAAAAAAACATTTGATTTATTATCTCTAGGAATTACGCACTTCGTACATCGTCGCCGTATTTTTGCTTTCAGTCGTCTGCTTGCTCTGTTTTCCGTCATCAGGCGACCCAGCCTCGTGATAAAATGGTCTTTGAATGTCTTCAGGTTGTTGCTTCGGTCTGGGCTCTGACTCTTGGTTCTCATCTTGATTGTCTTGAGAGGATACTACTACCCCAGGACTCGCGCGATCCTCCACGGAGAGTTGGATTGACTCTTCGTCCTCCTGCATTTTGTTTGATTCCACATCCACATCTGGCTCTTCTCCGCTGTCCACCTCTGGTGAAATGGATCTATAACTGGAACTCTCGCTGATGAAGTCTGGTGATAGATAACCAGAACGGGTCCCACTGTATGTGTCCCTGTTGCCATACAGTTTTGCTATGCTCTCTGCGTCTTTCACAACTGGTCTAAAAGCAGAGACATAGCTCATCTTTCGAGGTGTGGTGGGCTGACCTTCCACTGACCTGGCTTCGTCTCCAGATTTATCCTCCTCGTTCCTAATGGACTGTGAACTAGAACAGCGCTCACTGTCAAATAGACTGTCTCTGGGTGTGTTCCCGCCTCTTTCAGTCTCTTGATGTTCCGTGTCAGTCTGGCGGGCAGCTATGAGTTCTGTGTGTGGTTTGGATTGCTGATAGGGCGGCAGTGTAAGGCCTCCGGTTGTAGGCCAAAACATGGGGAAAGAGGGGTAAATACTGTCTTTAGCTCCGGGCCAGAATACACTAGACACATTGGCTTTGTTCTGTTCACCGACGTTGTCGTCCTTCTTTTGACACAATCCAAATGCAGGGAAGCCGTAAGGATGTGGAAACAGGGGTGGTGGAATCTTCTGAAGCATTCCAAAGCTCTTACTAGGCACAGGAATTACCGGATAGTTACGCACACTACTGGTCAAACTCATCGCATTTCGGTCCTCATCACAGCGGAGGGTTTTGTGTGGAATCTCGGGGGAGTTTGCCCGCGCAATGTTGCTGGAGCCCTGCGGTTTTAGGGGAGATGATATTTCTGATACACTCAGTGGCATCGTTCTTTTTCGGCTCCCCCCATTAAACATGGCCTTTACATCTTCCCATGCATGCAAGACGTCTTCAGAGGAGCTTTTGTCAGTTAGTTTGAGATGGCGCCTCCACGAATTGAAGTTGGCCGCATCTGGCTGCGTGTACTTTGATTCGGGTGTGCGATGGGAATGGAATATGAATTTGTTTGGAGAAAAATACATATTGCAATAAGTGCATTTGATGCATTTTGCCCTGGAGCTGTTGTATCGAGCTGGTATGAAGCTCCCTCTGCTCCCCCACGCGCATTCGTGTGACACGTCAAACGCGAAATTTTCTGGAAGCTTAGGAGGGTTATGGGCCCCAAGGAAAGACTTGCAAAGCCTTTCGGCCTCGCGCTTGGTGATCATGCCACAGCGCCGCGAGGAGATGGGCATAGCCCCCGCACGCCTCAGTATCTCCAACTGGACAGGTGTGCACTGCACACACGTTATTCCGAGAGCAACGCGCCGATTGTGGATCTCGTTGTAGCTGTAGTTCTTCAACAGAGTGTTGGAAATTTGGGCCAAGCACAATCTCTCCTGACCGTCTATTACCAAGGAGACGATAGGCACGCCGTACAATATGGTCTCACTGACTTGATTGGGCTTTAGCGAGCTAGTGCTGGAGTAAGGCTGCAGTTCTTGCTTTGAGGTCGGGGGAGAGCTGGAATCTCGGCCCGCTGGCAACTGACTGGATATCGACTCCATGCTTGGAAGCCTGGGGAAAGCAGTAGTTAGATTTGGTTAATGTTCTTCTCAAGCATGCCTTCATATTAACCTATAGCTGCTACAATGTTATTAGTGAAAACCCTCCAGAAAACGCAAAGAAGACCTTATTGTTATTATCATTATTGTTGTTATTATTATTATTATTATTATTATTATTATTATTATTATTATTATTATTATCAGTCATTTAACATTTCACAGTGAATTATTTTGACAGTTTTTTTTTCACAATCAACAGACTATGAGTTACCTTGAATATTTTCTGTTGTTGAATAGTTCAAACAGTTCAAACCTTTCAAAGATTCAGATGTTTGAATTTTTTCATAAATACCTGAACGGTCAGTAATCAAAAGTAAAATTGTTTCATGGTCACTGGCATGGAATTAAATCAACTCATTCAACTGGTTTCTTGTCCAGGTTGCGGCTTAATTCGTTTCCATCTTGTGTCTCTAAACTATCGTCAGCAACACTGTGACCTGGGAGCCTGAACCATTGCTTAATGTCCTCAAATCGGCTCAGAGACCGTGCGATTACTTAAGTGCTTCTTACGGCGCTAATACGCAAAATAGCAGAAGGAATGAGTCTTTTAGATACGCCAATGAGCTTACTACCAAGGAAAAGAACTCCTAAGCTGCTTTCTGTGTAATTACACAGGCTGTGTCGTGCGACTTTGATCTGTTAATAAAACTCTGATCATTTATAATTAAAACATTGTGAGAAGTGTCAGAACATGGCATTTGATTAAAATGCATAACTGCTGAATTTCCAGTGTTTAGACCCGTTTTAATGTCCAAATCCTAATTATCCTCTTTCTACTTAAATTGTGCCACAAAATGTTAGGCTATCTGTTCGCCGATGTATTTTACTTATGTTAAAATGTATTCATCAAGACGATAACTAAAATGTTAGCTACAGATATTTTTGGTAATATCTATAAAATGACCGAGGAAATACAAAAAAAACCTCAGCTTTTTATAGAATAGCGTAGAATGAAGCTTACCTCTTATTTCAAATATAAAGCTCACTGTTGAGGGACTTTGGTTGCATGGAATTACGCTGTGCCCAGCAAAATGACAAAAATGACTGCCAGAAGTCCAAGGCGCGTGGTGAGCTCTCAAATGCTGAGAAGGTGCGCACGCTCTCCTTTCCCTCTGTCAGCCTCTTCTTCCTCCCTTTAAGCACAGAGAAAGCACATCCATCCTGCTAGACTCTCGCACGTCGTGTGTGGAGGTTAAGCAGAGTGACCACATGGAAGTCTAGAGGCCTGTGCCACTTCTTAACAGACTGAATAGCCCAACACCAGAGGAAAGATCGCCAAAAATAATGACAAGACACGCCCACAGAGCAGGAGCACACTCTTATTAACCATTTGCTTCCAGGATTGAAAGACAAAATGCTATTTTCGGAATTTTAAACAAATAAGGTTTGTGTAAATTGCGAACTTATCTCTTGTTGTTGGAATATAAACATACGATCTGGGTGTTTTAAATGCAGAGCTCTTTACGCATTACAAATACAACATGGCATTTCTTGAAGTGTGTCTTGTGTGATGTGTGTACATTTTAGATCTGATATATCATACAGAAAATGCAATGCCCCACCGATGAACAAAAAGTTTGATGAAAACTGTCAAAATGTGTGAGATTCCATCTGTTCTCTTTTGGGAGCTTGCATTTATAGAACCTTTAATGTTATTGATCTGCTATGTATTTACACGTCGTAAATCAGACAATAGGGATTCATTTCAAATTTGCATTAATAATGTGCAGGAGACAAAACAGCCGCAGGGCAAAGACTGTCGTTATAGTCTCGTGACCATCATAGTGTTGTTCCCACATGTCAAACTGTCTGTAACTGATGCACATTTGTTTAACACATAAGCCGGTGAGAGCGAATAGTGTATACAAACACTGATATATTAGCGCAATAGACTGAGGTAAGTGGTGGAACCCTATATGACCAAATTAACTATTTAAACCATGATCAATGCCCTTCAGTTAACCCCACTAAGCCTTGACGGAGGGACATCAATACTGTTCCTTGACGTTTACGCGTTCTACAGTTTAAACATGACAGTGGAAAACTATTCTTCTTTTAGAACAGCACGAGCAACACACTGTCGCAACATGACACCAGTGGCACGACACAAGCCACACTGAAAATACGCTTGAATTAATGATTCTTCTTATATCTCAAGAGAACTGTTGAGATATTTTAACGGAACCTTAGCACGAATGACACAGTGTGGAGGGGAATACAGTATGCTAGGGAGACTTTATGTAATCTGTCGTTTGATATTTTTTTTTTTCAGCTAGGAACAATTATCGTTTTGAAGAGTTCGTAACAGATTATTTGAGTTTGTTAGTTTTCCTAAAGATCACGGTTTGGCAAATATTTTCAACAATTTATGAAAATGTATTTCAATGAATTGTCCAAAAACAGATCATGGTTATTAAACTGTAATTAATCATACTGCCCGGGTTTAAGTCGAACAATTACCCAAACCAAATAGCAGTTAATAAAGTCTACAAACGCCCTCAAGCGATGCTGTTGCTAAGCGGACCTCATTATGTGAGAGTTACAATTGTGCTAAACCAACGGAGTAAGTTATGTTTTAGAATATGCCTGAAAACTGACTTTAGGTAGTTAAACTCGACATGTTTGAGGAATATGCCTCAGTTTGGCAGAGAAGAGACCTGAAACGTTTTGATCGTCATCTGGGAAGATTACAGATTGTGTTTTTATAAGACATCATTGTCAATTTCAGTTCGAACAATAAAGTTCAACCGACAAAGAGAATTTATGAAATGAGTAGGCTACTAACCAATGCAGTTTCGAATCTACAATTCTCTGAAACACACTAGATCACCTCGAAGCATTTTTCTGTTTTATTAAACAGTTAGGCTACTTATCACGGTTCAGCTGAGATCACCAACAAATTGGGAAGTTGAAAACTCTTTGTCAAGCGACGCTGGTACACCCCCTGACCGAGGGAGCATAAACTGAACTTATTGCAATATTGATGAGGAAAGAAACGTTAACCCGATCTGGCCCAGTCGTATCCTCTTTCACAATCAAGAGGCTTCGCTGTGGCTCCAACAATAATTACAATTTTATACTGTAATTATTCCTTTCCTTTTAATTATTCAGAGCTCACGTTGAATAAGGCACTGTCAACGTTTATATCGGAGAGACAGAAGCTCACGTGTCCTACTACACTCTCATTATAAAGAGCGGTGCGCAGGTACAGCCAAACAAAACCGAACGCACGCTCCTTTAGGCCTAATTATACATTTCAGCGGTAATTTTAATCAGCCATTTTACTATCGCATGATGTACAGCGGCAGGCGTTATATGTTCTAAGAGTGAATTATATGGGTCTCATCTTTAGGCGAAAAGGGGTCGAGCAGTTGAATTGAAATCTGAATGTGTCGGTAATTTGAACAAAATTCCTGATTATGAAAAAAAAAACATATAGACCCTAAATCCACATATCCCATAACAGACATTTTTTATTCATCAGACCATACTGGTTTGTTTGAATCCGCCTGTTTTAACTTTACCAACACTGCTTCACAATATCCCTCATAGCTGGCAGCGCCACGAAACCTTGTGTGACATGGTATTAATAATTAATGGATGTTTTCACATAACATTTTAATCAATATACTCAATATTATATTTCAATATGGTATGCATTAATTCTTACGACAGGTATTACGTTACACATGGCATATAGCTAATAATTACAGAAACACTATACAGCTACCAGAATGAAACGAAAATACCAGAAAAGCACACGGTTTGAGAAAATACACTTTCTTTATTAACCCCTGGATAAAATTCAACTGATCTGATAATGAGCATATAGTGTATATGCAGGGGCACCGCTAGAAGTTTTAGGCCCTGTGAAAGAATATAATATTGGGCCCCCCAAACCTTAATAGTGCCATTAATAGTGTTCTATGAGGGCCCCCTGTGAGTGCTGGGCCCTTGAAATCGTCTCCACCCCCCCCCCCCCCCCGCCCTTACGGCGCCCCCGCATATACGCATGTGTATGCACGTGAGTACATGAGGAAGTTTTTAGAGAATTTAGAGAAGTAAAAGTAAATTCTTAAGGTGGCACACACACATCCTTCTCTCTCTCTCTCTCTCTCTCTGTAATATATGTGTAATATATGTATGTATGTGTGTGTGTATATACACTCGTATCAAGATATCTAACTATGACGGACGGATTTATTTGGTTTTACATTTGACATAGTTTACGATAAAAGGAAGAAAATATATATAATACATCACAGTTCAAATTAGGAGTCGGTATCAATTGGTTAATGAGTGAAATGTGCCTTTCGTATGACTTTGTATATGAAAACTATCATTAGGTTAATAGTTTTCTTGATGAAATTCAAAATAATCGACTTCATAACAAGGAGACATACAGACCTAGCATTAACTTGTTCCTAACAGAACCATAATTAACACTGGACTCTGTGCGTTAGTCAAGATGTACACACTGGAATCAGCTTGCATCTTGACTAGTTGACACCTGTCAACAGCTTCTTGAATCATGACGCGTCGTAAAAATCTCCTAAGAACACAGTTGTCCTAAATCCCCAGAAGGCTAAATTATCAGTTACCAATAATGCATTAGAATAAACATCTCCTGCATGAGCTGAGTACAAACCAGTAATCCGCTGGAGCCTCGTGTCGGATGTTCGGCTCTGAAGTCTCAACTCAATAGGGGGCTCGGACTGATGACATTTTGAGAGACCCAAAGGTCCTTCATACAAATAAATTAAAATATGCAATTACCTCTTCATCTATTTTACAATATATTTTACAGGTAAAGAAAATAGGCGAATGATTGTTTCACGTCACCAGTTCAAACATGCACCTGCCTGAGCAACCTAATATGACGGATAAATGAACTGCATTCAAATAGCTCTACCGGTAACCCGAGCGCATCGTGTTGACAGCAAGCTTCCACTGTTTTGACAGATGGGTGAAAAAAACTGCTTTTCATGGACTTTCTGACGCGGACAGCAGAGGAGGCATCGTGATCCAGTCTTCGTTGGTTTCTTGTCATACTGCGATAGGCTATTTTCATGCACTGAGGACACAAATTGTTGTACTGACGTTTCGTAGTTTTCGTTGAGATTTAATATTTTTTCCTTTTAAGTACAAATCCTAAACATAGGATTTGTGAATATGTAGGCTACTATAATTTAATTATCTGGGAAAGTGATAAGGAACAATGTATTCTGAATTAATGTAACAGATTATGTAAATCAATAAACCCGAAATCAATCTCAGAAGGGGGTGCAGCCAACAGAAGCGTCCTCAGTTAGAAATACCAGTTCCATATGCACAGAATTTTTTTTTTTCTAAATGCGTGAACTTCAGAGAACCAAATTATTTTGCGACAGAACAGCACAGAGAAAATGTTTAAAACCAGCGGGTGAGATAAAAACAAGGTCCTGTCCTGGAGGTCAGGGGAAAGATTGGAACATAAATCAAAGCCAGGCTAATTCAGCGGGAGAGGTTTAATAAACGGATCAGGTGAAAACCAGTGTTCTACAGTAACCGTTGTATCAGCACCATATAAAACCATGACCCCAATAAATTCCACTTTAGAGGTAGATCAATCAGTTTCTTTCATATTGATCTTTGTCGACTTGACACTCCTGAGTCGCCTTCCGCAACCTTTTTGTTTCGAGTGAAAATAGCGTTTCGATTACTCTTTTTATTAGGGAAAGATTGCTACAAGAGGTTCTCCGTGGCCTGAAAATTAAGTGGTGACATTTTAATTACTGGACATTGATAAAGGGATCTTAGTAATGGCTATGTTCAGGGTTGGCACCGCTCTTCTCTTCGTCGCGCTAATCAAATTGGACTGTCTCACAAAAGATCAGAACGCACTGCAGCGCCAGAAGAGGCCTTAGTCGCGGAGGTGAATTAGAAAAGACCCAAAATATTGAATCTTTTTGGCAAATACTGGGGGGAAATCCAAGTACTACCATGGAAGTCGCATAACCTAACAAGTTTGCTCTTTCAGAGTCACGCATCTTGAACTTTTTTACAACTTAACATTATGCTTTTCAGACTTTCAGGTTCGCACTTAAACGATTTTCTAATCCACTCAGAAAATCCTGGTTATTTGTGTTATTTATTCCATTCAATATATGTGTATTCCAAGCCATGTCTTAAATTACTCTGTAGCAGGCTATCTGTGTGTAAATATTCGTTGATGGTACACCAGTTCAAAGCACACTGATGCGTAGCGCTGGAGCACACTTGTGAGCAAGAGCTCCTGATCAAGTTTCTCCCTGACACTTCGGCATCATCCTCCATGAGCCTTCCCAGTGGAAAAACGAACAGGGGACTCACATACACATACGTACATCAGGCCATTGGAATATGGTCAGCGTCCAGGGGATAATCAGATACCGCTAGCGTAATGAGATAGCACCAGAACATGGGTTAGATCACGCTAGTATAATAGGCCTAGGCATCTGAGTGTTCCGAGGAGGAACAGTTACAGTTATGTATGTATAATTACTGACTTCTTATGTATGTAGGCCCACATATAATTACGGGTCTTCCTCTAAACAAGAATAAAAGATTTCGTTAAGTATTTTTGAAGTGACTCAGACAAAATGATCCCTCAGAGCATGAACATATGAAATCAAAACCAAACCGGTCGATCAATAGCAGGAGGTATATTGATTAAACAGAGCACTGCATGTGCTAAACAGCAAGAATAGAAAGGCTGCAAGAGCACCAGAGACAGCAGTTGTCTTCATAGAGTGAGAATACAGGACCTCATAAAAATAAAACAGCTCAAACTCTTAACAGCGCGCGGCAGCAACGCAGCGTCGACTATAGGGGACATTGCCTACTGAAGGACAGCTTAGAAAACGAATGATCACATATCCCAAATACACTGTTGCGATTGTTGTAGACTCTGACAGTTTGAATTTCACGAATTTATTTTAACAGTGAAATGATCTTCGATTCGTGCAGCCATCGAGTTCCAAAGAGGGAGCGTACCTCTCAAAAATTTAGCTGCTAAAGAGAAAATGTTCAAAATGCAAATAGCCATCTTAAACTCTGGAACTTACATAAAGTGTTGTGGGCTACTAGCCAGATAAGAGCTAGAGTAAAGGAAATACAGGCCCATAACTATACGCTTTTTGGCGATTTTCGTTAGGTGGTGACAAAAGAAGTAATACCGAATGGTTTTAGGCAGATGTCGTAGTTTTTCTACCTTTTCGAGATTTACAAAGTCTCCATTCATTTAAATAGTAGTGAAGTATGCATATTTCACCCACAGTTAATATTGTCCAAAAAAAAAAAAAACCACTTCAGGATTAACCCAATTAAACAGTTACTATAAACAATGAGGTTTCAACTTGACGAAAATAAATGTTTGGAGGCAATGACAAATTTGTTAGTGTCAAATTTTAAAGTCTCTCCTAAGGAAAGAAGTGCATTTTACAATTTAGTCTTGTTTTTCTTTTGGATGCAGCAGTTCACACAATGGCGTCGCACAAAATCTATTATTCTGGAAAGTACGTAAAAGACATTTCTGGTGTAGATTTCATCAAACGTAACTCCCTCTGACATCTGAGTAGGTCTGGAGTGAAACAAAAAATATTGATTATAGTATTTGATACAGTGGATTTCCAACTTGTCAGAGCTCTCTCAGTGCCTCTGTTTAACAGAGTATGTGGTGTATGTGTCCTCTTATTCATTAGTAAGAACCACAACTGAGTAGTCCATGTCCAGAGACTGAAAAACATACAACCCAGCCAAAATATGTATAAACCTCAACCCAAACACACACCCACCCACACACACACACACACACACACACACACACACACACACACACAGAGTTATATGCAAGATATACATGCAGGAAAATAACTGCTCTATAACCCTACATGGCAAGAAACAGTCACCTACGAAGATTGTTATTCCTTTTGTTACCAATTAGACAGAGAAGAATACCTGTAAAAAGAGTAAACAACAGGAGCTTAATTATAGATGTAGACAAGCGACCAAATTACTGTCTGTGTCTGTCTGGGCTTGAAATAGGGATCAGTGAACCAAAAGACAAAAAACAAAAAAAACAAAAAACAAAACAAAACAAACAAACCAAAGGGAGAGGTTGGAAGAGACTATACAACTCATCCCACAGAGGGAATCAAGTCAGGTTACAATGGATGAGCGAGAACTATGTTTTTAAGTCAATTTTATTTATTTGGCAAAACTTAATATTGTGCAAACTTTAATTCCACAGCATTGAATGCTCAAGGGCGAATGACAGCATCTGCTGGCTTATATAGTGACCAGCATAGTCTATGAATGAGTAAACTACAGTGTATCTGAGTTTGTGGTTCCAATCCCATCTCCTGGAAGACAAGCATTTTTTGACAAAACTAATGTCATTGAGACCACGGTTATTCAACTCACATTCCTCAAGAGTTGGGTACAGGCGATATTTCATATTTCCTTCATCTGGGATTCAGATGACAGTGTAAGAACAGGCTTGAATGATGACACTGTGTCCAGTCATCTTTCATTCAACTACCAATGATTAAAAAACAAAATCGGGACCAAATTTGAGGGTGTGAGTTCAATAACCCTGATCTAAACCAAATATTTTCAGTTTTGGTCTGTGGTAACCTCTTAGAGACACAAAAGCATGCAAAAACCATATTATGCAATTTGATTTGCAATTTGGTCTCCCACTCTTCCAAATCAATTAAAGAAATCAAACAGCAGCAGCCACTGTCCTACAGGAATCACCATTAATTGCTGGTGCAACTATATGGAATTATATTACCTGCCAGATGTTCCTGCTGAAAGGCGAACCAACCAGCAAACTAAAATCAGGATAGAAAATCATTGAAGTAACATAATAGCGATAACTCCACACAACAAAATGATAAAAAAAAAATGTTTCTGCATCAATACTTAACTTTCAAAAGTAATACTGTACAAATAAAATAAAATGAACAAAATATACGCTTTACTTAAGTAACTCATACAGTAACTATGTAAAAGGCAGATGTGACCTGTAGGGGTAGCTTTAATTGACGTTATTCATTTAACTGAAGCTGTCAGTTGTGAAAGCTGAAAAAAAAAAAAAAAAGTAAATGCTAGGCCCACTTGAGTAATACAATTATGTGGTGCATGTCAAGATGAAGTGGGTGGGTTCAGTTACATTTCTGATACAAGAGAAATCAAGCCATAGGAGCTCAGTCATTATAATGACCAAACAAATGCTTCACACTGAAGCATGTCTTTACCACAGCTAGGAGACCTGGGAAAAAATGTGCTCTGTTTGAATGACTTGTCCTCTTCCACTACTCCTCAGCGCTCTCTCTTTTCTCGGGTACTTCTTCTCTCTGTCACTGATTTTAACTGCCGTGACGAGTGAAATCATGATGCGCTGTCTTTATCACATTCATATTATGCCTGTTTGACATTACTTTAATACGTTTACTCTTGTTATTTCAGTAAGAGTAGTGAGAAAAGGACATGGGAAAAGGAGCCATTTAAGAGTACTGGGATAAAGCCAATGTCTGAAAGGTAGTTGGGTAAAAATGAGAAATATGACATTCTCCATTATTCAAATTCTAAATTTGAGGAAAGTCGTTTTGTGACAAACACACAGAGAAGAGTATACTTATAAAACAAAACAGAATGCATGATCAATTTTTTCTTTAACAGACAATGCAGGTCTCCAATGAGAAGAGAAATAGAAAGGCAAAGCAAAGACATATTTTATCGTGGCACTTTCCATCAAAATAATATGTGTTAAGGTTCATACTGCACAAACACTTTGAAAATAGACACCAATGTCCTTTGGGAAATTTCTGCATGATTCATGTGTCTGTAATGCAGGGACCTTTTTGTTCAACTAGCACTGTGCTTTCACTCTGTTTCCAGGAGTAAAGTATAGCACTGTGTGTATAGCTTGTCTCTATGTTATGTTTAAATCAGAACTACAGGAACAGAAACAGTTTTGTCCTCTGCTACCGCCAACGCAGAGAGCTGCCCATGGCCAAGTACATCAGGCATATTGGGTTAACCCTGAAAATAGCACTTACACTGTAATCAAAAGCCTTATTGTCTTACTTTATACAGCTTTAATGTGCTGTTCCCTGCCATTGAAAATAAAAACAGACAATACTTTCCTTTTTAAAGCACTCGAGACTATCAGTTCAAGTGTTGACTGATTTAGAACCACCTCAGTCTCCATTAAGGCCTTTGAAAACATTACTAATGCACTCTGAGTGAAAAATAACAGGAAAATTAATAAAATCAGAGCTATAGGTTTGGGTTGGAAGGAGGTAAACATTCAACACGCCATCATTCAAATGAAAAAAGGCCTCTGGCTTCAGCTAAGGGTCCATAGGTCCATATGAGAGCTTCAGCAGTCTTCATGTCAGCTTTGAGTAGCTCAGCATTGGAGTGAAAGTGGACTGAGCACTGGTGATCTTCACCAGCATAGCTCAGCTGCACTCTTGGGCTCAGGGCAGATTAAAGCAATAGGGAGAATGGACTTCAATTCCCATGAAACCTCTGTATCCTACAGTTCCTTAATTCATCCCTTGAGCCTGCTGGGATTTGCGGTCCTCCAGGCAGCGACACACCCACATGGACACCACCTCTGCATTACCATCGTTGTACTGCATGATGAAAGAATGGTCCTGAAGAGAAACAAAAGACCAAAAGAGAAAAAGATGACCCAACGTATTCTGCTCTTCACATCATCAAATAGGCAGTGGTTTGTGAAAACACAGAATAGCATTTCTGACATCATGGTCAGCCCAAAGGGGTCAAGATGATCTCATTGTCTCAACAGCTTCATTCAAGGTAAACAGAGTTAATACTATGAACTATGTCGAAACATAACATCCTTTATACTGTATGAACATTTATATTACGGTTGGAGGTGAAAACGGAGAAACGCAAGCCACTGGCAGAACACGACGCAGGTTTGTGCACATTTGTGTTTGTGGGTTTAGAGGTGACCCACAGCTCTTTTAATCTCACCATGTCAGGTCAGAGAGAAAGAGAAACAGTGACAGACCGTGCGGTTTAAATGAACTTGTCAGTCCTTATTTCTGTGATAAAGTGTGTGTGGAGCGGACACTAATGAACAGAACAGAAGCTGAATCTGATTGCAAAGAACAGCAATTAGACAAGAGAATAAAGACTTGAGAGATCACTCTAAAATACAAACAATAACAACAAAATGAGAGAAACGGGTATAACTGTGTAAAAGAGAAACCTTTACGTTCACACGCATTTAATAAAAAACCAAACGGTCACAAGTTTACTTCACAAAATCGAAACGAACGGGAAGTCCCAAACATACTGTCTTTGCAACTGCCTCCATCTGAACTCGTCCAAAAAAAATAAAGAAAGAAAGAAAGAAAGAAAGGAAGAAAACAAGAAAGAAAACAAGAAAGAAAATTGATTAGTCTCTTATTTATGCGTCCAACTTTCTTTCTTCCTTCCCAACAGAACTCTCCTCATGCACAAAGACGTTGCGAGCAGTGTCCACACTCATCTTGCTACGGAGGACAGAACAAGACCATCAATCCTGTTGTCCTCCTAATGGCTGGTGCTGTCTCACATCCACCCGGGTTAATTACTCTCAGATCTGAGGCTTGAACTGGACACTCCTGGGGGTTAGCTGTACTGGGCACCGATCTCATCAATCAGCGCACCAGCCTGCCTGTGTGTGTGTGTGTGTGTGAGTGTGTGTGTTCGTAAGAGAGAGAGAGAGAGGGAGAAAGAGAGAGAGAGAGAGAGAGAGAGAGAGAGAGAGGGAGAGAGAGAGAGAGAGAGCGCTGAAGGTCCAGATGAATAGCTTTAATATCCAGTTGTGGATACGACCTGACTCTCCAATCTAAGCCTGGCAGCCCAGTTAGGGCTCTGACCGTGGTTACAAAAGATGTTTGACCTGACATAGGGGAGAAGAGACGGGTGTTTAAGGAAATGACTGGGGGTACAGAAAACAGGTGGAGAGATATATGTGTACATGTATGTACAAATGTGCGCGCATTCAACCTTGTGCACCAACAAAAGATGCAAAACAATGCAAGGAACAGATGTACACATGCACATACATGTGCATACACAGAGACGGACAGAGACACACATATTTTTGAACAGCAGGTCAAGATGTACGCCAGCTCGCACACAAACGCACACGCTTGCAAGTTCACTCGCAAACTCGCACACTCATATGTTCCTATTTGAGCTAGCGTCGTGTATCCCATTGGACGGGTCACCTGTTTGTTTGGACAGACAGAGGCCGGTCAAACAGATCCTCTCGGCCACCTGTGTGTTCTTCTGTCCCAGTCAAGCTTGAACACATCCGATGGGAGTGCGCGCGCGCGCGTTACTGTGTGTGTCGGAGCATGCCAGGAACAGGACTGCCATTAATTAAACCACCTGCTGCTAAAACGTGGGGAATGTGGGGGATGTTATTAAGAAAGTAAATGTGGAGTAAATACTCCTTAGTTAGCTCATTACTGCCAGGCTTCTGCTTACCTCTCTCTGTCTCTCTCCCTCTTCAAGAGCGAACGAGAGGAAAAACTCATTTAAAAGTGTAGCTACATTAATCACAGAGCCATATCAGAGAGTGATAACCACCTGAACACTTCATTACAATAAAACCGCCAACCCAGGGGAAATTTCACCTTACTCTTTAATTGTTTTGAGTCTTTGATAGGCTTTTTAATCTAAGATTAATTTATGCAATTTTAAATAACTCTACATATGATTAATAAGCCTGAAAATTAAAAGGAAGCTAAAGCAATTATAACAAGTGGTTGGTCATCACCTCATTAGGTGGTGTTGGCGTAGACCAGCTGCAGAATGTAATATGTGTGTGTCACTTAGAATGTGTGTGTGTGTGTGTGTGTGTGTGTGTGTGCGTAGGAGTGAAATTAGAAAGGAAAAAGAGAACGAGTGAGACAGAAAGAGAAAAAGGTGGGAAGGTCAGTGTAATAACTAGGTCTTTTCAGATTTGCATGCTAATGACATGCTCCCACTGGATACTCTGTGTGTGTGTGTGTGTGTGGGTGTGTGTGTGTGTGTGTGTGTATGTACTCACGGGGGTGGGGGGGGGGGGTTGGTCCTTTTACAAGCTGATCTTTAAATTCAACATTTGCCTAAGAAAGACTATCCATCTACATGACAGAGAAACATTTCAGATTCGATTTTAGCGGTGGCTAAGTTAGCGTCATGTCCACCTATGAAGTCTTAGAGAGGCTGGCTCGCTGATTCCTCCACATAAATACCTTGAATATGTCATGTATGATTTAGTGTCTTGTTTCTGAAGGACTGTTTCAGGGCTTCAGCATAGCCCCACTTGTTAAAATCAAAACTATGGTTTCGATAGTTTGATAATAAATTTGAGACTCATTTAAAGCAAAATGCATTCATTACTGTCTCACTTCACGCATTTGAAACCTAACAAAACAGAAACTCCCGAGAGTGGAAAAGTTTGCCGTCAACATCTCTGATTGTCTTTGAGACTGGTGTGGCTTTTCTGTCAGAGTTCTTCATTCTTCCCAAAAGCAAGAGTAAGAAAGGAAAAAGAAAAAAAAAGTCCCCCCAAAAAATGTCATTTGAAGAAGCTAAAAGGCAAGATTAACCAAGAGGGAAAAACAAACAGAGGAAGAAGTCCTCTTGCGTGCTAATGTGTAAACAAGTCATCAGGGTGCTGTCACGGGGCTTTTAAAGCCCTGCTCTCGCCCGGGTCCCTGTGGTATAGCTCCACGCCTTAATTGGAGCTGTTTGTCTCTTAAAGGGCCCGTCCCTTGGGCCCTAACACACGCACACTTTAACTCAGCAGCTCTCTCACAGACAAAAAAAAAAAAAAGAAATAAGAGGGGGTGGGAGAGGGGTCGGAAAGGTCCTTGACAAATTTGGGATGGGTGCAGGGGCTCGGAAGCCTGGACTCTGACAGCCTTTTGTCCTGGGAAGGGGCTCATCTGCTTCAGCTGAGTCTGGGAGGCTCAGGGGAGCTGAAGGGGGAGGGAGGGACAAAGGTGCTAAAAGGCTGAGTGACAATGAGAGCTCTCAAGAGAGGAGGGAGGGAAGCCACAGCCAGGCACAAGAGCTGTCAGTCACCGCACAATCACGGCCAGAGACACTCGGAGGAAACACGGAAACACAGACATGCAAGCGGTCCAACGCCCAACGCCACGCTCAATTAAGCCTGACCCAGGCCAACACTCAGAACTATACTCACTTCTCACTTTAATGACTGTTAATGTGATCAGTTTGCCTTTGAGATTATGTCTTGAGATATGAATAGAGACGGTACAGAGAGATCACATACACACACACACACACACACACACACACACACGGAAGCACATTAACATTCATATTCAATATTAGGGATGATGGGAAAACAGCCCTTTGTTAAGTGAACCCAAGTGGTTCTATTCTGCGTCTGTACACCTTTTTAATCCACAAACAGATGATATACATGTCCTCTTGGTTGAGTTCACATACTTTTACTCACATAAACTCTCTCTTTCTCTTTCTCTCTCTCTTTTCTCTCTCTCTCTCTGAGGAGTAGAGCGATGACAGAGGAGCTGTATTTCCCCAAGCAGAGTCTCCTGTTCAATGTCATCAGTGGTACTTCTCTCCCTCTGGACCATCACACTGAGATGAAAGAGAGTAATGTACCACCAGCCTATGTTTAAGAAATAGTGAACCAGTGTGCTTTTATTTCTCCCTCTTTCCATCTCACACACATTTTTACATTCTCTCTCTCTCACACACACATTCACTTTTGGCCTTTCTCTCTCACTCATTTACAAATTCAATTCCAAAATACATTCACAGACAAATACACACACACACACACACACACACAAATAGCCCCTTTAATAACCTCTTATCTGAGCCTTTACACGCAGCTCTCCCCGGACAGCGCTGTCCAAGGTTCTGAAGCAGTCTCGGTAGCTTTGCTGACAGCTCTTAAAAGCTGTGAGTGCAAATTGCTGTGACCTTGTACGCTAACAGAAGATCAGAGATTTCCATCAAATCTACACAAAGGGTGAGAGCTGGTGTGACTTGCACTTCAGTCTGTCTCTATGGCAAAGGCAGAGGTAGAAAAAGGATGCAGAACTTTTTCCTCAGAGTTAATTTCCCAATAACAGGCACTCTTTGTATCTGACTAACAACCTTTGATCCCTTTCCAGTGAGAGTGGAGAACTTTTGGTTTTACAGTGAATAAAGTTAACTGTTATCTGTCAGAGGACCCTTTTGTAAGACATAAGATTCTTGTCTCTCAGCGTCAGGCTTGGACAGAAGGTTGACTACAATGCACAGGAACAAAGAGGAACAAAAACACAGAAAAAGCCTCAGCTTGGAACGAGGTGTATCAGATATCAGTGAGGTAGACCACAGTTCCCAGCAGACCTTGAAAATATGAACTGACTGTAAATTAGCCTTAATCTAACTGCTTGATGAGAGACATGCTGAGGGCAGCCAGCAACATCCAAGGGCAAAGGCACTTTTCTCTAAATAAAAATGAAAATGGAAACAAAATAAAAAATGATTTTTATTGAACAAAAACATAAAGTTGAATTCTAGGTTACTCCTTACCATTTTTTTTCCCACACTTTCACACACAAAGTTTCACAAATGTGGTTGTAGCCATCTTGTCCTCAAGCAAACTGTCCTCAAGCATCTTTGGCCACAAAAACCTCCACAATACACCAAGGCCCTTGCTACGTGGGCAAAGAGGATTCAGGAACAGAGAAAGGTAGAGGTTGTTGCAGTCTATACTGAGTTTTCAGTTGAGTTTAATGTTAGTACAGCAAAACTTCAATAACAGAGTACTATTTGCATGAGTAGACACTTTCAGCAATTGATGCACCAGGTCTTAGGTAGTGACTGTGTGCATAGCCTGTCGGGGTTATGCAGACATAGCCTTTCAGGACTATGAGGATTAAGCCAAGGGGTCCCGTCCTGTTATGTATGTTGTGGGCATGTACAGCCCTTTGAGACTTTAAATAGTGATATTTGGCTCTAAATAAACTTGAAACTTGGCCACTCCTGATATTTAATCTACACATAGGACCACATAGGACCACATAGGACCAAATAGGACCACAAAGACAGCAGGTTTTGACAGACTCTATAACAGAAAAAAAATATATGTACATGAAAAAAAAAAAAAATTCATTTGAACTGGTTTAGTAATATTATGCTTGAGGTGGAAGGACGGAATGCAAATATTAAAATACTGATTGTTCTTAGAATGAACAAATTTTGCTTTTGAGCCTTGAGCCCAACCTGCCAGACCCAAGTACCCAAAGCATTCCTGTCAATCTACATTGGCGCTGAGAGTTCTTGACCGAACATTGTTCAAAAAGAGTGACTGAGTGAAGATTCAGAAGTACATTAAACACAGGTGAATCTCTTTCTCATCCACAATCAAAAGAATCAAAAGAATCAAAAGAACGAAAGAGAGGAAAGCCAGACCATAGAGGAAATAACAGAACCCTGGAATCCAAAGTGAGTCCACAGAATTTGGGTTCTTTTTTTGAAATTAAAGGAAGCTTTTGCCTCCTTCATTTCCATTAGACTATCAGAATCTCTTATTTTTCAGTTGTTATGGTTCTAGAACCATGACTAAAAGTTCTCTACAAAACACGGAAACGTGTCATGGTCAGTTCCAAAATACTGCAATGCAAAAATACTGAGTCTTTCTGATTCTGGAAGGATTCAATGTGCAATCATGCTTAGATATTAAGCTCTGTCTCCAGTCCTGAGGAAACTTGTTTTCCAAGTTCTCCTTGATCTTAATTGTGTTGGACTTTCAGCAGGAGTCTGCAAACTGACCACTTAAAGCTGTGAGAAATGATAACAGCCTAGATTTAGGGTAGAAGAGTAAAATACATCTCTTCTGCTGTGTTCACGTGGCTTGAAAGCACATGAAAGTGGTGGATCAGAGATTTTTTTACGATTTGGACCGATGAAAACGCCAAAATTTTTATAACCGTCTTACAAGACCGTACGTCAACCCAATTAATGCCCATGTTTTTTAGACACCAGCGGATTTAGCATTGGGTCAAGGTTTTACCCAACTCAACAAAGACAGACCTAGCACAGAACTCATCAAACACTGTTATCCTCCAGCTCTGTCTTTGATTATTATCTGTGATAATTGCAGTCATTCTTACAAGGAAGCTTCGCTGTGAGAAAGAAAGAAACCTTATATGAAAGATGGGCTACTCACCATAAGGTTATTAGGAGCTGGGCGTTCTTTGGGCTGTCTCCTCATACTATAGAAATAAATCAAAGGTGTACAATAAAGTCAGCTAAAATAGGCCAAAGGTACAGCAACAAAGCACTTTAACAAAAAAAAAGAAAAAAAAAAAGATTTCTCATAATTAATCCTACGTTGTGTATTCAAAGAAATATAACTACAAAAAAAAAAAAATACAAGAGAACAAACTTCTGGATATTTGAAAACTGAAAAGAATACGCTGCACGCAAAGTCAGACCTTGACATACCAGCACAACTAATCTGAAACCACTGTATGAATTTTCAACATAAAAAGCCTATTTTTCCTCGATCTCAAAGGACCAAAAGAGAGTTTGTGCGAAATTCAGTCCAGAGAGGGGTGATAATAATAACTTAATTAAAACCTTTTCTGGAAAAAAGGGGAAGGAAAAAAAAAAAAAACCTTGAACGGGCAGTTCGCTCTATCTGTCTTAGGATCAAGTTTGGGTTCATTCTCGGCTAGTCTGTGATAAAGTTCCAATGCAGGAACCTCCAGTGAGCATTGATCTTTGGACCAGATCAGAGAAATACAAACGACTGCTGGACAATATGGTGACTGATGGACTGAGCTTGAAGAAGTCTAACAAACCTAAGACCCTCTATAGTCACTACAACCCATACATCTCTACCTCTTACCTCGCTATCGTTACCACCACTTCACCAGAGGTCAGATTATTGTAGTTTGAGTTGATTAGTGGTGAAGGTGTGAGCGAGTAAGTAAGAGTTCTCCTTGGCACAGATCTTACCTAAGCCTGGGCAAATTTGTCATGACGACCCAGATACAGGATCGGAGGGGATTAGTGTGGGGGGGGGAGTATGGGGGCATTTGAAGGGAGCCGGTTTGTGGCGTGATGAATGAGTTCTAAACCTGCTTGGCTAATAATAGCAGGGGACATGCGGTCTGCAGTGCCAGGTATAGGTACCAATAAGGTGCCAAGTGACCTGTTTGTGTAAATAAGGCCTGCTGCAAGTAAACAACAGCTGTTCTCTTCAGCCCGGACACATCTGGCTGGTACCGCAGTGTCCAGAGGTCCGGGAGGCAAGGGAGACTGCTCGACAGGAAGCCAGGGGAACACGGGTAATCGGGGCATGACTTGGGAGGGGACTGTGTGTTTCTGTGTGTGTGTGTTTATGTGTGTCTTTTATGGGGGGGGGGGGGGGGGGTCAACAGACCAGGGACTGAGTCAGTGTAAATATTTTCAGTTGCATCAAGCTCTGTTGCCTTTGTAATAGAAACACTAATTAGAGTCCCATTACTGTGGTGGAGCCCTGGTGTGGTAATGTTCTGTCCAGAGCTGGCCTTGTTAGAGCCTCCAGTAGTGCCACAGCTCCTGCTGGCCTTTAACACAGCACAGTCCACAGTCCTCCACATAACGCCCGCTGCCCAACACTGAACATGTGGGTCTCATGATTCAAACACGAGTGTGAGTGGTCAAAGGACTGCCTTGAACTTCAGGATTTACATATGTCACAAGAGGTCTTTACAGCGGTGTGATCGAGAGAAAAAAAAAAGATACTGTGTAGTTTCAACATGTGTGTGTTATATTTTTTAAATGACAGCCAAATTACTTCCTAATTTCATGAAATCGTTCATTCATTCATTAACATTAATTTCAACGTTTTTACGGTCATCTCATCTGACCCTGAGAATTGCAATGCTTCCCTGAATGACTGAACCCATCCCCATCTTATGGTAGCAGAGACATAAAGAATCTTCTAAATATTTTTAGTGTGTGTCCTCCGTATTAAGAAGACTGTATTACAAAGTCATTAAAATCCTTTAAAAGACCACAGAAAATAAAGATGCTCACCACTGTGTGATGAAGTGGACAAATTTTTCACTGAATTGACCAATAGGAAGCACTGGAGGATCCTGAAAAACAGATTCAACAAATTAAAAAAAAAAAAAAAAAGAGACAAACAGATAAGACTACTACTAACTATTACACTACTGAATTTGGCACAAATATTCATTTATCCTTGACAGGAATTCACCCATACAACCACAACTGAATCAATTAGCACTATCAAACATTTTCCAATCATTCATTCTCAAATTTGGCTACAGGTTCAACTACATATTGAAACGTCTTAAATGAAGGTATTTCTGTTATACTTAAATATTATTTTTTATTGTTTAACGGTTAAACATCTTTTTTTCTTTGAGTTTCTGACTATCAAACATGCAATAATAGAAAATACACTGAGCGGAGAGCCAATTCTCCCGGTAGCTCATTAGCAGGGTGCGCAAGACCTTGATTGGAGAGACTTCAGTAAATGATGGGGTTATTGTACCACGTCTTGGGTAAAAAAGGAGCGCGTATATTAATTTTTTGGCAGCACCTGAACCCCACTTTTGTTGAACGAGGACAATGAATGAGGACATAACAAAATCTGCAGTTAGCTCTGACAGAGGAACAGACACTCAGCCCCTCCCCCTCTCTGTTTGAATGATTGGACAAGGCGACCGAGGAGCAAGAGTGACAGACAGTTCCAACACGACCTGGCAAGTTATTTGGGACTTCTAGGAGGTGCAAACTCACAAACCGAGAGAAATGAGAAACACAGAAAAACCACACCGATACAATGCCGGCCTACTTCATACTAGTAGCGATACGCTTGTTACATCCGTTTAAGAATTTGGGTGACACTGCGTCGGTAACTATTAATTTCATTAGAGAAAATTCTAAAAACATTTGAAAACCAAAAAAAAAAAAGATTATTCAACAGCAGCACCAATGCAAATGATGCGGAAACAAATACAGGCGCAAAAAAAAAAAAAAAAAAGAACAGGTCACCTAAGATTCATTAAGAGCCGTGCCGGCTAGTGACCACGCTGTCACAGTTGGTGAATGCTGTAACATTTGTGGAGCAGAGAGAGAAAGCAATGAAAAAAAGCCTGAACTACTTTGCAGTTCATTATGCTTTACAGCGTACGCGCATATATAGGCAGACGGAAAATGGAACGCTCTACGCTCTAACAAAAAGGCAGCAAAACTCTTCACTTAATCTCATTTGCTCTTTGAAATACCTCTCGGCAGTTTTTCTGACCTCCTCCGCTCTGCATTCTGAGTAGGTGGTGCTGTATGATACATGCACCTATTTAAATGAACAAAGGTGTGAGTTATAGTAATCTGGATGGGTTTGAGAGAACTGCAGCCACTTCAGTGAGCAATATATCACTACAAACATGCCCTGAAGGATCTCTACTCTCATGTCTCACCATACACATGTCTAGAGAGCAGCAGCGCTATTACCTGCACCATGCATGGCACACACTCACACACACACACACACACACACACACACACACACACATGCACACACACATGCACGCAAGCGCACGCACACGCACATATTCATTAGAGCGGGTAGAGTAAGGTAAGTGGGGTGGGTGGGCAGCACTTTGATGTGGCAGGAAAAAGACAAAGATGATGATGAGGATGATGAAGATGATGATGAAAGCACTGTTTTATTATGCAGCGAGCCATCATTAGGCGACACTACAAACACACACAAACCCAGGGCCCGTCCTCTCAACAATGGGAGCGGTAAATATACATGTAATTGCCAGCAGGCAATTATCAGGCAAAATTAGATCCGTAATTACAGCGGTGAAACTGAAGCTGTAGTCTTATTAGAAACATCATCTCCCTCGCAGCAAACAGACACAGTGGAGAAAAAAGACTCACCAAAACACAAGGAAAACTAAATACACAGCTGTGCTCTAAAGGTTCTTCGTAAATGAGTGGAGTCATGTGTGCTTTCTTTAGCCTACAGACTTAAGAGCACAAGCAGAGGAAGAGTGAAAAAGAGAGAGAAATAGAGAAAAAGAGACAGAGAGAGGGGACAAAAAGAGTCTATAAGATGGATAAAATGGAAGAATGTAAGGGTCAGAAAGGGAGCAAGTAAGACACAGAAGACTGGAGTGAGAGATGGAGACACACACACACACACACACATACACACACACACACACGGAGTAACCTGTCTTACATCACCTCATTTGGCTGTTTATTAACCCATCACCTTAGCCTCACCAGGCACTGCAGTGGCTTATTTACACCGATGCTGCCATGGCAACCAGCTGTCCAACACACACACACACACACACACACACACACACACGGACACACGGCTACACTAATATTCATGATGTACTTCAAACAAATCTACCTCAGCACACACACACACACACACACATTATTATAGAGTACACCTGGGACTTAGTGCCGTGTCAGTCTCCTACACTGTTATATCAGTGACAAGTGTGGACCCCAAATTATATGGTATAATTACAGCTCAGTATTTCGTGCTATACTGGATGACGGGTGTCATATTTTGTATTCTTATCATGTGCGTAATTCCTTTGGTACGGTTATCTGGGTTGCGGCGGGGGGGCCATTCTGTATTCGTGCTCCCTCTCTCTGTCTTCTCTTTCTTTCCGTCTCTCCTCTTACCCTCCTAATACAAACAACTCTAAATCTCCATGCGCTGGATTACTCCTAAAAAGTGGGTCCCACAGAGATGCATCTTTTTTCTCTCTCTCTCTCTCTGTGCTGGCTGAAAGTTTGAAAGCCCAGGGTCGAGCTCTTAACAAGGCCTAGCTCTGCTGAAAGTAGGTGGCACTGCTCCCTTGCCACGGGCCGAGCCAGAGAAAGGGCAAAAGAAAAAATAGTTTGAGTGATGCCTCCGCCTGGTGAATAATGAACAAGTCAACCGGGTCAACCCATTACAAGTGCAGCCATTTAATTATTAATTAGGGCCAAATCTATAGCAGAAAGGACAAGTTCAGTATGTTTAATGTGTGTTTACTCCGCCCCCTTCTCTCCCGCCCTCTCAGGGCATTCTCTTACTAGCATATGTCAGCAAGCAGCCCGGGCAGAAAGAGAAAAGGTCCTACTAAAACATTCTGGAGACGTACGCAGTCCTCATTAACGAACATTACTTATTAATAGCGCACTCAGGAGTAAAGAGCATATTTAAATCAAACAGTTACTTGAGTATTTCTTTTCCTTAATTGAAGTTAAATAAAAACACATCTCTCCTTTGGGCTGTCTCTGATGTACTTTAACTCTGATTGTTTTCATGAGGAGAGTCAGACGTTGTGACAGAACCTGTTAAGTTTATGCTTGTCCCTTACACCAAACGTAAGAATAAGGTAAAATATATGGCTCTCAGGAGTGATGGACTACATGACTCGGGTTGTTGTACTGAGGTGATGGATACGACAGCATTAAATAGAAATCCAACACGGCTCTTTGGCAATAGAAGACATATTACTGTCTGTTCAATCTCAGATCTTTCTGGTGGATAGTGCAGTGAAGCTGGGGTCAGCGAGGGAACCATGTGTCAGATGCGCTGCCCCTGAACCTAGTGGGAACCGAAAGTGGGAGGTTAAGGTTAAAGTGTGTCAAGGTTTTGGGAGGTGTTTTAGTGCCTCTTGGAAGTCAAGGTTAATGGAACGCAGTGTGCTCCCAAGAATGGTCATGGTACATTACCCAAACTGTGTGTGTGTGTGTGTGTGTGTGTGTGTGAGTGAGACAGAGAGAGAGAGCGTCAAAGGAAAAGCGTAATATTTAAGAAAATGCTTAACCAGCTTTTAAGACAATTGAAAACACTGCCTATGTTCCAGTATTTCACATCTGTAGCTTAAGTAATGAGTTTTGAGTACCACAACAGTCGCCTACATTTGTGAATCTACCTCAGGTTTATGCACTCTTGTTCAGGCTTCTGTTCTACTCTAGCCCCCTGCTTTAGGCCTCGCCTACTCATCAGCCTGATGGCTTTCAGGGCTTCAGCATATGGGCAGCGCCGGCACTAGTAGAGCCGTTAAAGCTCCCTGCTTCATTAGGAAAGAAAATACAAGCTTTCCGCCCCATTAGGAACGACTTTAGCAGTAAAACCACATAAGACCACGACTCACCTCATCAACAATGCATTGCAATAACTGAAGAGGCTGGAACGACAGAGAGAGAGAGAGAGAGAGAGAGAGAGAGAGAAAGAGATGATGATCATATACCAAATGCAATCTCTTTACAGTGCAGTGGAAACAAGATCATTAATGCGATAAAACACAAATGTAGCAATTCAGATTAATCAAATGCACCAAAGTCTGGGAAGAGGGGGAAAATACACTGCATCTTGAATGTTCTATTATTTCTAATGGCACCTAATCTAATGCAGGCAGTTAAAGGCGTGTGTATTATTTTATGGCAAAATGCGATTTGGGGAAACTTCAGAGGGAGGCAGCCATGCGTGAGAAACTAGTGGAATCGCTAGGGATGAGAAAGACTGTCTCCAGCCTCCAAAGAGCTCGTAAAAAACTTACCATTAAGGAGCCTTGGTTTTTCTGAATCTGTAAAGAGAGAAAGAGAAAAAAGAAAGAAAGATAGACAGAGAGAGAGAGAGAGAGAGAGAGAGAAAGAGAGAAAGGCAATATGTAATTAGTGTGTCATAATCACTAGCTCGTACTTGGATGTGTTATGTTCACTGAGGGGAATATTCTGGAAAGCCTGGTGGCAATTTGTGGGCAATGTGTTAACACCATTTCCATAATGAAAACACACACGCATGCACGCGCGCACACACACACACACACACACACACACACACACGCACGCACGCACGCACGCACACACACACACACACACACACACACACACACACACACACACACACACACACACACACACACACACAAATGTTAATAGGCTGATCCTCATTTAGCCAAGCTAGGGTACACAGCACAATCATTCCACTGTCTCTGCTTTTCTTGCCTCCAGCCTCAGCGAATGAATGAAAATGAAGAGACATAAAAATGCACATATGATATGCATCACAAAAAGGAACTCATAATATATTCTCTGTTGGCTATTAATGCGGTATATGACTTCTTTTTTTTTTTTTTTAACAAAACTGCAAAGTATGGTAGTCAGAGGTCTTCCCATTGCATGTGTAGAGTGAGAAGACAGAGGCATAGCATGCCGTTTTTATGGCACGGTTGTATGGGTCGTGTGCGTTCTCCTGGGATTAATGTGGGTATGTATATTAGGGGGGGCCCCCAGGACTCCATTTATGTGGAACTGTGGAATTGACCTCTGAGTTCTTTGCAATAATTTACAACAAGTAAACATTGAAGGAGGAACCATACGTTTGATTGACAGTTAGTGCACTTCTCTTGAGTGGAGCCCTGTACACGTTATGTTGTGTAAAAGATCATTTATGACCTGAAAGGATATCGCTTCTACCAACATCTTTAAAAAGAGCGACAGCTGTGCATTTTCAATGTTGAAATTTAAAAAAAAAAAAAAAAGAAGGAAAAGGAAAAGTCCTAGGGGCCCTGATGCAGGGAGCAGAGAGAGAGAGAGAGAGAGGACAGCAAGGCCGAGAGTAGACGTTAAGAAGTGGAGAGTGAGAGCGAGGAGGGAGGAAAAAGAGTGAGAGAGAGAGAGAGAGAGAGAGAGAGAGAGCGAGAGAGACTAGGAAAAAGGCAGAGAGAAAAAAGGAAGAGAAATCCCAGACAGGGCTTTGGACTGACGAGAGAGAGAGAGAGAGAGAGAGATGCGGCGATACATATTTCCCTGACAGAAGCTGAAAGCGTGTTTTCCTACACGCTGCGGGCTGACAGGTCTTTGGTGGAATCAGCCCAGGGCTGCAAGTCCTGATTGTGCTACTAAATGACCTGCTCGTTGTTACCGGCTTTCTTTTTCTTTTTTTTTTTTGACAATTCATTACAGCACTTATCGATTCACTCTCTCAATTAAAACACTGCTCCTGTGCTGCTGGAGAATACCAGAGGAGTCAGACACCGGATCGGTGTGTGTTTCAATAAGATGCACCGTAGGCTGAATGAGAAAACGAATACACTCAAATACATTCAGCGTCCTAGAAACCTCTATTTTACCAAGCATCATCATTAAACTGTCTTCTGGCCAAATGATTTCATTAATATTGACTCATTAGTAGGTGTATGTGTTATTTGTGGGTAATATCAGTTGGATTATTTACTATCAGTGCCTCTGTATTGCATATACAATGACAGATGTGAAGCTGAAAAAATGTATCTGGCAGAAGTGAAAATAAGAAATACTGCTATATCAGTGCTACTACACATATTGTGATTGATAATATACAGATTAAGTATGGAGCGTCTGTACATGGAGTGTATTTGGTGACATATTTGATCTTACAGGATGAGCCATTTGTCATCAATCAGATACGATGAAATCCAAACAAATGAGTTGTGTTCATCTGTGGAAATTGTGTTCATCTGTGTTGAAAAAAAAAAAATCCTGTCTTTTGGAGCTTTTTAAAAGAGCTCTGTTTCAGTGACACAGAATGTATGACAACAGCCATGAGCAAACATCTCATGTTTGAGTAAAAGCCGTCAAATTCAGCCCCACTTAAGAATACCCAGAGTTGAATCTGGGGCTGCAGGAAAGCAATTTCATACCGCATATTCACAGGAAATATGGAGGGGGGGGGGGGGGGGGGGAAGAAAAAACCTTCAGCCAAAACAACAACAGCCAGGGGAATACAAAAGGGGACTACAAATCAATCAGAAGGCAATCCGCTGGCGGCTGTATACACATCCCATCAGCTCTGCAGTCTTCAAAGATTCTCCAAGCGAGCCAGAGAAAGACGCCATTAACTCCATACAAAGAATGCAAATGAGTCTCAACATGGGGCAAGACAGAATTAAAGAGCCTTTTATAATCAATGACAAGATGGGATGACCCCCCCCCTCCCAAACAAACACGCTCACACACACGCACGCAACCACACACACACACACACACACAACCAAAACTACACGCACATACACACACCTCAAAATGATAAAAACATGCCCGTACACACAAAATAAAAATGTGAAACCACAAGCGTGTATGTGCGTCCCCACACACACACATCCACGCACGCGCACACACACGGTCATCAGTTTGTGGCCCCTGCCTGGCCGCCTTAAGCAGGAGCAGGGTAAGGCAAACCCTGTAGTCCCCAAAATCGTCCAAAATGGAAGGGGTGAACACTGAGACGCCTCACAGGGACAGAAATGCATTATCCCAAAGAAACCCAAAATGTCACCCCCTCTACTTTTCTCCTCCCGCCCCCCCCCTTCTCTGTCCTTCAAACCCCAACGTGAGCAGAACGGCACACTGCTCATGCAAATCTCAGGTGCATCCAATTTGTGCTGGGCTTAGTGGCGTGGCGTTGCTGCGCCAGGCCGTGTGTGTGTGTGTGTGTGTGTGTGTGTGAGCAGACAGATGCCTTGCTCTGTATAAATGACAGCTCCGGCCTGAGGAAGTGTGCTAGCTGTGCTTCGCTTGCATACTGCCTGCAGGTGAAGTGTCTGCAGCACCATATGGAGCAGGGAAAATTAACAACAAGAGCAAAATCACAGTGGCAGCGGGGAGTCCTGCCTGCCTTTCTCTCTCTCTCTCTCTCTCTCTCTCTCTCTCTCTCTCTCTCTCTCTCTCTCTCTGTGTTTCTTATTCTTCAAATGAAATTTAGAAATGCAAAGAAAAAGAAGCAAAAAAAGGTGAAGGTAGGGGGGGGGGGGGAGTGAGAGAGGGGGGGGGGAGAGGGGAAGAGAGAGAGAGAGAGAGAGAGAGAGAGAGAGAGAAGGAGAGAGAGGGACAGAGACAGAGAGAAAGACAAGGAGAGATAAAGAAAAGAGAGAGAGAGAGAGAGAGAGAAAGACAAGGAGAGAGAGAGAGAGAGAGAGAGAGAAAGAAAGAAATTAATGGGGTGTAAAAACAGAATAATGCCTGTGGCTCTATTTGTTGAGAACAAAAAAAAAGTCTCTTTTCATAGCTCCACTTACAAACCTTATCATTTTCAATGGCAAAATGAATTTGTATACTGTAAGATAGATTTGATCACGGACTGGACGCTTGCCGGATTTCTAAAATAGCTGCATGAAAATATCCAAAAACTCAATCAAAATCCTGTTTATAAATGCACAACTTAACAGAGACTTAACAGCACATGGGGTTCCATTTTAATACCATAATTCATCTTGACTGGACCTATACATGTTCCATGAGTGACTGCAATTCCTGTCTGGGAATCTCTTGGGAAATCTGGAGCACTAGTCAACTGACTAGCAGGACATCAAGGCAAGTTTGCAAGTGTGCAAGTTCGTATGATATCTATACTGATTCAAACAACACAGTTTATAAAAAATTCAAAGACAATTTCCTTCAGAGCAGAGAAGAGTTTAGGAATAAAATAAAATGGATAACACATCCAAGAGGAGTTTCATAGAGAATGACAGCGACTACAGCAGTAGGAGATGGCACATATATGTGGCCTTTGAGAGAGTGAGATGCATGTGAGAGTGAGAGAAAATGAAGGACAGATTGCACTTCACTGATACATATTCAGAGTTTGTGTGTGTGTGTGTGTGTCAGTCCCTGTCACAACACTGTCTGGATTAACATGAGAATGGCTATATCAATTGTTACCGTGTGAGAGTGAGAACACACTCTGACAACGCTGACCACACATCGCAGCGTTTTACACGTGATCTCATACCCACACACACACACACACACACACACATAAGGGCGTACGTTTGAATGGAAAAGCACAAAGTACACATGCAAACACATTCACGTGGAATACCACACACGTAAAGCGAAATGAGAGATGGGTCTTAGGAAATTACATCATACCAAAAAAAAAAAAAAACCCACATAAGTATAATAGATAATGTAATACATTTAAACAGTAGGCTATTTAATCGTATTCATTCTGTTGAATAGAATTCATTTCAGAGTTATTTCACATGCATTAACATGGATTTGCGGTGCGCGCCGTGAAAACAGGCAAGCAAACTTCCCACATTCAGCTTTCATCGTGATGAACTACACTCCTACAGTGATGATATTTGCATTGCTGAATCTACACCACAAAAATGGTGCAGGTATTAACTCACAGATTTTTTGAGACTTTGAGGATGTAGCTTTGGAGGTCAGTGTAGCGACCTTTTCAAAATCATAAACCGGCTAAACTGAAAGAGACTGTTCTTTTTGTCGTCCTTAAGAAGCGTTAAACATGAAGTCCACCCTGTCTGTTTAAGGTCTGTGGCCATTTTTATGGGCCTGAGTGTCAGACAGTCAAAAGTCTTTACTGAGAGCCATAGAGACTTTAATGAGGAGATATGTTGAATAATGCTCAATAGATTGTTCTCAGCATGCCTGTTGAGCTAATTAGCATATTAAAACAAAACCGCTCTGATGGCAGCTCGCGCAAGAAATGGCAGCAAAAATAGTCAATATCAGCAGAAAAAGAGCTCAACAGTCGGCGGCCAAAACGGAAAAGCAGAATGCTGAGGGAATCTCCTAGTGTTTTGCTTTTCATTCACAGATGGTGAATATTCAAATGTAAAAAAACGGTCATGACTCTCTGTGTCATCACTGCGAGGGAACATAAAGCACAGGGACTGGGGGGGGGGGGGTGGACTTCTGGAGGGAAAGCGTTTGTTAGCTGTTGATTCGATCTTTTCAGCCATCCCTCAATCAGAGATTATCTGGAAAGTTGGGTGAGAGCTTTCTTAAACTAAACAATGAGATTTATAGGTACGTGGGCCAACTCACAAGTTCTCTCGGATAGGAACTGCCCTGCTTTACATTAACCTCCGCCTGTCTTAGACACATTTTAACATGTCTTACATATCATATTCAAGTTCATATCCATTCTTTCATCTACTGTGATCTCTTTTCTGTTGTGAACTTGCACTGTATTACCACTGAGCCTCATACAGACCCATTAGAGCAGCATGTCAGGCAGCACATATAGCACGTTACGATGCCGTGCCGCTATATCCTCCCCATAGGATGAAACTTCTGATTTGAATTGGATTATGAGGTTCTGAGTTCTAAAAATGGGATTAAGAGGAGAAATCCCTCATTAAATCTAATTACAGGGTTGATGGTATTAAGGAATCTACTGGGTCAACAGGATTTGTGTGTAATGTGAACAGAGTAAACAAAGCCTGGATGAGCACAGATATAACAAACATGTTCCTAAGAGGAAGGTAATTACTGCCGTACCGGTGTAGGTTGTAAAGGCAGAATCTTGCTTCGACCGAATGGAGATGACTGTAGTGTACAGTTTGTACTAAAACACAACAGAGACATAAATCTGGAAAGACACTCACCTGTGGATAGGGAAATGTACCCAGAGCCAACTGAAACAAAGATGAAGAGAGAATTACGATGGTTATCACAGAACAACAAAACCATCTCTATCTCTTTCTCTCACATACAGAGATACAAAGACCTACAAAGACACACACACACACACAAACACACACATACACCACACACACAGAATGGCAAAAAAAAAAAAAAGATATTTCTTCAATCTGTCGTGTTCTTTTTCTATACCCTTGATGTCCCCTCTTTGCTTGGGCCATGAACTGTACAAGATCAACCCTCCATAATCGCAGTATTAGCATGATTTCCCTCCCTCGTCATTAAAGCTGTCACTTTTTATAGATCTTCTTAAACAGAATGCAAATAAGCACCAAACACGTGGCTGAGAGATTTATGGAGCAGAAGAAGTAACCTAGGTTGGGGTCACAAGCTGCTGAATCAGAGGTCAGAGAGCAAGAGAGGTCAGCAAGGTCGAGAAGTTCAAAGAATCCGAGAAGTGACTAAAGCAGACTGAGATTACAGCTGTTAAATCTTTGCAGGGTTGATAGAGAAAAGTAGTTAGCATGTAAATGAGTTGTATAGAAGATAGTAGTTACAGCAGTGGGTGTAGAACGTAGTAGCTCTAGGACAGTAGTTATGCTGTTATGACACGTGAGTTACAAGGGCTGGAGTTTAGAGTCATGGGATTAGAGCTATTGGGGAATTAGAATTAGAGTTCGTCATTAGACTAATTGACATTTCTGAGACACAACCGAGAATAAATACTCACAATGGGTTTACAGAAATTTCCATTGTTTTTAAAGGATTGGCCCCGGCGAACTCACTGTCTTCGTATACAGGAGACATACTAATGCAGACCATTAACTTCAGATTAAAATACAGTTAGATCTGTGATCCTGATAGAGGAATATTATAAAGTTAGATTCATGCTCAGCCTTACTTAGCTGACTTTATATATATATATATATATATATATATCTGGAGTAACGTCCAAGAGTGATTTTTAATGATCCACACTCTGGCCTAACACACTCTGTGAGCAGGTGTTTCAAAGTTAGGGCGGTTAATCTGCAGATGACACACTGACTGAAGCATCTGCTGGATTAGGAAGGCAGATTTAAAGAGAGCCAGCATGTTCAACGCCGCAAACAGGGTTTCTCAAAGACCATCAGCCATTAGTTAATAACTTCCCATAACCCCCTGCAGCGAGACGAATGGCAGGAAAGAAAGAGAGATGAAAGTCTAGCAGGACCATTTCCCGTGATGCGCGGCAATCCATCAAAAGTCTACTTGGCAACTTTCATCTTGGTCAAACACCATTTTACAAGCAAAACCAGATTATTGTAGTGCTAATCCTCAGCACTGATCTTAGATGTGGTAATACTGACTGCTATTAGCAGATTAATCTGAATTAGGCTGTGAATTAAACTGAAGCTAATTTGTTTGAGTTAACCTCAGGACCAAGAACCAACTTGTATAACACAATGTAGAGTTAATCATTATAAACTGATGAAAGTGTCAATAATTTTGATAAATGATTTTTTTTTAACTGCGAAATCAATATCTATTATAATTGTGATGATATTCAACAGTATTGATAAATACGACAAGAATGGAAGGAAATCATTTGTCAAAGCTGTTGAAAGAGTTTGACACTGACAAATTGAGAATCAATAGTACCAGTGAGAACCGCCATCATGGCAAGTTTAACACTGGAATTAAAACTGCATTTTAAATTGCTACTGGTGCTTTGATTCATATCATCCATTCCTAGCATGCATAAGTGCATAGTGCATGTGCAGTGACGCATACACTCCTTCTCTCACACGTACATACTCTGGTTCACAACACACACATTTGTGCATTTGTCTCCCTGTCTGTCCCTCTAACACACACACACACACACACACAGAGTGTCAGGATGAGACAGACAGGGGAAGAGGGAGGGGGAAAGAGAAAAAGAGAGAGAGAGAGAGAGAGAGAGAGAGAGAGAGAAAGGGGTATAAAGGCAGAGAAAGAACATAGTGCACTAATTACAGGCAGTTCTGCTGGCTGGGTGATTGATAGCGTTTTGCCACACTGACTTCCAATCTCAGCCTCGCTTAAGCTTAGACACACTGAGTGACTGACACACACATACACTCTCTCTCTCTCTCTCTTTCTCTCTCTCTCTCTCTCTCTCCCTCCCTCTCTTTCTCTCTCTCTGACACTTATTCATGTACTCTTGAGCTCTGAGCTGCAAACTTTACACAGGCATATGAAAGAGAGGACAAGAAGAGGAAATCCACCCACGATCAAATAAAAAGGACAGACGTAAAGCAGGCCATAGAGCAAAAAGAAAAGGAACGAGAGAACAGTGTGTATGGCTGTGTGTGTGTGTGTGTGTGTGTGTGTGTGTGTGTGTGGGAAAGAGAGTGCTGAGGTCTTTACTGCAGTCAGTGGGAGTTCCTGAGAGTGATCCATGCATCGCTGCAGGCCAACATCTGTTTGGACAGGCTGCCTGCAGGGACTATCAATACTGCTCAGCAACACACACATACACACAAGCACTCTACAGTGGCAGGCCACAACAGCCTACACCTCACACCCCTCACACACCACACAACAGAGCTCAGACAGGCTCAACAGTTACAGGAGCCTACATCACAAACACACAGACACACACACTAGCTCCTGAGGCTTATTCACATCTTCTCTTTCCATAGAAACGGAAAGACAGACAGACAGACAGACAGACAGACAGACAGACAGACAGACAGACAGACAGACAGACAGATAGATAGATAGATAGATAGATAGATAGATAGATAGATAGATAGATAGATAGATAGATACACACACACACACATAGAGAGTCACAAACAGAGAGACAGAGAAGTAGATAGAGATGATGAGGCTATCTGTATTTGTACTGAATGAGGGGTAACTTTACCTCCATGAAAGAGATGCCAAGGCTCCAGACGTCTGAATGAATGCCATACTGCTGCCCTGATATCCGCTCAGGCTACAACACAACAGGACAAAAACTCAGCACCGTCTGCTTCCCACAATCTGCTATTAACATCCCCCACACATACATCACCAATGTTTGTCACAGGCACACTTAAATGTAGAGAGTGAAAGCTATGTAAGTTTGTGTGTGTGTGTATGTGCATGTGCATATGAGCGTGTGGAGAACAGAAATGTCTGACTATTCATCATATAGTCTTGAGGGCTACAGGCTTCACACACACACACACACACACACACACACACACACACACACACACACACACAGAGGAACTCAGTGGAGAGTGAAAGAGTAATTACGGAGAGCTCTGTTCCCTCTGTGATCTGTATCAAAGCTCTGTTCTGCTGCTGGAGCTCTACTGTTTAACACAGAGTTTAATCTTCAGACCTGCCCCAATTACAGCCAACCAGCTACCTGCACTGCCTTCACAAAGAGAGCCCGATCCATCTGATGCACGCAAACGCGCGTGTGTGTGTGTGTGTGTGTGACTTTGAGAGCAAACCTAACAGCTGCAATGGGGTCATAGCATAATTTAATTTTCAAAGCACACACATACACACCTGCTCAGTTACTGATGGAGAATGTGTGTGAGTTTCTAACACAGTAACTTCTAAGCTTTACACGATCCACTGAGATTAAAAGAAAATTAATCTATACAACCTTTCAACAAATTCACACAAAGGCCTTTCTGTGGACTACACATAGTCATCTTTTCTGAGTATAACTGCTTTTTACACACACTCAAATAAAGTAGTTACTTTCAACTATTTCAAGGACATCTAAAAAAAAAAAAAAAGATCCATAGGTTATGTGTAAGCTGTCACAACCTGCACCTCCAATTTGGACTTTTAGTTTGCCATGTCTTTGTGCGCCTGTTCTCTGTCTGTCTCCGCCCCCCACCTGTTCCCGTTTGTCTAATTATTAACCTTGTTAGTTTTACCCAATCCTGTTTTGCCCTGCTTAGTTTCCCTCTGTATTTAAGTCCTAGTGTTTGCCTTGTCCTTTGTCTATCGTTGTTTGTGTTTTTTGAGCACTCTGTTATGCTGCACCTTTTTGTTATTGGTTTTTTTGTTCCTGTTCTACACCTGTATTTTGATCTTCAGTTCAAGTAAAGTCCTCCGTTTTGTCACCTTCATCACTGTGTCCTACACTTGGGTTCTGCACCACACCACCAGCGTGACATAAGCATGATTTTGACATATACATATATGTATATATTAACTTATCTACCCCTTTTGTCCATTTCATCCATCTATCTATCCATCCATCCATCTATCTATCAATGGTAAGAGTCTAGAGCACAGTAAAAGCATATACAACAAAGCTTTTCAGAATGTTACTTACAGCCATATATGCATTGGTTCCAACATATGTTTTGGCAATAGAGTTTACCAACTGTGAAAAAAGAAAGTGCAAAACAGGTAAATAAATAAAACGACATATATTCAGAGAACATAGTCAGACAACGGCACAGAGAAGCATATGCATTAAAAATGTGAAAAGCTAGTAGTGTAAGAGCACTGTGTTAGAGGACAGAGGAGGACCAATGTTAGAATGAACAGAAACATTGACAAATTAAAAGAGCACATCTCTCTCTTTTGACATATTTAGACTAAGTGTTTATTTTGGTTTGCAAATGGGTGCCCTGAGCTTTCCTGTGAGGGAGGACGGTGCGTACAGGAGTCCAGTGACTGATAGAAGCCAGGTGAAAAAGCTGTGTGCTTTCAAAATGTCTGGCTGGTATAATTTTAGCCTGGTTCTGTCTCTCCGCTCCTCTCCACGTCAGGGAGAGCCTGTAGGACCGGGGCACAGAGGAGACTGAACAATACGCATGCCATCAATGACAGGACTACGATAATGAGTGTACTCCCCCATGGCCACGTGTGTGTGTGTGTGTGTGTGTGTGGGAGGTCCTACATAGGGAGTCATGGACACTGCCCTTCCTACAGGCACAAAGAGGAGAACACACACACACATACACATACACACACACACACACACACACACACACACACACACACACTTTTTCATGACCAACCCACTCACACAAGGGTCATAAACATCTGAGGTCTCTAAGGAGATAGGGATGAATATTAATTAAAAAATGAGAGTGTGGAGTGATGGCTGGCCATTGTTGGCATTCCTGTGTGTATTAGAGGTTTGAGGAACTGTCCGCGGTGCTGAAGCAGGCCTCCCTGCCTGTGCCATTGTCTGCCTGCCACGCGCTAACCACCGCCTCGCATGCATATCAATAGAGCCCCGGCATGGATGGTCAATGTCGTAATTACAACAACCTCACTTTGATTTGACAGATAGGAGAGGGCAGGCTGAGGTGGGGCTGCCCCAGGAGAGCAGGAGAGTGAACAGACAGTGGAGAACAGGATGAGGAGATGTCTGAGAGGACAATGGTTTTTCTGACTGGTTCCCTCAAGTGCTCCCCTTCCTGACGAGCACACGCGCATGCAAGCACAAACACACACAGACACACACACACACACACACATGAAATACATACTTGAGTGCTGACTCCAAAGTCACAGAGTTTGACTTGTCCTCGCGTATTCACCAGCATGTTGGAGGGCTTGACGTCTACAGAGCAGGAAGAACGATGTAAATAAAGTCACCAAAACAGAGGACGCGCTGTGTTTGCACGCAAAGGCAGAGAAGGTTGTCTCTGTTTCCTTTAACTCACCTCTGTGCAAAATCTTCAAGCTCCATAAATACGTTAAACCTTTCACCACCTACAATCAAAACACATTTCAGAGCATGTCAGACAAGCACACACATACGGATCAGCCTCAGTTAAAATCAAATGAATAAATGCACTTTATGGCTCATATGTGACAGAAAGTCACGATGTGCTTTCACGCACGACACAACTGTGTGGACAACGCATTATTATCAGAGGTGTGGGAGAAGATGAGGGATGGAGAGAATTGAAAGACCAGCAGTGGAAGCCGCTGAACTGATTAAGACATTTCTCTAGTGTGATGGTAAGAGCATGAGGGTAAGGCTCTCCTGAAAAACTACACTGAGAAGAGGGAGTGGGGGAGTAGACCAGATAAAGTCCATCACATTCTGGGTGTTTACTACCTCTAGTAAATGACAATAAAACTTGAAACTTGAAACTTGAAGCATGTGTGTGTTTGTCAGAGAGAGAGAGAGGATATGAGAGGGAGAGAGAGAATATAAGAGAGAGGAAGAGAGAGGATATGAGAGAGAGAAAGAGAGAGGATATGAGAGTGAGAGAGAGAACATATAAGAGAGAGAAAGAGAGAGGATATGAGAGAGAGAGAGAGAGAGAAAGAGAGAAGCTGTGAATTAGAATTAACAGTGACTAAATAGCTGTCCATGTTTGATTATGGTAAGATGGAGAGAAAGTCTGGGGGAGAGGTTAATGAGGGTTGAGGTAGCGGGCATCGCCCAATCAGCATGTTCACAACATCACATTGACCAATCACTGAGTCACACACAGAGAATAATTACCATTTTAACACCTTCTCTAATGAACACAGCGGTAGGCAGGCTCTGTTCACATTCAAGTTTTACTCATTTAAAACATTGTCACACCACACTGAAATGGGTTTACAGGCAGAGATGAAAACAACAGAGACTCTATGAGTGTGACAACATGACTTTACTCATGAGACAGACTCGGGATGTCTGTGATGAGGGTTAGGTTTTGAGAAGGGCAAATGACTATACTTTACAAACCACAGACTCTGATGTTAAACTAATACCCACAAACACTACATACAAAAGTGAGTGAACGGTAAGCACTTAAAACAGCGCAACAGTCTTAAGCTAATGAAGCTGGACCTGCTACGAAAATAATGTCACAATGAAGTGAAACAGAGTACTGCTTTCTTCTACAGCTATAACAAGTTTACACAAAACAAGTGGGTGCAAACCATTCCCAAACAACAAGCTTTTCTGCTAACAACATCTGGTCTGAGGGGAACAACACTTTTCAGTTACCATGTAGGACCACGCTCTCTACAGTCAGATCTATCTATCCACAATACTCCTAATCTTTTCTTCTTTTAAGGATTTGGATAGTTTGTTTTCTAGACCTGTAGAAGAGAACCCTTTCCTGGACCTAGCCAGAATACACTAAGGTTACCAAGAGTTCAAATACAATGCAGAGTTCTTCACCGTACTCTTACTCTGTACTCGTACTCTGTACTCTTACTCTGTACTACAGAGCGCCAACTCTTTGACTCCCACTGAAACACTATTTCAGCCTTTAAGGGTTCAGCTTGTTTGAGAGACAAACACACAGACTTACAGCCACGGCGATTCTGCCCAGCACATGTTCTGGAATCTTTCTGTATACATCGAGAGATCCCCCTGCACGGAGAGACAGCGGTGAAACGACGTGGTTAAACGACAACGACATGCTAAAGAAACGTCAAAGCCTCAAGAAATGTTGAAACCATAACGTAATTAACGTAAAATCAGTTTAAACACATGCGTGAATTTTTCCGAACGTTTTTAAAACGTCGTTCCCGCAACCTAATCTTATAAACTCGGCCAAAGATACGATTCAAATTCAGTCGGGCGACTGGCACAGGCTGCGTGACGGGAACTCACCATCCATAAACTCTGTGCATATGGATATTCTGTTCTCCACAAAGAAAGCACTGTAAAATGTTATGATGTAGGGAGAGTCACACTGCAAAACAACACAAATACAAACAAAGAAATCAGGTTCAGTATTCAGCATTGTTTCATTTCATTCAGCATTCAAATAATTAAGGGCATACTGAGTCACTGTTATTAAACTATCAAAAACTGGAAATGTGGTGGCGAGGACATAGACAACAGACTGGTAAAATAAAAACGTATTTACGGTGGTCTATGAGGCATGGCATGCGTAATAGCTTATAATGGACAAAGCTCCACTCTACACATTTTCAAATCCAACACAAATATGAAAGTCAGCGATGATCTTGTAACATTCAGAGAGACAGAGACTCTATGTCTGATTAGTGGATAATGATTAAGTCATAGTTTCCAGCGATAAGCCTCTTTATGAAGTATGTGAGTGTGTTTGGGTTGTGTGTGTGTGTGTGTGTGTGTTTGTGTGGGAGAAGGCTTGATTAGCCTTGGTGTCCTGCTGTTGGCCTTTCTGGCTACAGGCCCAGGGCTTTCAGACTGGGTTAAGGTAGGAGATCAGTGCTGTCTCTACATTATTCAACAGCCTCTCTAAAGAGTCCCATCAGCACACTCCTGTCTCTGGAGTCACCTGAGTCTGTGTGTCACTAAGATCTCACTCACCCAAACACACTCACAAACTCACACACCAGCATGGTCATTCTCCGTGACACACACACACACACACACACACACAGACACTCTCTCTCTAACATGCGCACATGCACACACACACGCACGCACACGCGCACACACACGCGCGCACACACGCGCACACACGCGCGCACACACGCGCGCACACACGCGCACACACACACACACACACACACACACACACACACACACACACACACACATTTCACTAAAACCATGTAACATTTATTGTTTAGAATTAGCTTGCAATGCAAGCGGAGGCAAGCTGTGGGCATGTAAAGCCCTCTGAGACTGTAAACAGTGATATTGGGCTCGAAATAAACTTAAACTTGAACTTGAAGCTGCCCTGTTGAAATAACCTCTTCATTTTCACATGATGAGTTTATTTTCTGTGTGAAGAACAGAAGACAAACCTTGTAGAGGATCTCCAGTTCGGACATGATTTGTTTCTGCAGTTCGACCGTGATGTCCAGAGGAATAACCTAAGGCACACAAACACAACATTCTCCAAAACAAGCAATTCATATCTACGCAGCATTATAACACAGCCGTCCATCCAAACTACTGAGTGTCAGCAAACATGTCAGAACTATAAGAAAAAGAAAGAAAAACTTTTGTGATCTAAACTGAGATTGGCTAAAATGGTGCTTTAGTTAAGGTTAGATTAGCAGACACACATTGAAATAATTGATTACAGGTAACGCAGGGCCGCACACTTAAAGCTCAGCAGGGAGGAGATCATTTACAACATAGGCCAAGTGTGATAACCCAGCTTACACTGCAGGGAACGGGAGCGGTGGAATTAAAACAGAGAGCAGACTAAGATCAGGGTAGATCAGGCTACCGTAAGGAGAGAGAGAGAGAGAGAGAGAGAGAGAGAAAGAGGAGTCAGACCAAAAATTGGAGGAGGGAGAAAGATTAGTAGAGGGAAAGAGTGAATGACGGAATGGAGCAAGAGAGAGAGAGCGAGAGAGAGAGAGAGAGAGAGAGACATACAGGCAGACAGAGAGAGACACAGGCAGACAGAGAGAGACAAACAGACAGAGAGAAAGAATACTGCAGTTTCAGGACAAAAAAGGCAACAATCAGCTCTAACGGTGCCAGTTTTTTGATGGTGATACATTTGCTCTCCACCCTCTAATTAGCACCTCGTTACAACTCTGTACCGCACAGACAAATACAGCTATTCATCACTCCCCACCATGGACAGCACAGGCTCAAAGACTGAGGGAGCTGAACACATCAGTCAGGGCTGAAATTAAGGCCATGCCCACAGAACACCCTAACTCCAAACAGTCAGAGAGAGGCCAGGCCACCATCATATCCTCCAGTATCACTTTCCCTCACTTACACCAACAAAGACCTTATTCTTTCTAAAAACATCTCTCTGTCATCTCCCACAGCCCATGCTCATCTGACCATTCACAGAATCAGGGATGTTTTTCAGAAAATAACACTGCATTGTATCTATCCAAATTAGTCTGTTATTTCACTTGGTTGGCTTGACCTGGAAGCGAAAATTGCAAATGCAAGTACCAATGCAGACTTAACGGTATGTGTTCTAAATAAGCAGAATTTCAAGGAAACCAAACACATAAAGGATTATCAAAGCACCAAAAAACAGAAAAGACAGTTTGGGGTGATTCTATATATTACACGGGCACTGAATGCATATGCTGGTTTTGGGAAGCAAGAATAACATCTTGGAAGACATTTCAAAATACATATTGAATTACAACACTAACTAACAGACAAACAGCCTTGAGCAGTGATTGTAAGAGCATATTACACAAATCTGCGATTTAAAGGCTAAAAAAGAAAGTGGAAGAAAGAGAGAGGCAGAGAGGCAGAGAGATAGAGAGAAGTGAGCTCTATTATAGCAGAACACATTCAAACCAATTGTTATTTACATGGTGTGGAAGGAAACCATTATATGCATTGTACAAAGCAGTTGATTTGGATAACTTTACAGAGTTTCAAACTATTTATTCTGCTTGCTGCTCAAAGAAAAATCGAGGGACAAGCAAGTGAAGACAGACAGGTAATTCATAGTATTCTGGCAAGGTTAGCAGAGGTGAGGGACAGATAGCATCTACTCTTACCTTCACTGCTAAATGTCTCTTTCCCACAAGATGAAATGCTCTGTAAAGAGAGAAAGATATCAACTCAGTCACACAATTAATGCACTGTGATACAGCATACACAGATTCATTAACTCAATCACATAATTAAAGCACTATAATACAGCATACAGAGATTCATTAACTGCTCAATTATCATACTATCACTGTGAGTGTGAATGAACAAACTGAGAGTCTTTCTCAGCTCTCGGTGCTCAGTCTGACACAGTAAACCTTTCAATACAAGTACAACAGCTCTCTATGTCTCACTTATATAAAAAGTCAGATTATTTTAACCAGGAATTTTCTCCAAATCCCTGTTAGCTCTACATTCTGTTTATATCCATACAAAATTCAAATGTAATGACACCTGTAGAGCTTACAGTGAAGTAACTGACATGAAATGACAGGAAGTATGGGAGAGATGTGTGGATGCAGGCTTTGTTTTACAGTACTGCGGTTGTTTTATTGTTTGAGTTTGTTAATAATAACAGTGAAAGAGACGGCAACTTCATTTGAGAGAAACCAAATTTAAATAGGATGTTAAATATGTTAGTGCTAAGAAAGTCTGACCTGAGTCTGAACCGGCCCCAACATCAGATATCAGGCATTTCCTCACATTCGGCAGCTGATCGGCCCAGCCTGGGTTCAGTGTGAGCTTTCCCAGACAGGGTTTGGGTTACAGGTGAATTAACGGCAAAGCCACAATGATTTAATTATGATACCCGTTCATTCCGACGGGGGGTTTGGGTTACTGTGGCAGAGGTGGGGAAGGATTGGTTTACATAACCAACACCAGAGCCAAAGCCCATTCCATGAGGTAATCTACCGTCAGACAGAGGCTGGATGGAGGTCGGAAGAGAACGGACAGAACCAGACTGTCTGAACGTGAGACGGGTTTACTGCAGAACCAGACATTGACACACAGGCCTGGGCTCCAAGAGCCTGTCATGACCACGCATCCTCGTGTCAAAAACCCCGGGCCATTAATGAAGTGAAGTAGGCGATATTCTGAGCATGCTTTTTAAAGGTGAGTTTAGCTCAGTGTCAGAATCCAGCCAGAGGCACTAATGTGGTATACAGTAAGAGTGCTGTCCATTTTTAAGCTACACTGCCCCTACTGGGGTGGGGGGGGGAGGTATTTTGTACTTGATCAGAGAAGCTTTAATATGGCTGTCATCAAATTCAGAGCAATGAAACATTGTCAAATACTGAATTGGTGGTAAGGCAAACAAAGACAGTAAAATGGTTTGTAGTGTATCTGCTGAGACGCGGTCTAGTCCAGTTCACCTGCGTGGCAGACACTGCGTCTGTCTCCGACGTGTGAGAGTGATTAATGCAAAAGAGATGAGAGATCTGGTTACCTGCCCAGACACCTTGTAACCGACCCAGCGTTTTAATTAATGACGCCTTTAAGTGACTAGACGACTAACTTCCCCCATTTAGGCCAAAGACACTCTATCCTTTCTGCCCAATCCAGCATTTTGGGAGAGATCTCCAAAATGCTGCTACATGCACTAGTTTATCAGTTTATCAGTTTAATCCACTGAACTGGTAGTCCACTGAAACAGGTTGGCTTCTTTTCTATTCATTAAACTGTATTTAAACATCGGCATTTTTTTTTAGAAACATGAAGAATCCATGTCTGACACTGCAATTTGATATCTTATTCCCTCTTGAAACAAGAACTGACCATTGCTAAATAGGGCTGGGACGAAGACTAGAGAGCTCTTTAGTAAAAACATGAAGAACTTAATTGGAGATCTTAACATGAAGAACTTAACTGATGTCTAATTAATGATAAGTCAGACTTTAGAGTGAAGCCTGGAAACGGGGCATTCGAATCGGAGCCACTTGTTAAAATACCTCTCTTACATTCACAACATTGTTGTTATTTCACAGAAACAGTTCCACTTAAACATCAAGATATCCAAAAAAAAAAAAAAGACAGCAAAAAAAGTTCTAAAAGTTGTATAATTACTATTTTTGATAGCTGCACTGTCTGTTAAAAACTGGCAGCAACAGTATGACTAAAGAAAGACATTAGTTGGAGGACTATATGATCAAAAGATCAAAGATTAAAGAGGAACTAACAGCAATTTCATAAAGTAACACCAATCCACCTGAACGCTACAGTCCCAGTGAGCACGGTTTGACGGCCCACACTGCTGTCAGGCTTACGGTCTGTGGCCCACATGCACATATGTCAGGTTAAGCCATGGACCCTACCTGAACACTGCTGACCAGCCAAACACAAAAACTCAGAGCCACTGGCCCCTGTTGTCAGGGCCAGGTTACCGTGGTGACTTCCTCGTCCCCAGCGACGCTGTCCTGACCCCAGTAAATGTGTCCCATCCCTTGTATCTTATTTACACTCCAGGCCGTGTGGTAATGAAAGCTTGGTCATGCACTATTCATGGCCCTCTCTAACGCAGCCATCAGACCAGAATCATGACTGCACTCACAGCAAGGTGAGCTTTGGGTTACAGGCCACACAGACACTCCGCATCCCTCTCTCTCCCTCTCTGTCGCTCTTTCTCTCTTTCTCTCTTTCTTTTGCTCTCTGTCTCTCAGACAACTCATCTTATTTTGGAGAAGAGAAAGAGAGGGAAAAAAGCAAATGACTTAGGGAGAGAAAAGAGAGAAAAGAAAGTGAGAAAGACAGAGAGAGAGGGGGGGCGGTGTTTTAAACTGAAAACAGTAAGTCAGTAACTACTGTACATGACAAAGACTAAAATTCACCTTAACTGAACCGCCTATCTGAAGAACCGATCACATGGTCTGTATAAGAATGGCCGTTCGTCATGACACATCAAACTGGCTCACTAGGCCAACAATACAGGACAATAACTACAGAGTTACTGCAATCCAATTGAGCTGAGACGGTTAGGCCTCATAAACAAGGTCACAGGTCAAACAGAGGGTGCAGCTCAGGTCCAGTCACTCAAAACAGCTCAGCATAAAATCAGAGGGTTGCCAGATGCAGCGGCCAAAACTCCCCCCGAGGCAATCTAGAAAGAAGCATTCTCATAACGCACACTGCTGAGATGCGTTTTCTTTTCTGTATCGGGCTATTAATACCCCTGTGACCAGTCCGAGTGTGTTTATGCTTTATTTTTTTTCCCCCATGTGCATATATGTACAGTACGTTTGTGTAAGCAAGAGAGAGAGGTATGAACACTTCAGCCTTTGACGTATAATAACACTACAAGGGGACCTGTACATTAGATGAAGGCCTATGGAAAAAAAAAAAGATTTTTTTTTTTTTTAAAAGGAAAGCAATTTAAGGTAATACCCCAGGCACCTTGCTGTGTCTGTGTCGGTCACGGTGCTGAGTGTTTTACATAAAGCCTGGGTGTTTAGAGTTAGAGGTGAGAGAGGACAGCAGGAGGTACAGACAGATGGAGGAGTGGCCTGGATTCCGCTGAAAGCGTATATATTACACAGTGGACTTCATTACTCTAAATTATATTACTTTTCACCCAGTGGCTCCATAACAACCTTGCTAATCCAAGCACTTCTGCAGACTGTACACTTGTATATGTACACACATATGCATGTACTTATACAACTTTTATATGTACACCAATATACATGCACTTATACAACTTATATACCCACACACATACCCATACACTTTTAAAACCGATATATCTACACACATACCCATACACTTCTAAAACCGATACATGTACACACATATGCATGTATACACACAATTTATATGTGTACACATATGCATGCATTCCTGCAGCTTTAACACGTACACTAACATGCATGTATGCATACTAACATGCATGTATGCATACCACAATACAGCCAATCTACAAAATTCAACACTCTTTAGTGCTTAGAGAGAGAAATTACCAGAATGGACTGAAGACAAAAAAAAAGAAATATCACTTATTTTACTGGAACATTTTAATTTAAATTTTGAAATTCGCTCTCTTAATGGAAGAAAAAAAAGCGACACGCGCTCTGAAACAAAATCCGAGCCCCTTTCTCCTTTGCTCTTTGAACAAAACCTTTTCGATTGCATCAGGTTCCAAAAGCTATCCATCCTACACTATGTGGCACCAGCAGGCTCCATCTGAGCTCTTAATCATTTCTTTGCACTAATTAGATGCCTGATTGGATAAGCTGCTGTGTCTTTTGTCCTTGTCCTGGAAAAGCACGAGAGGACTAATTCAAGAACAACGTAACAGTCACACCCCTAAACTAAGATACTATTTAACGGCAGCGAACAATCAGAATTACAATGGCTTGGCAATTTCCAATTTCATGATCCAGTATTTCAGGGGGTCTCACTAGCGCATGTGGAATGAACTCATTCTCCTAAAGCAAACTTGGAAAAGTGCCTTGTGTGCATGTTGGCGAAAAACAAAAACTGTGTAAGAAAAAAAAAAAAAATCAGTTAACAAAGGAACAAAGAAAAAAAAAAAATCAGCAGTTTTTTTTTTTTTCCCCTCAAAGCCCCATAAAACCCAGCAAGTGGGAATGTATGGATTTTGTGCTGGGCTCCATTGACTGTAAAGTTGTTTGGGTTGCAATATTGGCTCTCTCAGCATAGCAGAAACAACTCGGAACTCTCCAGAACCACCAAAAGCCAAGAGTTCCTTCTCAAATCCAATTCTATCTTTTTTTTTTCTTCAAAAGATACCCCCTTCATTATTTAACATAATAATAGAACACTACACCTATGCAATGACTCTCATTCATGGTGACAATCAGAATGCATCTAGGTTTTCAAAAGTGTCAGCAAAAAGAGTCAAGGTTAACTTGAAAGGTGATCAATACTTCAATCTCAATAAAGCTTTTCAATAACAGTAGAAGGAAGTGAAGTGAGGTGACAAGAGTTGTGATATGAAGATGAGAGTGGGGTGGGAGCGTGGTGAGGTGTAAGATTTGAGCGTGGCGACCTCGTGCCACCCTGTCATGTCACCCGTGCGCTGATAATACATCACGGCCATAATAGAATCCGGCTGCTCAGGAGTCACGGGGAATAGCTCTCATTCCTCAACTTCAAAATCAATATCACATACGTTCAGCAACCTTCATATCCCAAAATAAACAATGAAATCCAGCACAGGTCCTGGCTTCTCTTGCAATTCAGCTTTTGTTTTTGTTTTTTTTTTAACAAGAAACTAATGTTCGGAGTACCATACTCAATAGCCATGACTTTAGATGGCCAGTGAGAGAATTAACATGATCAGTATAGTTAAGATTTTTGGTGATGATGAACCCAAACACACTCACTTATACACAGTTCCTCCGTTCCCGTGGCCAAGCTGTTCCTGGTACTGGATGTCTTGTTCATTTATCTAAGAGAGAGAGGGAAGGAGTGTTAGACAGTTAGGGAGCACGGACAGAAAGAGAGAGAAAACCGCTAAGGGACAGAAAATATCATAGGGGAAAAAATGCTACTGGAAGCCATAAACAACTAGACAGGCAAGCAGGTCATTTCAAGTTCAGCGGCAGAGAGCAGGAAGATCAATACGACATTTGCTGTCCAATTTATAAAAGGACAATAGCCGGGACGGGAGTGATGGAAAGTTTAATGACGATTTGTTTGCCTGTGTCGTCTCGTTCGACTTTGATAAAAGGTGTCAAAACAGGAGAATACAATATGGCCCCTGCCGACCGCGGTTCACTGGGGAGATGTCTGTATTTCCTTGTGTTGGTATAACACACAAAACCATTCTCCGTCTTTCTCTTTCGCGTACACACACAAACACGCATGCACACATACACACACGCACGCACACGGACGCATACACAACGAGGGTCCACGTTAGCAATAATCAAATAACTTGGATAAGTTGGCCGTACAATACTGATTCGTACCACTCATTTACTTCATGAGGAGTATGACTATGGTCTCCTACTATGCCATAAATAATCTGCATAAAAAAGGGGTTTTTAAACCACACATACATAAGTCACCCCCTAGCAATTGAACATGGATATCTCTCCAGCTGTCAGAATAGGTATACATGAGTGATTTAGTTATTTTAACACAGTTTATTCCTATTTTTTTATTTATTTATTTTTTAAATCAGTTTGAAATATTGCTACCGGGCTGCCCTAACTTACTCCTAACGGCACAGAAATTCACATCATATCATAATCAGTGACAATCAATCTGATTAGGGTTAGGTGGGCGGGCAGGCACCTTGTCAATAACTGCCTCCATCGGCAGACAAGTATTTCCCCCCCCCCAAGCCCATGCTGATATGAAGCCGACGCACAGCTGTCAAGCTTCATTTTGTCAAACTTGGCAAGAGGGACAAGCGAGGAGGTGGTAACGTAGCATTTTTCTCCATTCTAGGCCCATTGATTAGGTCAAAGTGTGTTAGCGAGGCATGTATGTGTGTGCGAGTGTCAGGGGAGGGGCCAACAGCTCTATTACTCCATAGCCTTACAGGTGTCCCTGGAGAACCAGCTCACTTAATTGTCTTTCTGACACACTCCTGTCCCCGTTGGCCTCAAATGGGGCTTGGAGAGGAGGGTATGTGAATGTGCGTTTGCGGGGGGGTGGGGGGGGGGGTAATGACTATAATACAGATCCAGGCACTCAGCTGCGGAGGTGATGAATATAGATAAGTCTCTAATTGGTCGAGATAAAGATCTCAGACAGACCACGGTGTGAAAGGAAGAGCAAAAGCGTGAGGAAAATCAATACGAGTGTACTGATTCATTGGGGACAGGCGTGTCCCGGTCAATAGACTCTAACAGGACAGGGCTCGTGGCTGTCAAGCCGCCTGCAGGAGACAGCCAATCAGCACGAGTTCCTCATGGACTGACTGCTCTCATATAGCATGATGGACTGCAGTAATACTGTGAAGTAACTCTGTAATCAATAGTTTCATATTATAAAAGTATAATAAGGGGAGGTCTCATGACTGAAAGAATGTCCCCAGCTCTGTAAAGAGGAAAGGGGAAAAAAGAAAGAGAGACAGAGACGGATGTTGTATCCCACCATACCTGTCCGTTGGTCAAGATCTTCTTTAACTCAGCTGAGGACTTCTTTAAACTGCTCAAAGGAAACAAACCAACAAACAAACAAACAAAAAAAGACTTCAGAATTCTATCTGATGTAGAAGAGCTAATGATCTGACAAACTGTGAAATTCTGGTTCAATTATTTCAGCATAAACAATGACATTCACAAAAACTTTAACAAGCATCTGAGAAACAAAACGCAAAACATTCGTCCCGCTACCTCATTTTACCCCGTGTTTGACTCAGTGACACTGTATCATCAGCACAACTAATGCTCTGATGCCGGATGTCCAGTTAATACTCTCCCCATGCTCACCTGTTGTTGGACAGACTATCTGACGCAGAGTGACTTCGGCTATTGGTGGATCCAGGCCGAGTGTTTACCTACAGGGACAAACACAAGACACAGGGCTTAGGACTACCAGGGAACTAATAAAGCCTGCTAAGATTCTCCAGCAAACCCCTCAGTTCAGTTGCAAGGTTAATTGGCTTTTAAAACACAGAGACATATACAGAGGGAGAAGGAGAGGAAGAGGGAGATAAAGAGAGAGAGAGAGAGAGAGAAAGAACACCAGGAGAATGAGACGCTCAGATAACAGAGGGGGAAATTAAAGTGACGATTTAAAACATCCTTGGATTTTGAAAACTGAATGTACAAAAAAATTGAATGTTAAGTCGCCATCCGGAGTCCTTTTTCCCATTAGTTAAAGAGACGTTTTCACAAGGGTGCTCACTGAAAGATCCACTTTTTACCACTACAAAGGAAGAAGAAAAGGGAAAAAATCCCTTGCGGAAAATAACTAAAAATAACTTGCTTAATTGAGGTCAATAGGTCATCATGTGTAGTCCGGTAAAGCACAGATTCTCTTCTTAATTAGTGCCTGTGAGGACCTCGTTTAAATACATGCACTTTTTAAAAACGTGTTTCTAAGCCAATTAATCTTACACTGAACGAGAGACGAAAGTTAAGAGAGTTCAACGTTGCCTGTGAAAACAAACACTAAGTTCTGAAGCTTACAGAACAAATTAGAAAAAAGAAAGAGATATTATCTACAGAATCAGGGTACTGTTTACAAACAGTACAAACATGTTTCAAAAGAGCAAATGTGTGAACTACCTCCATGATTTGCAAGTATATAATCTGGGTATATAATCTGGGTCCCTGCAGTTGACACACTTTGTGTTTTGAGCTGTGGACACTGAGGTGAAGCACTGTCTAGCTTCTGCTTAAGGCTGTCATATTATACAGTGCCAGTAAATGAAAGTTATCAATGTGTAAATAACCACAACAAACACTAATCAAAGTTTAAATTATAATAACACACAATGAACTTAGGGAAGTGGTAATGTTTGAGACACATAGAGAGAATTCAAATGTTTTGTTGTTTTTTTTAAAGACTTAAGTATGTGACACATGTTTTGAGCACGCTCTTTTCAAAGGGATCCAGCGTAATGAAGGAGGCATGGCTCCATTCTTCAACTGTGCTGATTTAAAGATGAACGCCTTAATCTGTTTTAACCAACTGTCTCAAATTCCAGATGCATGAAATTCAAATTAAAAACTTTTTACAACACAATATTCAAGTCCTAACAGCACCCAACAGAAGAGATGAAGAGAAAAAAGGAGAGAAAGAAAATGGTAGATAGATAGATAGATAGATAGATAGATAGATAGATAGATAGATAGATAGATAGATAGATAGATAGATAGATAGAGAAAGAGAGGGAGGGAGAGAGAGAGAGAGAGAGAGAGAGAGAAGGAGAGAGAGATCTCTTTTCATCTACATATTTATATATAAAGCGGAGGAGAAACAGAAGGGGTTTCGTGACTTCAATTGACATTTCAATAAGTGGAACACAGCATAACCAATCCATAGCCAACTTTCCTGAAACAATTATTGAAATGGTTACCTTCAGGCCATGTATGTTGCGGATCCCAGGGGTCTTGCCGGCTGAAAAAGTAATTGACTAAATTGTAGAACACATCAGGACCATTTACAAATGTGCTGAGGAGGAATCGTTTAAAAAGAAATGAGGATGAGTGGGACATGAGCGGAGAGAGTGACTGAGCCTCCACTCAGGAGACCGGCAGAAGGGAACCAGACGCTCTCACGCAGAGGTGACTGTCTGAGACAGAACTGGGCTGACACTGCACCCACGGCACTGTCGCCACACTATCATTTATGCTCGTGCAATAGGTTATGCGTTATATGGTCACAGAGATACAGAAACGCAAATAAAACACAAACACACACACACACACACACACACCCCAAACTAATGATGGTCAATTACACTTTACACTTTCACATTAGGAATTTACGCACATACAAACTGTGGCCGTGGTTCTCAATCATATTTCTATATGACATGGAACAATGAATACTGGTTACAAACTGGGGGTATCAATTCATTCTTACACTGCTAAAACATGTGGGAAAAAAAAAAAATAGATAGATATACCAATACATATATACACATTGTGTCATTGTGTACGTATGCACAGACAGATGAGGACACACAAACAGGGCTGTCCTTCTGAGTCAAACATTCCCATCTGCTTTACAAAGACGCTCCATTCAAGCTGGCTCTGGCCTTCAATATTCAGCACGTTAAAATGTTCAAAGGCACTGACTGTTTGAGCACACTGGAACAGGCATGACAGTCTCTACACAAAAGAGAAACATCGGGGCATTGTGCTCTTTAGACATCAAGATGTAACACAGTCCCTAACTACAATACCAATAAAATCTATGCCAATGGGTGTTAATATAGATTCATTGATCTCTGTGAATGACAGTGTAAGTGTTTAGCCTACAATGAAACCCAGTTTGCCCAGTAAGGCTGGCCGGTATAGATTTATACACTACATTCCAGCCAGGTCTGTCTGGGTAGCTAAGACACAGTGCTGGGTATGACATTTTATACAGGATGTGCCTCAGGCATGTTTACAGTTACAGTGCTTAACTGTAATTTTGTTTTGTTGGAATCAGCACAAAGAAACACACACACACACACACACATTCTCTTTCGATACCTCGAGGAAAAATTTGGAGTGGCTCTGGTAGTAGTCCATTCATTCGTTGCTCCATCACTGTGCTGCAGTACTATACAAAGAGAGAGAGAGAGAGAGAGAGAGAGAGAGAAGAAAGACCACTGCTTATTCATTTCAAAACAGGTAAAAAAAAAAATCACTGAAATTTAGCTGCTCTGTTAAAAAATGCATAATATTTATTCACCATTCGCCATAAAATGATATTGCAGTTTTATACTATATAAATGCTGCCTGACAAATCAAATAAGGACACATTCAAAACTTTATTTACAAACAGAAACATCAATATCTCTGTAGTAGTACAATTTCATATTTCAACTCCAACTGTCTATGTGTACTTGATACAGAGAGAGAGAGAGAGAGAGAGAGAGAGAGAGGGCATTGCTGAATGAGTCTTGCTGGCTGTCTTGGTAATCTTTCTTTAATGGGAAATTTACTCTTTATTGATTCATGTCTTGTAGTGCCTGCCAGGTACACTGCAATCACTGAGCTGTCAAAAGCAGTGAAAGGCTATTTGTTTCAATGTGATGCCATGGCATTCTGCCGGCAACGCCTCCCTTTTAATTACCTTATACATTACGATAGCCACAAATAAACTGTGGCTTCCCACAAGCACATTAGCATGGACAGAGAAAACTTCACAATGTAATCGCAAAGTACAAACAAAAGGTAAATCTAAAACGACTTCAAATCAGACAATATCATGCTTTAATGGGATACTGTTCATAGAATGTTTGACGACAAATGAACAGGTCTGGAAAAAGAAGAAAAACAAAAATTTCTTTGTCCTCTAACTCAAAAATGAGCCTAACCTACAGGTCTGATTAAAAACATAACGAGCTACTCATACAAACAATGACCCAGAGTCCCATCATTACCCCATCAGTGAGTTAGACTGAATCTCTTCGAGTTAGACCGAATCTCTTGAGTTAGACCGAATCTCCTTAGACTGAATCTAGTTCCAGAACTGTTGAAGATTAAGCAGATTTGGTGTCCTAAAGCTGGAAAACAACGAGGTTGAGGGAGTTATTGTAAACCTTACATAGAAGTCAAAAGACCAAACTTCACTGAGGTCGACAAAAGGTCTGCAACCACGATGCTCCTGGAGTTCATCGAGGTGGCACAATGTTCGAGATGGAGACATCCTAGTCTTTTCTTGGATCACTCTACTCTACTTGGCCAGAGGTGGGATATTGTTTTGTTGAGAGGTTAAATTTGACACGGCTTTGTTGTCCTTGTGGGGGGGGGGGGGGGGGGGGGGTGTCAAAGAGTGAAAGGCTGATCCCAGCATCCAAAGGGGCTGTCGAGGCTAGTGCTAACATTAACCCGACATATTCCCGGTCACCGTCAGCCAACCAACAGCCCTCTCTCTTTGACACATCCCCAGCCTCCTGCCAAAAGCACACCTCAATTGATGTTTCAGTTAACAAAACCATCTGGCAGAAAGCTTAGCCACCCCTCCCTCCCTCCTGCTTTTTGTAAGCATGAGACCTTTGTGCCCAAACACAGCCGGCCCATCACAGACAATCAGGCCATTTTAAACCACAGGCACAGATGGATGCAAGCAGAGGGAGGAGGTGTGTGTGTGTGTGTGTGTGTGTGTGTGTATGTGTGTGTACTCGTGTAAGAGAGAGAGAATAATGGGGGTCAGGAGCAAGCCTAAACGAGCTTCAGTCACTTAGAACAGGTTTATGTACATTCACCATGACCAGCAGTGCAGTGTAACAGCACCCAGGGTGGCACAAAGACATTAGTGTACATATGAACATGTTCAGAAGAGAAAGCTGGGCATGGTGTGCGTGCGTGTGCATGTGTGTGTGTGTATGCATGCAATGGTTGCCCTGTGCTGCTGCAGCTGTTATTAAAAGCCCTATTTATCACTGTCACCTCTCCACTGTGTTCCGCTCTCACTCTCTTTCTCTCCATCTTTCTCCTTTCAGACCCACGGGCACTGTCACATCGAACAACGCCTCCTTCCTCAAACACACGTGTGTGTGTGTGTGTGTGTTCCTCCCCCTCTCTCACACATACACACACAGTACCACTACACACCTTTAATTTTCCACTTGGCTACTTTATTGATTAGGGACTGCAATTACCCACTAATCTGTAACAGTGTATTAAAAGAAATTCCCCTTTGTTGGACAATAACTAAACCCAGTTTGATCACATCCAGCGTGCTCCCAGCCTGAGGGGAGAGTAGAGGCAGGGTTCAGCTCCTGTAGGAGCCCAATCATCATTAACAGGTCCTGGAACAGGAGTGCTCCTCAATTAGAGAGCTGAGACTGAGGGAACGGAGAGGTGGCAGGTCACATGACACACTCTGACACGGGTCTGTCTTTAACTTTCAACTCAAGCTCTTTCCTCCAGGTCCAGATCTGGTATAATGAATGCCCTGTCTCCCACGACTGGCCAAGGTTCCCAGCAAAGTCACATTCAAATGTCTTTTTCAAACATCTACCTGTGTGTTAAGGAATATCAAATCAAAACATCTTGATGAATTCACATTTGCCAGGTGAATAAGCATGATTGTGGATTGAAACTTAAAAACTATTTACATACTCTTTTTACTTGGTTTGTAATACGAGCAACGACTACATATTTTAATCTTACCTAAAAGATGAAAAGAAGCGTTATTGTGATTGAACTGTCATAAATGTGTTGTGTGTGTGTGTGTGTGTGTGTGTGTGAGAGACGAGTGACTTGCTGGGCAAACAACAGAGGTCACGTCGGGTCCTGTCCCGGCTTCGCCCAGTTCAGCGCTCAATCTCTCTATGTGTCAATTTCAAGGGTAGTAGCCACAGGAGAGTAAAATGAATTGCTTGCTTAACCACCTTCAAAAGCAGGCGTTTTTTTTTAATTCCTATTAATTCAATATAATAGCAGTGCTCTCATCTGGAATTAATGACATGAAAGCAAATTCACACAGGTCTCAGTGGAGTCTCCGCAGCCACCGTGGCAAAAAGTCCCTCGCTTTGAATAAGAATACAATGATAGCTAAAATGCATTAGCATTGCATAAGACCCCCATAAAGTCTACCTTATACCTGTATAACAAATTCTCCTTCAATCAGCAGCTTTCTCACACACTCTTATCCCAAGAGGAAGAACAAACCATTATAGAATGCTGCAACTCATTTGAAGAAAAATTGGACACGCTTAAGCGGCAGACAAAATACGTGAGCAAAGCAATGTGTGTGCGAGCGAGCGAGCGGTACATGTGTGTGTGTGTGTGTGTGTGTTTTGAGCCAGGTGGGTTTTGCAATGGAATTATCTAGAAGCAAGCAGACAGTCACAGTTCCTTCCAACCACATGTACCACAGCCAGCTGCCACCTCTTTTTTTCAAATTTTGAAAGCGTTTCCGTCAATACACCCAATTTTACAAAGGTAAAATTCATTCACTGGGTGTGCTCTTCTCTTTTGCTGTGTCAGTATTTGCCAAACAGTAACTAATTTAACTGGTTTGTGTTGCTGAAGAATTTTTAGAAAAATATTCTAAAACACCTCTATTGCTGTCCCTATCTCAAAATCAGTAAAACACAGAAAAATAGAAGGCAGTGTAATAATTAACACTGAAATGAGATACACATGTTCTATTGTAGCACTCATAGCAGTCAAACATATCAGCGTCTATGGCTAACCTTCAAGTATTAATTCATTGAACAAAGCGCCACAGCTTTGAAAAATAACAGAGCATTTGAAATTGATAATTAACATGAGCGATGTTTTCTTGTGGAATAAAAAACAGGGGTGACGGAGCCTGTGGCAAGTTAGGAATCATGGTGAACTGATGGCAGGGTGAAAGACAGCCCCAGAAGAAAGTAGATGTTGAAAAATCTCCCTGCCCATGGGGGCTGTTTTTTTAATGAGGCGAAACTTTAAGTACTGGGTAATAAATAATAAAAGTTGATAGTTCATTTAGCTCTCACTGTACCTCATGGAGAAACCATTACAAGTCATTAGTCTTAATGCCCACAATGTGAGCAGTAACTACTGAAGAACGCATTGTATAGAAGTTTAATACTAAGTGGAAAACTGAAACCATGGATGCAGATTAACAAACCAAGTACAACAATACTCAAAAAGGGTTTTTTTTGAAAGTTACAGTGACTTTATAATTCATCACAGAGTAATGCAATATAATGAAAGCTTCATATATGCATAATAGAACAGTTCATTTATATACTGAGGAGAGACAATCACCACTGAATAGCACTTTCTTTCAATTTATTTGAAAATATCTGCATACAACGTTCACTAAGAAATTACTCCTCCAACCGTTTTTGTCGCCCAAGTTAATAAAATACATAAGAAGAATACTGTATACATAATGTGTCTTTTTTGTTGCTCCTGGTTAATGCCACGTCTCATTTAAAAAAGAGGGCTAGAGTCAGATCGAGGTCATAAGTTGCCGTGGAGACAGCCAAACAGGGAAAAGATGAAGAGATTGGAAATGAAAAGAAATATGTAGCTACTTGTCATCCCCGTCAATCTGCTAAGTAATGAGAACATTTTGCCACAGGGGTGAATAATTCTGTAGTAATAGATTTTTAATAGCTTTTGCTTTTTTGACACAAACTATTGCTTCACTTTATGTAGATAGAATATTGTAGAAACGTAGATAGAATATTCACTTCAAATGTGAGCTTTTCATTTGTTGGAGGTCACTACGTACGTCTAAAATTGAAAATTGAAAAAAGGAAACAAAAGTCTTATGGGAAGCCTTTAATAAGAGAATACTTACATATGATAACATGGCTTTGAGTTCTTCATCACTTCGAACTGTGATTCTATCACCCACCTCATCCTCATCTGTGAAAGATAAATACATTTCTGATATTATTTCCCCTAAATCATTTTACAACTCTGAATAGATAGACATTTCATCTGGAATAGGCATGTGTAATTTAAAAACACTGCCTATCAGTATTGGTTCCTCTCATATAGAAGAGAGGTCTCAGATTTAATTTGTGATATAATGATTCATATATTTGCTCTTTTCTACCACTACATCTCAGTATATACATGTGACTGTAATGATAACTGACAAGTATATAAAAAAATACTACCCACTTTGGAATTTCATACGTATATCATATCCACATCTTTTTTAATAAGAGAAAACTTGCCCCAAAAGACTTGAGTCAATGCTACCTGATCAGTAGCATTGACTTAAGGACAGATGATAATGCAGATTAAAACAAACAAACATACAAAAAATTTCTATGAAGCTTGCGGAATCATTTCATAAGGTCTGGCGGCAATGTCTATTTCCTCAGGTCTTTGGTGAAGAAAACTAGAATTAGAATTAATCGAATAAACACATAATATGAACATCAACAGGAAACACTTATTTAAATATATCTGCAAGCAGCAATGAGGGGGCCAAGCAGTCCAGCAGTTTTAGGTCAACTGAGCTGACACAAGAATCACTTTTGTTAAGAGAAACACATCAAGACTTATGAGGCGTAACACTGTTCTTGCTTATTGTAGCGTTCCCCAGTGGTCAAATGACACAAAATCCTTTGCACATCCTCAGGAAGGCGTCCTGAGTCCATATACCAAATTTGGTGTCAATACGTCAAAGTGTTGTTGAGACATGCCTTCACCTCCTGTTTGGGGGGCTTTGCCGCTGATTTCAATTGGATGTAATCGATGAATGCTTTTGTAAATCAAAAAGCCAACCAATAACTTTTGTGAGGCCTGGTCTGAAGATCATCTGTGCCAATTTTTGGGAAGACTGGACAAAATTTGCGGGCTGTGAAATTTTTTACATTTTTCATAAAATCATGCAATATGGTGGAAACTGGCGGCATAGTGTTGAACTCGGCTTGAACAAAAGAATTCAATGGTACCTCATTTTTGAAAATCAGACATACGGTTCAAAAGTTATGTGCGTAAATGCACTTCCAACTTTGACCCCTTGTTGGCGCTAGAGCACTCGAAGCACAGACATTAAACTTGGTGAAAGGAATCGGGTGACCGGGGGAAAAAGAAAAGGAAGAAGAAGATGATGGAGAAAAGGTAGAAACACAGTGGGTACCTACGCAGCTTCGCTGCTTGGCCCACAATAAGAACATGATGGAAAATTTACAGATGCTTAAGCGGGCAAGGTTTCCCATCACCAGACATTTTATCTTTTAAGTATTCATAGTAGAAATGAGACAACAATGTAATCCATGGCATACACACATAAGTCTATTCCATTTGCCGCTACACAGATAATGCCTACATGAAATATGCATAAATTTAGCCTAATACTCAACCACTTGCAGCAAACCACTTCAGGATTCAACAGCCCAAGCAACTACATAGCCTTGACTCTCCATATTTAAATCCACTCAAGGGCATGAAACACACTCCATGTCTCAAGCTCTGTGCACAAAATATCCGATAAGCTCAACCCAACAAATGTCTTGAACAAGAATGACACTGAGGCTACATGATCAAATACCCTGTAGTTTCTATTCTGTTTACTGAATGCATCCTAGAACTTGTTGAACCTGTCCTTGTAGGAGAGGAATTTCAAGCTATACAGAACCACGAAGAAAAAAAACAAATCAGCAAACTATGTTCATAGGGGAAAATGTGACGATTACAACTCAACCTTATGATACAGAACGCAATGTCACAGTTACACTGAGTTATTTTGACTTTAAAAATCAAAATCCATACCCAATCCATCATGGGAATAACATAATGTATTTATCTACCAAAATATTCATTATGGAGGCCTAGTTGATTCGTTCATTTTATCAAATATAGACAGACACGTAATAACATTTGACTGGACATTTGAACACACAAGCTATTTAATTAACTTTGTGATTTTTTGATACAACAAACAGCCTGACTGTGCTGGAAAAAAACAGTGAGTGTAATTAACAGCAATCTATCAGTCTAGGCTATGATTACACAAAAGTGAATAATCGGTTCTTTATTAGATTATCGCCTCTGTAAGGGTTCTATTAACCAGGTACTTACATTCAAATGCTGTTATTGTGGCTTCAGGCATGACGTCCTTTATAGCACCCTTCAGAGAAAACAAAACAGTTTTTAATAGCACACCTGTACTTTGACTTTAATGGTTCAAAAAGGCACTTTATCTCCGATAACTCCAGTACATGAAAAGCAGACTGCAAACAGTACAACTGCAGTGTTAATTTCTGATGTTTGGACAGTAGTGAAGCATGACATTTATATGACATCAGTCAAAATATGATCATTCTCAGAAAACTGTATAAGTGGGAGGAGAAGAGAATGTGAAGCAATAAGCTGTAAAGATGACAACTATTTCCAATACTGGCTGTAAAAATAAGTAAATAAACATCGTTTTTAAAAAGCCTAGTCCTCAAATCAAAAATGCGTCATTTTACCAGTGTGCAGGTTTTGCTTTAGTTTTTTGTTTTAGACTTAAAACTGGCAACGACTGAGACATCATACTGGCTGAAGGGCCCGACAGAGGAGGTCCACATCTTTACAGTAAACAACGACCAAGAATGAATACCTGTCATATGAAGAGTTGAACCGTTAAGTGGTTATGACATATCGACTGTTCACCTTCAGGGACTCGCACTAACTATGACATGCCAGAATTCAAAAGTCAATAGCTTCAGGGTTCACAAATATGTTGACATACGTCTGAAATATCAAAACTTCTCCGAGGCATTTCATAGTATGACGCATGATACATGTTCATATCAAGTCAGAGACTAAATTGATGACTTTGACTGATGACTTGAACAGCAAGGACACATGAACATGGAAGAAGTATTCGCAGAATACATCATTTCCATAACTATAACAGCCCAGGAAAACATGACCGCATTATTGCACCACTTTCCCAGGATTTTCGTTTCGTGGGAATCCTGTGTCCTCCATAACAAGGTCCTTTATAGTCTGCTTACCAGTAAATCGTTAAAGCTGAGAAGTGATGGGCAGTCCACTGTAGAGTCCATATCTCCCATGGGTGTCTTTATTCGAATCACAATCCCTTGCGTGTCCATGGTGTAGAAGTTATTCAAAACGAGTAAAAGCATAACAAACGCATAGGTAAAAGCATACTCTGAATTAATGCCGTTGGTCTCTCAGCTCTGCATCCCAGTTTTGGTACAATTAGCTTGTTAGCTTGCTATTTAGCTAGTGCAACTTAGCTTCCTTTCTAAACGTTTGGCAGTCATTTCATTTATTACGCAAGCAACACATCATCACAGACATGAATTGAGCCTAAAACGCCTCGTTACGGATAGAAAATACTAGCAATTTCAACTTGCCGGAGTATCGGTTTAATTTTATTTCCTTTGACTAGCTAGTTGACTATCTGTCACAACTCTTGGTAAAGGGAAGTATACCGGAAGTATTACGGTTGACCCGGAAAAGACTAAAACACCATAGAATTTTGTTTCATTTGTCTTTAGACCATGCAGACTGCTCCAAAATGGGCGTAACATACAGTGTCAACAGAGTAGAGCCCTCTCATCATTCGTTATGTGACGATTTATTCAGTATTATCATTTGTTTAAATGAGCCTGAGCTCATTACATTATTTGATTGATTAAGTTTACTGTGTCATACAGTATGATATGCATGTTTTGTTGATCTTTCTGTTAGAAAACCTAGTACCTTCCACTCCAAGTAACAATTACCTCTCATATCATTATTATTATTGTTGTTGTTGTTGTTGAGTGTGTTGCTGAATTGAGCACCCAGTTTCTTGTTGAATATAGGAGTCATTCAGCCATTCAGTCATGGACACTGATGTCTGAGTTTCATTTCCCATTAATGTGCAACAAAGCATTAGAAGCTCATGCAATCTACCTCGCACAGTTGGCCTAGGATGAGCATGATAATGCTCAATAGTTTAGGCACGGTCCACATCCCTCAAACATTTCCCACTGAAATAGAAAAGTAAAGTGATCAGCACATGGCAGTAGAAGATTGAATTACACATCAAACCTTAAAACAATGTCATCTGCCCATGATTGCCCTCTGCATTATCAGAACCAGACTCTGCACCTGCAGTACAACAACATTCAGAGGCTTAATGGGGGATGAAAGAATGCCATTCTTAACATTCCCTGTGTCCACTTTGTAGACCAACAAAAGATAAAAGCTCAGCTCAAGTACACTGAATGAAGTTCCACTCAATACACTGAAATCCTTTTCTTCCTCTCCCCAAAATACAAGTCAAATAAAGAGCTTTTGATTTAGTTGCGCTTGCAAAGCCTCATTAAAGACCATTAGTTGGATTATTAGACAATATCACCGATTATACAAAAGAAAATATACAAAATACACAGCTTTTTACTGTGAATAACCAGTCTATCATAATGAAGAGTGGTTTCACAATCCCATTACTGCGTGTAGAAACACACAAAAATATGAAAGTAGTATTATTTAACCAGATGACGGCCATTTGGAGTAGTATCCACAACAAGTGTGCCACTATTTACTGCCTTGTAGAACAAGTAATTATGACTTTATCTAATTGGTAGGAGGAAAAAAAAAAAGAGACTAAAGGCATAAGCAAGAGAGCTGGGTTAATGCTTTCAGCAGCAAAGTACAGATAGGGCAGGGAATCTCAATGGCAGTTTGTCAAAGAGACCTGCTGAGGGCATGGTGTAAGGGAAAGGCACGCCAAGTCAGCAATCGCAATTATCAGAAATCAAAGTCTTCCATTTGCTGAGAGGGAGACGGGAGGAGGAGAGCACACAGTGAAGGGAAAACATCCCGTGTCTGGTAATTAAAAGCCATTTTATCAGCCCAAACTCACACCAGTCACTCTTCTTCTGTATTGACAAGCTGTTTAGCCAAGAGGGAGCTCAATTTCACTTCTGACATATGAGTTGTAGTTATTTAACTTTCTGCAGTCGGGAAAGAAAGAAAACAAAGTTTACAGAGTGCACTGCCAGTAGGAACAGAATGATCTCCTTTCTGTTCTCTTGGAATGTTTTACAACTTTCATCAATCATTTAAGCTTTTTTTTCAGTCCTTATCCTGTTACAACAAGGAAGCAATGCTGCTTACTTTCAAACAGCTGAGTTAGACTAAACACAAAAATATTAGAGAATTATAAAGGTCTGTGAAATCTCTCTCTCTCTCTCGCTCTCTCTCCATTCCACCAACCCTCCTAAAATAGCCCCATTCTGAACCCCTTAAATAGCTGTTTTGTCATAAAATAATTTATAAATTCTATATTTGAGCAAGGGTCACAACTGAACCTTGACTTCACCTTATTTAATGTTGAACCATCCAATAAATAAAGAACTGCTCACATTTCACCAGGCTGCAATGACCAGACTGAATTTATTGCACACAGCATAGGTACCTGATTCCATACAAGTATTTATTGTAGTCAAAGCACAGATGGCATGGCATGCAATTTTCTATGCTATGGATAAATCAGCACACACAGTTTATATACATTTAGTTCAATATCTTAGGGCATTATACTATTTCAAATATTCTGGTGCAAAATAACCATCAAACCTTTTGAGAATGTATTGGCAAGATAATGCTTAAAGTTGTTTGAGTCAAAGTGGATATAAACAGGAGGACAAATAACTGGAGTGCTTGTTAGGAAAGTTGCCTTGAATGGAAAAGACACCAGAGTATTTGGGTTAAAGTCAGGGTTAAGGTTATAAACACCTGAGAAATTGGGTTGATACCTAAACCAGCCATGGTCAAGGTTTCAGTTTGGTCACCGGGTACAGCGGCCAAAGGGTGACAAGTCAAGCTAAGCGTGTCAGATTACTGCTTCTTACGCTGAAATATTCATCAAACAAATCAGTGGAAAAACTGAAATCAGTGAGTTTTAAAATTGCTTCTCAGCTCCGTAATTGATGAGAAACAAAGAAATATGAAGGAGAGGCCATTAACTCTTGATTAAAGTCTGGTTAGACAGAGAAATATCTATCTCTTCATGTATTTTTCAGAGCCACAAGGTAGAGATGACAAAATGAACAGATCATACTCTCTTGTGCTCTCTCTTTCACAGACACACCTATCCAAAAAGAGATTTAACCCAGACTGTGATATTTTTAAATTCTACCTGAATCTGCACAATGGGTTGTCCTGTCCGTCTGTTTTGTCCTATCATTAAAAAAATTACATTTAATTTATTAAAAGACTGCTGATTTTCTCAGACAAAAACAGGGCAAAAATATTGTATGGGAGATTGGGGTGAAAATGAACATAGGGCAGTTTTAACCTTGAAATGTTTGGAGGTCTATTGAAGCTATTGTGATATTTATAGTTGAGATACCGGAAGGTAATCTATTTATTCCTCCTAAGAGCAGCTAACCAGTCTGAAAAACCTTTCTAGACTTCTGGACAAAAGGTATGTTTTAACATCACCTTAGTGTATTTCCTTACTCTATTATGCTTGTATCTCAAGGAATCCATGATTTTCCTCACCATTTAAATAATGAATAGACAGGATAAGAGTCCTATTGGTTCATAGTGACTGTGATTAACGAAATATTACAAATGGGCTAACTAACTATGAATTATGGACCTTGCAGAATAATTAATCATTGAAGTTACCAATTCAAGTTACTCATTCAAGATATTTCTCAAATTCCAAAGAAAAGGTGCTACAGAAGTCAGTTATATTCTAACTCACTTCATGAAGGAAGTGAATGATAAAAAATTAGAATTTTTTTTTGTTGTATTCCCAAATAGATGACTGAATTTAAAGTACTTGCCATGAACTGACTGAATTTAACTGACCTCACCTTACAGGTTTTCTCCATACTACCTGATTTTTGTTACACAAATCTAAGACTTCACATCTGTATGGTAAATGGCATCATTATGAGTTTATTAAGAGGTTGACAGAGTCAAGGCTTTGTGTTTAAACAGGGGCTAATTTTAGGAGTGAAAACTCAATCACTTACAGCCTGTGTTGTGGAGGAGACAGATAAATCATGTTTCCGTGGTGGTGTTAATAACTCAGAGCCAGTTGGCAGAGCTCTCGTCGCTGATCCTATTCGTCAACTTAAATGCTCCTGCCAGCAAATGCAAATAAGCACCAGTCTCCTGACCCTGCGAGCAAGCAACCCAATAATGGCTCCACAGCATTTTCTGCAGGGCCACGACATGGCCTGGCAGCAATGCAGCAACTCTGTACAGGCACACACACACACACACACACAAATGAACATATACAAGCACACACACACACACGCACGTGCGCACGCACACACACAAGTACACATACATGCCTAAATGTTCACTTACCATACTCCTTATGGGACCAATTTCACATTTTATTGCAGGTGAGAGTTTAGAAACAAAGATTTAGGACATACACATTAATCCATTAGTGTGATAAACTATCTATAAGCATTTTATAATGTATGTTCACTACTGCATAACTCCAAGAAAGGCTGCTCGCTGTCACTGCTGGATTGATGTGCATGTCTCATGTCATTCACATGCAGACCCCCCCCCCCCCCCCCCCCCCCCCCCCCCCCCCCCCCCACACACACACACACACACACACACACACAGACACATACACATTAACTGTCCTACCAAAAAGCAATACAGTACTCAATCAAAGGATTGTCGTCCTATAATCTATCTGCCTAGAAAGACACACTAATCAACCTAGATGATACATAAGAAATGAAGGAATCTGCATTTAAACAAGATTACAAGGTGGAATCAATGCTAGAAATCACATCCACACATATAAATAAGTAAACTGAGGGAGAAGGCAGGGGAGGGAGAGAGATAGAGAGAGAGAGAGAGAGAGAGAGAAAGAGAGAGAGAGAGAGAGAGAGAGAGAGAGGGATAGAGAGAGAGAGGGAGAGAGAGTCTGATGCAGTACAGTATTGATCGTGTGGCGGCTCCTGTCTGGTTAATATGGAGGGCAGGGTGATGAGCAGACTCCAGAGAGCCATTTACTAAGTCTGTAAGAATCAAAACCGCACCGCCTCATTGTCAGACAGAACAAAGCCCACTGAAATACGAGCCTGGATTGTACCTGGCTTCTATAGCTCCCACTTTTTCATTAAAAGCCACAGAACTGCAGCTGAGGCTCCCCAGTGTCACAATGCACGATTGAAACACAAGGGCAAACACATGCGACCTGCTCCTAGCCTTCAAATTAGAAAGGAAAAAAAAGAAGGCTTTTTTGCAACAGGTTTGAATGTAAATGGATGTTCGAATAGAGATTGGGTTTGTACACATGTCTGTCTGTGTGTGTGTCTGTCTGTGTCCTCTGTGTGTGTGAGATTGGTCTGTCTGTGGGCTGCTTTACAGTAATGGCTCTGACCACAACCTCTCTTTCCCTTTGTGTCTTTTTACTCGTTTACTCCATAGAACACAGTCATTACTAAAGGCCATTATATGTAAAACCAAGCTCTCCATTAGAGGATACTATTACAGACATCTGCACCTCAGATGACATGGATAAGGTATGCGATAGTACATTAGTGACATATTAAACAGATTTCATGTCATCTCTACAGTTCCGGTTATTGTCCATGTGCAATGGATGAGTGTTCATAGCTGTATGTGCGTGTACCTGTGTGTGAGCGCTTGCGTTTGTGTGTGTGTATGCGTGTGTGTTTGTGTGACGGGTCAAACTGTAGAGTAATTACATGGTGAACGTTCAGCCCTCAGCTACATCAGAAATGCTTGACTGTTATACATCACCATCTGCACATGACCCCCGGCAGCCATAGAGATGACCCTGACATATTTCTGCCGTCGTTTCAATTTTGCAGTGTTCACAAAGGTCAGTGGCATTTTTTTACTTACCTTTAATGAGGAATGTGGCCATTCAGAACTGATGTAATCTAAACAGGGTGTGTTTAAATGACCTGTTCCACTTAAGATGAAGAGTAGAGAAAATAAAGTCACATCATAACTGTAAACCAAACAGTTTATTTGAAGACAAATAATTTATGTATGACTGATGTTTGTTTTTCTTCTCCGATGTAACTGAGGAAGTCCTTCATGGGCCCATCTATTCAGCATTAGTGGAATTGACAAGCCATTGCTAGGTCACAGGAAAACCCAAAAAAACAAATTCATAAATTAAAAAAAAAAAAGAATTGAAAAGGGCAATCTTATCCCTTTCAGTTCACTAATTATGATGGCAGGTTATCTAACATGTAATCAAAAATGATTCATAAAAACCTAAAATGGGTCTCAACAGCACCCTCTGATTCTAACCATTTAACACTGCCCTCTAGTGGCAGACTGTAGGTTTGTAAAGGACATGTTCAACTCATGCAGAAACACTTAAAGTGGATTTGATAATGATTTAGAAGGGTGAGGAAGAGCAAGAGCTCATACACAGATGGTAAAACCAAAATGTTTGCTCCAGTTTTCCTACCAAAGCTTTGAACTGCCTGATGAACTCCCAAGTAATTGCACTGTAACACCTATGTATTTACAGAGTTAAAGCTGTCATAAGTTCCACAAAGAAGCAATTATTTCTAAAAAAATTTGTACAATAATCACTTGTGTAGTCAGCATTATATCATTAGCAATCTCAAGCCATTTCTGGAACCAGAAATACAATTTGGCAGTCAATGTTTGGGGAAAAAACACAGTGCAATGTAATTTTTTTCCTGATCCATCTAATGCAGAACTCCCATTGACAGTCCTAAGAGAACCAGATCTCATTCCAGAGCTGAGGGTGATGAGATGGGGAAAGCTGATTGGATGTGTTTTGCGGAGCTGAGTGACTGAGGAATCATCACTGGGTTCTGCAATAGGGCGAGAAACAGTAGGCAGAGAGAATGGTTAGTGCCAGCTATTACTCCCTATGGACTAATCTAAACTCTATCCACGGGGTGGACAGTATCTTCTACATATTTGCCATCTGTACAGTTGGTTCTCTAATCCCTGACATTTGTTTCCTTTGTAGGTATGACTCTTTGTCATCAGACTTCATCCTGTTCATGTATTGGATCGATTAGCTGAAAATGTAAATAGCAGTTATGTGCTAGTAAATGAAACAAGGTTGATTTCTTCAATTCAGTCTGTGCTCAGAGACAGCCCTGTGAGAGCAACAGCATATACACAAATGTAGACAAAATGCACACGCGTAGATGAAAACCAGTGTCAGGTCCATCACAGAGACAAATCGCCACAGCCTGTCTGTACTGTCACACATTAAAGACATACAGATAACCGTAGAATTGCCCGCACAAAGTTTAACATTTGTAGTTGGGCTTGTTTCCATTGTGGCCAGCATTTTTGTCGTTTCAGCAGTCAATTCTTGGCTCTCAATTCAGTTCAATTCAATTCGAAATGCTTTTTGGCATGACAAATTAGTTATTGTTTTGCTATAGCCTACACCAGCAATACAAATATGTATACCCTTAAAAAAACAAAAACTGTATGTGTGTGTATTACAGTGGAGACACTCTTAATGTCTCTCTCTCTCCCTCTCTCTCTCTCTTCCTTTCTCTCTCTCTCCCTCTATCGCTCACTTTTACTTTTATCCCTACTCAGGCCTCTGACACACTCCTGAATTGTGCGATTCCTGCTAGGTCAAAGGTCACTCCTTAAAAGAGGAATTAGTTTATCGACACAAAAAGACATGGCACTTTATTTGATGTTCTATCACCCTGCCTCCTCTGCTGTCTTGCGTTTGAAATTCGATTGCTCTGGTCCCAAAGGAGGAACAAAGACAGCAGCTATAAAAATGAGAAACGTCACTCTGGTGTTGCCAGCATTAGGAGCAATTTGCTCCACAGTATCTGTTTCATATTGGTAGGTTTACCAGTGATATTTTCCAGCCTTTATGAAGACATTACCCATGCAATTTTAGCAGTTATTGTAAGTAACAGACAAAAAACTACAATACAACATTCACATTTTATATCTGAGATGTAAGGTCAGGACGCCACTACAGCTGTATCATTGGAAAGCTAATTGAAAAACATTCCTTGAATGGTCATAGAGCCACTACACATTTTTGCTCCATTACTACTAGAGACTGTTGCAGAGCTGTGATAAAATACTTTGGTTCAATTCAATTCAATTTTATGTGTATAGCACTTTTTACAATGGGCATCATCAGAAGAAGCTTTACAGGATGCTGGACCTAATACCCCCAGTGAGCAGATCCAAGGTAACACCGGCAAGGAAAAACTCCCTTGTACGCACTTAGGAGGAAACTTTGGTAGGAACCAAGACTCAACAGGGGGAGAGTTTCCTTCTCTGGCTGACCTGAGATGGTTACTTTGACTGATAGATTATTACATAAAAAGCGACAGAAAGCAAAAAAGATCTGTGAGGTTAGTCCAGGATCGTGATCCGTTATCTCATGGGTTGACTGAAGGTTTCATGGTTGTCCTCCGCTAAGCTAACAGAGAAGGAAAAGTGTTTCTGGGTCTCAGGGAAGATTCACCCTGCAGGAGTGAAAGAAGAAAAAAGGAGAGCATTAGTGAGTGTATGAGGAGGGATGGTGTATGAGTTGCATGCTTAAGTAGAGCAATGTGGGACTCCAGCAGGCCTAGCTAGGGCAGCATAACTAATAATATTAGTTGCACGGTTATGAGGGCTCCATGAGATGCCAGCATCTCTCCAACTGCATAGTCAACTAACAGGAGTGATGCTTGAGATGGAAGGGTGACAGCGCCAACAGCCCAGTTCATCAAAAAAAAAAAAAAAAATGTCACCGGCACTCCTCCAGCTTCACTGCTTGGCTATAAAGTTGACTGAAGAGGAATTCCTGATTTAAGCATATCTAGTTGTTAGCTTGGCTAAACATGTGTATTTATAACCTGGGTTTATAGATTGAGAATATGTCTGAGTCCCAAACATTTGTTGGAAAGCCGTAACTGTGGCACTCTGAAGGCGAATGCTCTGTTGCCTGCTATAACCTTTGAAATTCTAGAAACTTGGGTGCCCATATTTTGGTTTTCGAAAAAGAGGTCAGGGCAGGGCGCATGGGGGTGGGGGGTGGATGGTGGCGGGGCTGATGCATTCACCTCAACTTACGGGAAAATTAAAGTATATGTCACTTTTGGTTCCTATCGTTGCGCATGTAAGGCTGATGGTTGACAATGCAATGAGAAACTGCATCTGTACTTAACTGCCGCAGTACATAGCCGGCTAGTCTTTAATAAGACAAATAACTGCTAGCATAATAACAGTGGCAAGATGACTTTATTTCTTTCCATTCAAGTTTTGTGGCGTGACGGCTTTCCTACGGTCTCTTGGCTGTTGCTGTGGTGTTAACGGTAATGAATCAGATGCAGTTTAACCAGTGTTTATGGCATGATAGTGTGCATGACCTTCCATTGGTGGCATGCGAGAGAGCGGGACCCAAAGAAAAAGGTCAAAACAATGCAAATGCACACGCAAACGAATGGCAACTGTAGCTAAATCCAGGACAATTTTGGCATTTTAGAAATCTTGGCCGGACATGTCCAGGAAAAAGAGGACGTATGGTCACCCTATAGAAACTGCCATAAAACCTGTGCCTTGTGAATGGACTTGCTGAGAGGAATTATAAGGAGCCAGCACAAAGATACAGGAGAGTGAGACCATTCAAAGCTTTGTAAGTGAGCAGCAGCAACTTGTAATCAATGCAAAATTTAATAAGATACCACTGTAGGGCTAATATGCTCAAATGTTATAGTTTTAGTGAGAATTCTAGCAGCTGCATTTTGAAATAGCTGTAGACTGTTCAAGGACACTAAAGAACATCCAGCAAAAAGAGCATTGCAGTTGCCCTGCTTGGCAATGTTTCTTGAGTGAAAAAGGCTACTCTATATATCTTTCCACTATGAGAATCACATGAAAGTTCTGTATAAATAATAACACCAAAGTCTTTGATAGATGTAGCAGGCACAAAAGAGAAAACAGCTGGGTTTTCTCTTATTCCTAGCACCCTTTTGTTTTAGCAGCCTTAGGACCAAGCAACAGTACATCTGATTTCTACAGCTGTGTATCATCAGCATAAAAATGAAGGTTTATAATATGTTTACATATAATATCAGCTAGAAGTAGCACATGCAGGGAGAAAAGCAGTGGCTCAAACATGGAGTCTTGAGGAACACCAGATTTTACTTGAGTGAGCTCTGAAGATCATCATTTATAAATACAAATTTGTAATGGACAGGTAGGATCTAAACAAGGAGAGTGCCTATCTATTTCTGCCATCAAAGTTTTCCAGAGTATTTATGAGGATATCATGATCAATTAAATTGAATAACCCCATCAAAGATATGCAGTCATGATCTGAAGTGAGGTTCAAGACCTTAGCAAGAGCAGTTCCTGTACTACGGTGTACTGGGTAAAGTCTGATAGAAAAACTTTGTAGTATCACTTCAAGAATGAATATAACTGTTTGGCCATAGCCTTTTCTAAGATTTTAGAAACAAAACAAACATTTAAACTAGGCCTGTGGCTGGACAGATCATTTGGATCAAGAGCTACTTTCCTAATAAGTAGTTCAGTAACAGCTACTTCAAGTGCTCCAGGTACATGTCCAATCTCTAAAGGTAAATTTAGTGGTTTGCAAATTGAAGGTAACACTTTTTAATAATTTTGTAGGGATGGGATTGAGAATACAAGTTGAGGATAAAGTGACCAGAGCAGTAAATTCTAAATTTAAATTACTAAGTTCAGTCCAACTGGAGGGAAACAAACAAATCATTCTCTAGGTTTTGTGGTTAGTTCAGGAGGCAGAGTCCAGATGAGATATGAGAGAACTTTGAATTTTATCTCTTATCTTTACTATTTTCCCATCCAAAAAATCATGAAGTCACTGTAGCTAAATCCCAATGGAGCGAGAGGCTTTGCTGCTGTCTGATTCCTGGTGAGTTGTTCCTATTGTTTTTAATCAGATAGGACAGCAAGTATTTGTTTGTATTCTAAGAGACTTTTTCCCCCAAGAAATAGGTAATACTGTCAGTTTAGTCACATGCTATCTCTGTTCCAGCTATCATGTAGCCTGTTTACGAGCTAAAGTCTGGTGAATATACTGGGGTGCACATTTCCTCTCCCTGACTCTTTTCTTCCTAAATGGTACAACCATATCTAGAGTATCATGTAAGGTAGCATTTAGGCCTTCAGTTGTATTTTCAAGAGCAGCTATATCACATGCCTTATTTATGAGTAATGAAGAGTTAGGGAGGTTGGCAAGGAAGTCTACCACAGTGGATGAAGTAAGAGTGTGACCAACACAATATGTGGGGGCTAATACAGTACGGGAAACAAATTCCACTTCAAGGGGTATAAGACCTTGATATGAGATAAAAGCGCTCTGATGAAACAAATACATTTTCCACACAAGTACCATGGCTTAAAATCAAGTCTAGAGTTTGATGACTGCGATGCATGTGCCCTAATACATCTTGGGATGTCATGTGTCAATTTGCGGTCACATACTTAAGAGTGACTTGAGTTTTCTATTGTCATATTTAGTATACCATAATACTTTAAAGGTATACACCATAAGTTCCTAAATACTCTTCCTCTCAACCTGCAGGTAAATAAAAAAGCAGTTCTCATTTTGATTTTGATGAGGATAAAGATCATATCAGACGTGATGAAAATGAGGATTCACAAGTCTTTGCTGTAGCCAAAGAGTAAGTTAATAACATTGGTCTTATGGTGATACTGTTTAAGGAGGTTCATTCGTGATATGACATAAGATGTGACCTGAGGATAGCCCATTGATTCATGCTTTACATTATATGAGCTACAGACCTTGGCACTGATTTTTCTAACCCTCGCAAAGTCATTCAAGAATGTCTACAGCAGAGATCTTTGGTTTACCTATGTTAAGATTAAACGTTTCTTAGAAAGAGAGAGGGAGAGAGAGGGGGGGGGGGTTGTTTAGACATCAGACTGCTGGTCATTAGACTGCTTTGTGGCTCACAGGCCTGTACTGTCTAAAATTTTTGCCACAACTCTCTCTCTCTCTCTCTCTCTCTCTTTCTCTTCCTTTCTTTCTTTTTCTCTTTGGAGCAGGTGATAAATGCCTATGCAAACCAATCAATCTTGAGATCAATCAAAGGCCAACTCTCAATCCTCAGATCAATACTACTCTTGTTCCTGGAAGAGGACAAAATGGCATAATGACTTTGGCACTTAATTATGTTGTTAATTGCTGTGTTAAGCATTGTGGAGGAAATCCCTCAGGTTGGGAATTGAGGGTGACTCGACCATCGAATCCCAACACATTACATTTATTCACAAATTCAATAACTACAGCTGAGTGTTAATGATTCTTAAACCCAAGCTCATTCATATGGCTCAGCCCTCACTGTTAATTTGCACACAGAGCAAATATGCCACATTTTCCAGCACAGTCACACCTAATGATTGAATGAATGACATTGTGAATTGCTTAATAGTTTTTATTCATGAGAATTCTGATAGACCTTGGAAAACATTGTTCAGGGATTTCTAGTGAATAGTCATTTTATGTCATATGTCACTTTTTAAGATAAGTCTCATAACAAAAATAACAAAAACATGCTAGAGAGTTTTAAACAAAATTGCATTTCATATATATACAGAGAGAGAGAGAGACAGAAAGCGAGTGAGACATTTGTGGGGTTTTGAAAACAGGAGAATACCGTGTCCTCCATGACAGGCTGCCAAAACACTGAAAAGACACACAAGCGATGAAAAGATTTATTAATGTTGATTCAGTGGGGGGGGGGGGGGGGGGATCTAAACCTTGTTTTGGATCTGAGGAACATATGAAGAACAGTGAAATTGAGTGATGACATTAGAGGTTAAAAATTGTTTGGTTTGAATGAAAATGATCTTTTTGGGTCTTGCTTGCAAAAGCCAAGGGTACGTTAATTTATTCGCAGCATTTTAAAGAGTGATAAAACTGTGAGGTTACAATGGGAGTGCAAATTTCACAATTTGACTTTAAACACAATGTTTACTGTCCACATTCCAAACATCAAGGTAAGGGCTCCTGGCTTTTGCATTACAAGATTCTTATGAGAGAATGAATTGTCAGTCACGTACAAAAAAGTATCGAATGAACAACATGTTTCATTATTTTCCATTTTTTTGTACATGCCGATGTCAATCATACGTTTCATTTTTTTATATAAAAAACAAATAAATAAATAAATCACTTGTTCCATCTGTTGAATCTTCGGAGTGTAATTTCCTGATGAGTTTAATTATAAACCGTGGCAGTGGCTACAGAGCCCGTTTCTTTGGAGAACTTCTGTGAAGTCCAGCATCTGAACATTCAATTCCCACGAGCCCTGACACGTCACCCAACCAAACACCCCGAGGCGAACACACTCCATCATCCTTTTCCCCTCAGGCAACTGAATAAACAGTTTCCCAAAGCAGCCAGTTCAACAAGAGGCACGCTTCCCACGCATTTACCCCCACCCGTCCACCACCCACCCCACCCCACCCCACTCCGCCCCATCCCACTCCACATCCGAAAAACACCACATTGTGCTTGATTCTATATGGCCTCACAGGGAGCTGTATTCTTTCCAGTGACTTTGCAGGCTCTGCTTCCCTGCTGAGCCCCCCAACACAGCTAATAATTAAACAATATGCAGGCAGTCTGCTTTAGAGCATGGGACTGAGTTCTTCTCTTCGCATCCAGGCTGTAGCGAGAGAATTACAGACGCGCTATAGCTCCGAATCGGGAAGGGATGGGTAGATCTACAGCTGGTAGTGCAGCAGTAAAAGCTTCACACTCCCATTAACAGAAGTCGTAACATTAGCCTGTACTAGGCCATGGTGACTGCACAAAGACAATAGAAGAGCAAACGAGTGAACTGAGGAGAGCAATAACGTAGCTGTCGACAGTACTTGATGTTAACTGAAATCTGTTTATATAAATGACTTCAATGTGGGACATTTTGTAACTTGATGTCATAATATCCATTACGGAAAGTATGAATACAACTGTTTTTTTTATTAAACGAATTGTACATTTCCCAAGTAAAGGCTCCTAAGTGTACGCAAATTGATTTTCTGTAATTCCTCCATTATCTTACCAAGTAAATGCCACAAAGATTCCCTCCACTTTTCTGAAGTTTATGTAAATGTGATCAAAGTGATAAACCTGAGTATGGTGTGACTATGCAGTGGTTTTAGAAAGTGACCAGGTTATGGAGAGGTGGGAAAGACACTGAGGACAGTCAGGACACTGAGAAATAACCCCTATGTTCCTCACTCCGCAAACAGGCTTGCCATTGATTAAAACAGCGAGGTGTGCAATAAAAGCCTAGGCAAAGTGCTGGGACCATATGGGCTTAAAGGCCTGAGGGTACAGGCTTGTGATGGAGCCATGCTGCTGTTCTCCTTTCTCTCTCTTTCTCTCTCTCTCTCTCTCTCTCACTCTCTCTCTCTCTCTCTCTCCTCTACTCTCTTCTCTCTGTCCCCAGATGGTGAAAACACAATTTAAAGCCCTTCATCGCTCCACTACAATAGGTCCTGGCACAGATTCAACCGTTTACTCCAGTAATTAACAGCACTGATACCACAACAATTACAGGCTGGGTACTAACACTGTCACCCCATGAAGTAGAAGAGAGCTAATAGCTAAGGGGTACGGTCGTCGTCCAGCAGCCCGCGAGACAAGAGCCACCGACAAACACCGCTGCCGCTTTGGGTGAAAAAAAAAAAAAAAAAGGGGGAGAGAAATGAGAAAAGGTAGTAAAAAAAAAAAAAAAAAACCATGCTCATAGCACACAATGATTACCTTGTAATTAGTTTACACAAAGCTTCTCGTCTAATGGCGAAACCCAGTAATTAACGTGTGACAGAAAATCAAAGGCTACTTTGTAAGTGCAAGAAAAATTTACATTTCAGGCCTGAAGCTGTATGTACTGATTACAAACATATTAAATCAATGCACTGCTAACTGCTCGGCATAAATAAGCCATTTGGTGAAGAGCCTGTAATTGCAATAGAATACGAGAGAAATTTCTCTATGTCCATACAACTGGGAGGACCAAAAATTATTGGTGACACTATTTTGCACAAAGTATAATACTCTATAGCATTATTATCCATTGTCCATTCCCAAAAGGGCTCTGACCTTCAAGCAATCCACATTACAACGGATCAAAGCTTGATCCACTCTAATTATTAAATCATTATATCTGAAGTCCACTCAAATTACCCAGCCAGAGAATGCATATTGTATCAGGCTCAGCAAATAAGACGTATTGATACGTTACAGCTGAATGGATTTAAATATCAAGGACGTACAGAAAACAGAACAGTGGAAGAGGTGAACATATTTATGTTGAAATGTTTGTGTAAACAGATCCTGGTTGTAAAAACATAATTCAGCGAGTTCAATCTCGTCATGAGTTTGAATGCTTGGTGCTTGTTCAAAACACTCAGTGCTTTCCTTAGTTGACCTGCCTTCATAAAGGATCAGAACAGGATCTGATTTATACTGATCATACTCTATCAAAATGAAAATTCAACACTAGATCAAACAGTAACGCCATTTCTCCTCTTCCTTTCCACATAATCATGAATAAAAACGTAAAAGATATGCATTTTTTTTTCATGGTAGTCACGGCTTTTGAAAACCTGTGAGTATGTACAGTAGAACAGTATACTAGCTTGAGGTGGTTTGACTTTAGTCCTTTCTGTTGTTCTGTCCAGAGTTTGTCTCAAGACATTGCTTATTTTATTGAGCACACAACCGATATGTTATAGAAGGCTGCTTGGGGTTTGAGATGTTTAGGTCTCTGCGTCATTTAAACTCAGGGACAGGACCAGTCCCTCACATCTTAAGAGCAGTGAACTTGCAACAACCTCTTTGGGAATAGAACTAATTACTTCGCATCTGTATTTATTTAATCCACATTGAATTCTAAACTGTGTCACGAACAGGAGGCGATGCCAGCCTTCCTGACACTGATTCACCTCTCTGACATCTCTGGCATAGTTTACCATCAAACCTGAGACCAAATCAATAGGAGGAATGGAGAGAGAGAGAGTGAAAAGGACTTGTGTCTGCACTTTTCCTTAAGGAAAAAATATCACACAGACACCTGAAAGTCGTAAATAAAAGTTAATGAAGACGGGCGCTCTCATACTTGCGGGATAAGTTTGTTTTTGAACTGTTGGGAAAAGAAAATTGTGTACTGTGCACCTTTTCCCATTCAGACACATGGACTCTCAAACACAGCAGGTTAGAATCTGAGAAGGGTGGGAGTATGACTGGTAATGAATTGAACAGGTTTATTTTTAGTGACCCCTGGAGGTTACCAAGGGAATGATACTGTAACTCTTCTTTTTTTCACATAAACAGCTTGCTAACAAACACAGAATGTCGAATTTGAACTCAAACTACTTGAAATTGTTACAAACCGCTGATGACATTCGACAAGGAATTTGATTGCACTAAACTCCAGGCATTATCAACATCCTGAACGATAATTTGAAAAGAAAAAAAAAATTCATAAGAAAGCACAAGCCTGGTAGGACAGCAAAAACCCTCTGCTGACAATAAATGAAACTGTATTGTGTAGTAAAAACAGCTTTAATAACAAACATCTACAGTTGCTGAGAAGTGCTACTACCAAATTTATTACATGGATACACGTTTATAGAGCTTTCCCTAAGACATTTCAACTAGGCTGGATATTGGACTTGAAGATTTCTCCTGAATTCAGTTCTTTCCTATTAGAGCAGCCACATTACACATGGCCATATGCTGAAGGGGATCCAGCAGGGTCAAAACGCGTTTAATGCAGGTTGATGGAAATTGAACAATTGGAGATGGTGTTGAATCTGATTAACTCAGCGGGACTCCAGCAGAATCCTGGTGATTCTGACAGTGGCTCGCACCACAGGTAAACTAGCTTTGCTATTAGCACTGTGCGCTACATCAGGAGAGGACAGCTCAGACACAAAGCCCTGATGCATTAATTCTGCCGCATAGAGCATCTGAGCCTTCAAAAAAGTTACACTGCTTAAAAAAGCATAAATGTAATTAAATAATTAAATTAGCACTAATTAACACTAGAGTGTTGATTATTAAAGCGTAAAATGAAAGAGAGAGAGAGAGAGAGAGAGACAGAGAGAGAGAGAGAGAGAGCTGAGCTCAACTTCTTAATTATTCTTGTGTACGCAGCCTTTCTGCTGTTCAGTTGCCCTAAGTGCAAATAAAGCGCCCATCTGCTTGTAATTAGATCTAAATAATTTCAGACATTGCAGCTAATCATTTTGACTGCACATTTGATTAAAACTGGTAGAGAAAACTTGCCAGTTTGTTTTGTGTGTGTTTTTTTTTTTTGTTTCCTTTTTTATTCCTGATGGGTGAATTCAGGGTTATTGAGGTCCATCAAAAAATGAATAGACAAAAATGCATGATGGGGACAAAAAAAAACAAATGAAATGATGAAATGATCATTCTGAAGTCTCATGAAGCCAGGGTGTTAAAGAGGGAAAAAAACACACACATAAAACAGTAACTCGCAGTCTCCCAATCTTTTATAGCTCATTTCCTGTAAATGAGGTGGAATTACAACGCGTCTCTCCTGCCTGCATCTACAGCACGAGCTGGCATAATGGCTTAATCTCCAAATTAAATGGCGTTTGAAGCCAAAGACTCTCTCTTGTCTCTGCATTATAACTCTCATCACCAGGAGGACATTTGCCTGCCGAGACCAATTTAAATAAGACAAGCAGACTGTGTATGTGTGTGGGCAGGGATGATGTGGGACTGAAGTGTGTGTGTGTCTGTTTGTGTGTGTGTGTGTGTGTGTGTGTGTGTGTGTGTGTATGTGCGTGTGTGTGGCCTGCGGGCAAGGAGGAGGGATTTCTAATGATGGGAGATGGGTAATAGCCCTCCTGGAGAACCTGATGTGTTTCCAGTTGGCTGCCAGCTGCCAGAAATCAAGACCAGCATTGATCAGTGACAGGGCAGTGATCTCATACATATACACAGATGCATGCACCCACACTCAAACACAAACACACATGCATGCATGCCCAAGCACACACATGCATGCACAAGTATGCATACATACATGCATAGGTATGCATACATACATGCATAGGTATGCATACATGCATGCACAGGTATGCATACGTGCACACACAGGCATGCATTTGCAAGCGCGTAAACATGCATAGATTTATGTATGTTTCTACAGCGTGAGCAGCACATGTTAGATGTTGCAAGTATAAATTACTTTAATGAAGTAGTTACATGCATCTCACCGCCATAAAATCAGTTTGTAAACAACATCAAATAACTGCCTGGGAAATCTGGGAAAAGTTATGAGATGTAAATAAGAATGTTAAACCACATATGTTAAGCCACACACACACACACACACACACATGCTCAATCATATAACACAGTGTCTCTTTCATTTCTGTGAGACAAGAAAAGCTGACAGAAGGAATATATAGCCTTTGTCTTCTAATAATCATTCTAATGCTTCCTCAGGTGTCTGAATGATTTCAGAAAAGATATGCAACTGCTGAGTGAAGCCATACTGTACTATACTGTCCTACCTCTTTAAAGCATATTTATATGTGTGTGTGTGTGTGTGTGTGTGTGTGTGTGTGTGTGTGTGTCTGTGTCAGTGTGTGTGTGTATGTGTGTGTGTGTGTGTGCTTAAATGTATATGGGTTTGCTGTTGTGAAAGGATACTAAGGGTGTGAAAAAGAGAAAAAAAAAAAGAGAGAAAAAATGGAGACTCAGTGCTAGGCTATGCTTACCACTACCCTGGTAAGCTAATATTCTCCAGATGCTGAATTCACTGGTGCCAGTCTGCCCACAGGGCCTCCCGATGCTTCCTGTCTGTGGATGCCAGGAGGTGCCAACTCTGCCCATCCGAGACGACACAGATATAGATGCCCCCTTATGGCCTGCCTACTGCTTGTCCCTGATGCCTTTACCAGGTAAGCCATCAAAATACGACGCAAGCATTTTTAAAAAAAATATCTGTGTAAATGCATTATATAAAAGTTACCACAACTTCACTCTACAAGGTGTACAAGTGCACAACTTGTATTTGATGAGGGCATGGCTTGTCTGAGTTCTGTAGTCACCTCAGTGTCTGTCTTCATCATTGTAACACAGGCCTGAGAGGGTTATCAGGGATCGTGATTAAAAAGCACTTAGGTCAGTGTATTAGAATTCATACAGTAGGCTCATGGGGTATTTAAATCTACAGCCATCAAAGCATCATTCCCTGAGACTAATGGCAGTCTACTTTAAGTCTGATGGGCTGAGATGCATTAGAGACAAAGCAACAACTCTCCAAACCCAACTCTCACTCATCGCCATCTCATTAGTAGAATAACATATGAAATCAGATTAGTGTGCAGAGGAGGAAGTCAAAAGAAGAGATGATTTATAAGATCTTCACTGAGAGGGTCGCAGGTTTGAATCAAGCTGTCAATGACTGCTTTTTACATTTAACACTCCCTTATGTTCAGGTTGAGTTGTACTGAGTCGAACCAAGTCTATGATGTCAGTGATCCCCACAGTAACGCTGAACGTGTATTACGTCAAAACCCGGCATCAGAACATCTCTCAGCACTCGGGTTGGTTACAGTCTGTACGTTTTGGAAATATTGCTCATGGAACTCTGATCAGTTAATCGCGGATTGCAAAACTATATCCATGGGGCAAATACTTTGCGTTGGTACGAAGCTCTGCAGCAACACGAAACATCTGGCAGAAGGAGACAGAGGACAACGCGACATGACAGCAGAACACGAGCCTGAGGCCCCATCACATTCCAGCTGCTGTCTGCTCTCTTCCCCCCAGCTATACTGGCATAGCAGAGAGATAGGGAAAGATAGAGGAGAGAGAGAGAGAGAGAGAGAGAGAGAGAGAGACAGTGAGAGAGAGCAGATGTTGTATTAACAAACTGGCAGAACGTGTATTCATTTTTAGTTTCCTTTTGTGTTTTTGAATATAAAGACGTTTGAGTAGTTGTGCAGAAAATAAACCCTCAGTGTTGTAAAAAGGAGATCATCTATGAATGAGATGAGGTTTGATTAAAAGAAATGTTCGTTAGCTTTTTTTTAACTTTTCCCGTTGTGTTCTCAGTTTAACACAGCAAACCTCCATCTACAGACTTGCGTAAAGAGCATGAGGGATTAAGAGTGAAAAATCACTGAGTCTTTTTAATTGAAATTTCACTATATCCAAATGATGGCACTGACACTAGTTTGCATTTTTACTTTTATTTAATTTCATCTTCCTTTTGGACTTGAAAATACTTTTAAAATATTAAAACACTAGGAAATGACTCCTTTATTTTGTAACTGTCAGTTTGAGATATCCATATATGTTTTCCGAATGTGCGAATCTGTCCGCTCTTGAGTTTCAGCTAGTTCTGTTGTCTGTTTACTCCAAAGGGACGCTGGTCAGGGTATACACACATACGTGGCAGAGGAGTGGTCGTTTGGAAAGGTTAGATTATTAACCTCCTGACCTATTTAACTTACAGTCTCCATCACCACCGGCTGCCGCTGCATTGTCTCTGTTCGATAACTCACTCAGGTATAATGTTATTAGTTCAGGGTCACTGCTTTGAAATTTCTCTCTTCTAAAAGGCTCCTTTTCACCAGACAAAACTGTTGGCAGTCATTAATCTACAGTCTGACAGCTGGTGGCCAAAACTGTATTTTCAGAGGTTTTTGTCACATGACAAGGTTTCTTTACACTTGTTTATTTGTCCCATTTTATTTGTTTGTGTTTTCCTTTTCTTTTGAACTGTTTCATGTCTTTATCAACTTCTTTTTTTTTTTTTTTGTCGACTTTCAACAAGACCAGTTTGCAGTTAACTTTGCAAAGAGATATATTATTCTATCTTGTGATAGCACTTTTGCAGAACGTTGGCTGTGAATTTAGTTTCGCAGTATTTCTTTTGTCTGGTGGCAAGCCGCCCTACTATACAAACCGTCTTCATCATCCCCATGTGTCCGCTCCCCCCAATTTGTGCTTGCACGGTGCTTTTTTTTAGAGAGTACAGCTCTTAACTGCAACAGAGAAAGTAGCCAGGTGTTCATATGGTATTTGTGATGAGGAAAGAAAGGGAGTGTGAAAGTCTTTGACGTGGACAGAAGGTTTTGGAGGGAAGTGCTGGCTGGCATCCGCGAACACTGGCAGGCACAGGGCCAGTGGGCGCCAGTTTGGAAAGTGAACAGCGGTCACATTGGCATGCAGAACCGGTTAGAGGCTTTCCGAAGGCTTCTGTCCGCGGACAGCTGTAAGGCAGCAGCCCATAGCATTGCAATCAGGTGTGAGGCACTGTTGAGGAATGCTGATAATGCTACAATCTGTGATACGCCGAGCCAGGCAGCCGGCTAGCAGCCCGGTCCATCCCAATAACAGATTCCCTACGCTCCTCATGACAAACATTGAGAAGGCGGGGGGGCGGGGGGGGGGGGGGGGGGTCGAGGATGAGAGAAAGCGAGAGAGAGAGAGAAGGGGGGGAGGGTGTCCGCTCAGACAAATGGCGACCTTTGGAAAGATTAATTTGTTTACCAACAAATGCGGCGCTTGTCACTGGCGTGCTGAGTTGACCTATTACCTCACTTTGTGCAGGTATGGGCGGAGATGAAGAGAGTCATCTGTTCCTTTTAACTTTTCCTGTCATGCCTCTTTTAGCGGCATCCAACAAGCTACAAAAATCAAATTGTGGTGGAGAGAAGGTCGATGACTGTCCATTAATACACACTTTGTCTCTGTTAGAGATCACAAACCCAGTAATAACTCTAAATCAAATGCACCTAAGTGGATGCAGAAATTTAGATTGATAGGAAATGCAACTTAGATGGCTGGAGTTGAGAGGTATCCAAGTTATTACTGAAATAATGACAGTGAAAAATGAACATATGATGCTTGTAACACACGCTGAGAGAAACAAATGACCTCTGACCTCTCAAATGCTGACATAAGTAAGTAATAAGACCTATACTACAATGTAAAACAAATTGCCCTCCAACGTGGACCTGACATCAGCTTTATTTTCCTGGTAATACTTTAGGATAGGATTTGAGTAGTTGGCCATTGCCCCTAGTTCACCATAAAAGGGCAATTACTGCCAGGAGAACCAATGGCTGGACATGAGCGGGTTTTACTCATTTGCAGGATTTTCCGTCTTCTTCTTCTTCTTCTTCTTCTTCTTCTTCTTCTATCCCTTTGAACTACAGCAACTGATTATTTTTAACAGTATGTTTAGGTTTGGCCAAAGATGCAAAAAAACGAATATTTATAAATAAATAGGCCTAGATATTCAACCAGAAATAGTCCGTATTTGTGACTTGCACTGGCCCACACCAGATCCAGTACAGTGTAATATTTTTAACGTCAGAAACGTGCTAATGCTCACGAACATGCCAAATAATGTAATCAATTACGTCAGTCACGACTCATGTTGAATAGCGTTTGTCTGGAGATTAAATCTTGTAGTTTTAAAGACATCTCAGTCATTGCCTACCCATATGACTCCTTTCTAAATCTCATTGTGCAAGGAGGTTGCCTGTTCCTATCTATCTATCTATCTATCTATCTATCTATCTATCTATCTATCTATCTATCTATCTATCTATCTACTCACAAAGTTTAATATTTGTTTTTTAGTAGATTCTATGCAATTCAGACGCAATATTCATGCCACACACAGTATCTTTCCTATGAAAAATGTGGTGTTTTATCCCAGAAAAACGCGAGTACAAACTGAGGCGGGTTAGACGATATAAATCACTCTCTCAGTAACCCTGAGGAAAACCAGGTGTTATATATTTGGGAGCAAAGTCTGACAAAGACCTTAAAACAATCGGCTTTGCACTGAAAAAATTCAACAGAACAAACAAAGCCAACATACCAGACACATCTGTCTTCGGCTGTTTGTGTGCGGTTATTTGTCTTATTGAGTCATCGCTCTAAAACACATACGCACTGACGACAGCGGTGATTATTTATTTTACCAACTTCCCCCTTTCACCAACAGAGGGAGCCAAAACAATCTAATCAAATGACGACTTCAGACACCCGACGCCTTGTATTTTCAGTGCTTCACCGGTAAATAACCCTTACCTAGTATTCAAAGTATATACTAAAATTATCGACTAAAAAATCTGCCTTATCATCTTAAATTTAATTATGTTTTATGTCGAACTTCCACTGCACAACCACACATACCCTGGCAAACTGAATGAGTCATAGCCCCTAGTGTTAGTTGGGTTTTCACCCAAACCTCAGCCTTAATTATTCAATAGCAGGGTTTTGATTGAGAGCTCAGGGGTTTTCCTGGCTGTCTGGTCACTGTGTGAGCCACGAACTCTGAGCTACCTGTACTAACCTAAGAACGTTAAAGATGTTTTACTGTTGTGTGTTTCCACACAAAGTCAGGTAGAACGGCCAAACTGTCTAGAAGCTTTAAATAGATGTAATAATGCAGTGTATGAGCACATGAAACTATGATTTATGAATATTTTATTAATGTTTATTTCTGCTGTGGCAAACAAAAATATTAAATTCATGCCACATTATGAACTGACTCTTTTTAAAATCACTGTCATCTTAATTTCAATGCCAATCCATGTCAGTCAGTCAATGTTAATGACATTTTATGGGCTGAAGAGATGGCAGATTACTATGGGGAGAGTATTGTCTAACATTGAAATAAATGTGCTGAACTATGTAAGAAGATGGGAAACCACACCAAAAAGACACAGTCACACAACGGTGGGAAATAATAAACCATTTAGAAAGCAATACCAATACTGTACTGTGAGAGGTCCAAAACAGAAGTCTTTATTAACCCAGACTCCAATTTCTTAAGTGTCTGGTTAGGTGTGAAAAAGGTGCTTCCCTCCTAACCCTTAGGGCAGGAGGAACAAAGGCTGCCTTCATGTAATTGTGGAACCCAACATGTGTGTGTGTAGGCACAGACTGACTTACTTTACCAGTAACCCAGCAATGCATAAACACAGACTCACAGATCCAGACATTTTCACAATACTTGATTGTAACTGTCAGTCTCAATCTGGCAGATTGGGAAAAGAGAACAAACGTAAATGAGTAATCTCACTGACTAAGATAACACAGACAGGATGAAAGCCATCAGCAGTACTGAGGCATACTGTACACTCTGCCTCTGCTGACCTACCTGGGCTACAGATGAAATATACACAGAATTTAATATATTACAACAAGAACATCAAGTCAGTTCAATCAATCAAATCAAATCAGTTCTTATGTTTTCCTTATATAAATGAATTTAATATAAGAAACTCAAACTGTATATGTAACAGGAACTGCAACAAATTTGTAGTATAAATGATGTATACTGTTGTTTTGTGATGTAAAATTACTCAAAGGAAAACAAGAACGAAAACAAAACTGTGATACAATTTTTTATTAAAAGACCAACAGTAACAAACAAAATACAATGAATTATTTCGAACAAACATTTCAGATGCAATGAGAAGAAACAAGGAATATATATTTATACAAAAAGACACAGTTCTAGCACAACAAATGCACGACTAACCACAAGACTAAAGTTTAAGAAAGTTAAAACAAGCACATTAACCGCACATTACTCAAAATTAATTCAACAATTTGTTGATAGAATACAAAAAAGGATACTGTTTTTTTTTTTTCTTCTCAGAACCACCAACAGCATGTTTCACTGGGTTTAACTGACATTGAGCAGTAAGATGGTAATCTCAGCACCTCTGTGAGGCTGACAGTAACTCAAGGATACACACGAAAATGAATCATATAGTCACACATACACAGCAATAGCTTCCACGTTTAACCACAGCAATGTTTCAATGCCTGGGTCCAAAAATGTCAGGCAAGTTCAATTTAGATGTCATATATCAAAAAAAAAATTAAATTTGAGTGCTAAAATGAATTCATTTTTGAATACAAAATTTACCTGTGATTTCCCCAGAAACACACTGAAATATCTTTGACACACGGAACATATCTGGTATCATCTCTATCAAGCATCAAATAGTAAGATTGCTGATTTAGGATCATTTCCTCCAAGTACATATACATGTATTTATTAGTGTTGTGAAAGGCAAAATAATCCTAGATCAGCATTACTACTCTGAAAAATTTGATAAATACGATCTGACTGAAAACGAATTCTCCGTATAAACTGCAGTGTGAAGTGACAAAGTTATCTCAGAGGTTCTTATAAAAATCAGTCATTTACATAGACACAAAGGCATGCAAAGCACTGCTCTAACCAAAAGCAGGTATAAACACAACCACTCACTGATTAAACAGGACTTGGCTTGTACAATGCCAATTTTAACAAAGGCCCCCCCTCTCCAAAAAACTTCCTTTGTGCCCAGTATAAAAAAATACAAGGGTATCACTTGAGTCTCTGCCAGCAGCATCATCTGTCTCAGAAAATACAGAGTATAATTAGACCATAAAATATCCTTCCCATCTCTACAAAAATATGTGGTAGCAAAATAGAATTTACGTTATAAAGAGAGAAAATTCCCCCACCCCAGCCCCACCCCCCAAAAATAAAAGCATGCAATGTTATTTTTGAAGATATATTTACACATTATTATTTTTTTCAGTTTTGCCAGAGTAAAAATTCACAACAGCCCTGAAAGGACAACATGTGTAAGCCAGATAATCTGAACAGTAAATATCTAAAGATATATGCACATGTTCTGTATATAATGAATGAAAAGTCTATATTTTCAGATGCAAAGGCACACTCATATAATGTTGGATTTTCACCACCAAAGTAGTAAAAATGTTGACGGGGGCACAAAACGAGAGAGCTATTTTCACAGGTGTCAAAGACTGTTTGGCTGAATAGCATAGACTCAAATCTGGGCCATTTCAAAGACTATGTCCTGCATAACATAGAGTACTAACAGAGTATTAACAAAGGAAATTAATCACTGAATAGTTCATCTTATCTTTGTGTTAATATAGGGAAGGAATTGATTTTATTCTGGCAAACATACTGACATAAATTCAGAAAAACGTTTGAATTCTATTCAACTGTACAATAACTGGCTTTTCAAAAAGGCTTCCACACACACTGGAAGAAGTTTTAGTCTTGGGAAAAAAAAAAAAAGTTAGCATGTCACAGACAACAGGCAGATGGCCTCTCAGTCTGACACCCCTGACCTTGAGATAACTCTTAACAGACTTTCCCATTCAATTTATCCTCACGGCGCGGTGCTTTGATTCTTTCACCAAAAACAACACGGATGAGAGTTACGGTAACTGCACAGACAGGCTGGTTGATGGATGAGGGAGTGCCTAGGATCGTGTATGTGTACGGACAGGCCCATATCTGCGCTCAGAAGAAGGCCAAACACCCCAGGGACAGCTGGTACACAGATTAAGCAGCCAGAACTGGCACGTCCCAAACGGAGAACAGAGACACCTGGCAGAACTCCACAGAGACAGATTACAAACACTAGCTAGAGACTCTGTTTAAAGGATGAAGCATCCTTGACGCTGTGCCCGTGGTGCCCTTAACAATGACAAAAAACCACAGAAGTGACAACGCTTAACACTTACGGATCTGCGGATTCATCCAAAGGCACTGTTTCATAGAACTCAAAGTGAATGAGAAAAGGGATTTGAGAGGACACGAGGTTACAAATGTTTAAAAAGGATCATTCTAACACAACGCTTAAGCACAAAAAGGTGGAAGAGATGAGGAAGCTGGATGGAGAACACAGATAAAATACAGAGAAAATATTTCTTTTAAATCTACTGTTCAGAGGTGCAGGTGAGACGTCTCTCATTCTAACACAATATCATATACAGTATATAGTGCCATTAACATGGGACGAATTTCTATAATTTTGCTAAAACCAAAACAAATACAATCTAAACAAAGATCAATTAAGTGAAATTTATAAAACTTCATTATTCACAAAATAGCACTTCCTTTACTTGGTTTTAAAATACCTCAACTGTCTAATGCAACTGCTGTGTATATACACAGCTAAAATTCGAATATAAATTTATAAGACAAAAAGGAAGGAAAAGTTTTATTTAAAAAAAAAAAACAACAAAACAAAACAAACTATGATACATATGCTTACCTGCTTTGGAACTCAACACCAAAACAATAAATCTTTTACAGAAATGACATGATACAAACATTGTGTACGAGCATTGTTCTGTGTAATGCACTCTTCCCCTTTGAGACAAACATGTATAAAAGTGCTACCAATGACAGGGTGATAACTGAGACTACAGGATCCGTCAGGCTTGGGAAGCACCCTCTGCCCTGACAGGACCCATCTTTTTCTATTTCTATTTTTTTCCTAGATTTGGTCTGTACACTTCCTGTGAGGTTGTGAAGAGGGGAGAATTTTTTCTAGGACACGCTGGAGCAACGGATGCTGGGGGAACCCATTTGTGTGAGCACCTTATCCAGCCACTGTAGGGGCCCGTTTAGATGCAGCTCAATCCAGCAGGGGGTGCTAGTGACTGTCTGTCGCCTGGAGAGGAGAAAAGAGAAGAGAAGAGAGGAGATGAGAGGAGAAGCAAGGAGAGGAGAAGAGAGGGAAGGAGAAGAGAGGAGAAGAGAGGAAAGAAAATGTTATGTGCAAAGGTTTCATTCAGATTTAGTTGTTTTAATGAAATATTATTCAATGGATACTAATCAAGTCCTATCCTGGGTGTGTCTCACTCAGATGTTCTGCTTCTCGTTGCGTATATCAAAATACCAGTAACTCCTGTTTCTAAAATAAGACATACACATTAAAAAAAATAGCTTAGATTCACCTTGGGAAAATAATTTTGTTTTCAGAGATTTCCAGCTCAATCACTGACAATATCCCGAAAGTCTGAGAGCCAATCCCAAAGCAGCATGCAGGGCAGTTCAAAACGGGATTTTTGTCACAAAAGGACTGCCCACCTGTCTGTCCGTCTGTCTGTCCGTCTGTCTGCCTGTCTGGATATGAGCTCAGTCCCACACATAGAAAACTCAGCACAGCACAGTAAAGCACAGCTTTATAACAGTTAATGTCCCACACAGGGACAGGACGCCCTGCCAGACACAGAGTCCTGCATTCCAGCCCGCTTACACAATACTGAGTCCCGGCCAGTCTCTGAGAAAGCAGCCGGCCTCCTCATACTGCTCACGTTCTGTTCTTACTCTCCCGGGCGCTGTGACCCACAGGCACACACACACACACACACACACGTACACGCACACACACACACACGTACACACATGCACACACACGCACACACACACACGCACGCACATGCACGCACACGCACACACACGCACACACACGCACACACATGCGCGCACACACACACACGCACACGCACACACATGCGCACACACAGACATGCACACACACACGCATGCACACAGACACGCATGCACACAGACACGCACACACACACACACACATGCACACACACACACACACACACACATACACACGGTTCTTTCAGTCCCCCTTTTGTTTGCTCTCTTTAGCGCTTGCTTGGGTTTCAGGAGTCACTTTAGCACTTAGAGAGAATGTTTGAAACAAAAGCAAAGAGAGCAGTTAAAGCACTTTGACAGACAGTTTTCTCCAGAGCTCTTTAATTCACTTGTGTTCTCCTGTGAGAGTGTGCCAGACTAGGGTCTCTCACCTGCCACTGTTAGAGCCCTTCAACGCTTAAGAGGCTGCTGGCAATAAATCAAAGTGAGAACACTGTGCCTTCAAGCACTCAGCTGGCCAGAGAAAGAAGTTCTGACTGAGAGGCCTACTGCCACTTAACCACACTATCCTCTATCCTCCAGTTCAGCTTCAGAAAACAGAAAACGGGTTCCTCTGTGGGCAACTTAGAGAAAGCAACATAAAAGACAAAATCAAACAACAACAGAAAATCACATGACCATACACAGGTACATAGCAACAAAACCCACTAAAGAAGCATTTGTTGCAACACTGCTATTGGCAGAATGTTTCTGATCTCTTCTGTTAGGCTGACAAAGTGCGAATCATGTAAAACAGACAGAACAGAATAGAATGCAGCAGAGTACAACTGAAAAATACGAAATGAATAAACGCAATAAGACACCCATCTTTCATCATAAGGCGCTCATGCTTCCTCATGAAAACGTTCACAGTTAAAAGAGATAGAGAGGTCCTCCTCCAGCTTTGCATCAACATCACAACAATCTTTCAACTGTAACACAACATAGCATTGCCCCAAGTATCTCACTGCTTTAGTATACTGCCTCTAAACCTGAGACATCTCCAATTATATACTGCATTCCTCTCATTAACATATGGGACAAGTACATACGTAGCCTGTCAGTGATTGGTCAACAAATTTCCCCATAATAAGTTTTACGAGTGTATTTATGAGGTCCCTACACCTATATACACTTATCGTCAATTGTGTGACCCAGGCTCATGCTGAGAAATATGGGTGAAAGAGAGATATGACAGAGTATAAAGAGTAAAAGAATGAGAGAGATAAGAAAGAAAAGACACAGACCCAATCACTCACACACTCTCTCTTCCTGTCTCTCTCTCTCTTACACACACACACACACACACACACACACACACACACACACACACACACATTTATGAGCCCTGGTTGCTATACTGAAGTTTCAGGGTTCAAATAGTAATAGTGGCACAGTTTGGTCACAAAAAAGGAACGACTGGCCAGGGACGTAACATGTTTTGAGTATATAACTTTCACAAGGGCATAACTGTGGTATTTTGCTCGACAGTATTTTGCTTTCATAGGTCATCTTAAGATGAAAAACAAGACAGAGAGAAACAGTCAGAGAGAGATGGCAAATGAGAAAACTGAGACTGAGAAAACTGGAGGGGGCGTGAGAGAAAGAGAGAAAAAGAGAGAGAGGAAGGGAGAGAGAGAGAGAGAGAGAGAGAGAGAGAGTGTGGAGAAAGTCTTGGGGCTCCAGACAGTTAGGCATGTGGAGACACTTAAGTACAAGCTCAGGTTTCAGCAGACACCCACTCTCCCTCTCCCTCTCCTTCTCCTTCTCTCTCCCTCCTCTTCTCTCTCTCTCTCCCTCTCCTTCTCCTTCTCTCTCTCTCTCTCTCTCTCTCTCTCCCTCTCCTTCTCTCTCTCTCTCCCTCTTCCCTTGTCTCTCTCCCGCTCTCTTTCATGCGGATGTCCCAAGTGGAAACCAACAACTGGCTCTGATCAAGCTTTGGTTCCTCCCAAGCAAACAATGAGATTACTCACAGTGGACCACTGGATGGGGAAAAAGAGAGAAAAAGAGAGAGAGAGAGAGAGAGAGAGAGAGAGAGAAAGAGAGAGAGAGAGAGAGAGAGAGAGAGTAGGAAACTCTGACAGCTCCCCAAGCACAGCGCATGTGTTTGTTTTCAGAGTGGTGCAACTAGCTATAGGCAGACCTAATAGTTTACACGTCCTGCATTCGGAGCTGGTGGAGTCCAGGTGTTAGTCAACCATTAAGCTCTGACTGACCCATTGGTCAACATGCCCTGCCCTTCTTTCCCCTCTCGCTCTCTCCGCGACATGCACTCTCTCTCCACCACAGCCCCCAAAGAGGAAGACCTGCCCCATAAGACCTGCCCAAAACCTAGATTACTTGAGTCAGGCACAAATTCTCCTTTTTTTCATTTCCCTCTCTCTCTCTCTCTCTCTCTCTCTCTCTCTCTCTCTCTCTCTCTCTCTCTGTTCAAGATTGTGAAAGATCAGGACCAGAGTTAGATGAAACACAGATAAAAATTGTGAAATGCCCTCTCCTATAGTTGTGAAACCGTACACGGTTAAACTGCAGGGTACTTTCATGTGACCTTCCCAACTTGATTCACTAATTCAAGGAATCAGGAGGCAGGATGTACTGCCCACTATAGTTAGTAAACACATATCATAAAATCTTTTGATGGACTTTTATTGACTACCCTACATTAGTTTGAGAAATGACCTGTGGCGTTATATGTAAAGTAAGACAAAGAGATGAAGAGATGAGGAGAAATGAATGGTACTGTACCTGTATTCTGCGCCCCAGCCTTTGACAAAGCTCATACGGATGGTGCACATACGCGTCAGCTGATACACAGCCTCAAACCCCTGGTTTACCGACTGAGCTAACAGAGCTGCAAACTCCTGATTGTTGAAGATTTTCAGATTACAGCCTGTAAAAAAAAAAAAAAGGGAACTTTTAAATAAACAAATCAATAAACAAACAGCAAACAGCAACAGCAATGATCAGGGACGCAATGACACGGTGACAAAAAAAAAAAAAAATCAAACAGCCCAGTCCAATCTGTAGGTCGTCAGACCGTACCATTTTATTTAAATTCAGCGCTGATCTTGATCAGAAAGGCAATTCAAATTCAAATTCCTGCTACATTCCATTTCTTCCTGATTCAAATGAAGCCGTGTGCGCATCTCACCTGGTGGTATCTTGCAGACTGTGGCAGGGTGCCAGCCGTAGCGCTGGTTACAGTTTGGGCTCTGGACAAAGATGGCACTGTCACTGAGACACTCTGCAAACACTTCTCCGCCAATGTAGTACAAACGTACGCCCCTGCCTGAGGAGGACACAAACAGTCCAAAGAACAGCTATAAGCAATGGAGACAAACCAGGCATTTACAAAAGACAAGTAAGGGCTCTTAACTTTGGAGTGTACTAACCAGTGCCTTAAAATGAAGTTTAGTGATCTACACGCAAAGTCAAAGTCACTGTATAAGTTAACACGGGTGCGGGGGAAAAGATTGATTCAGCAGAAAGATCACAATTCTTAAGGGCAGTGACTCTCAGATTAAAAAAAAAAATAATCTCAATAAAAATGGATTTTTTTCTGGGGTTTTTTTTTGTAATTAAAGGCTGTAAAAGCATTTACATAACATGGAGATTTGCTTGTCTGACTTACTTACTAATACTTTCGTTTAACGGCGTTTTGGGCGCCATGTCAGAGCACTCTGACCCTTGCTGTCTTCTGACACAGTCAGGCACTTTCTGTCACCCAATAGCCAAAGTCACCAGCAATCTGTAGCTTGGGGAGGTTTCCATGCCCCCCGACGGTAAAGGCAGGCATTCTCCGAACAAAATCTCACCGTGTGCAACCGAGCATGAACTATGATTATTATAGCAGCTTAACTAATAAATCTGCACAATCTCATCTCTCCATGAGAATAATTTATTAAAGTAATTTGGCCGCACACAATTTTATTACTTCTACTGCCACTGTAATCCACGGTTAGATTTTGTTGATGCGATACACGGATTTGCTGCTGGGGGCACTTCGGATACCGGGCGACAGAGAGTAAGCGCTGCCCGTCTGAACCGACGGTGAGAAAGAAAACACGACAGAACGCGTGCACGCCCAGGTTCACACGGCGCCCGGGCTCACTCGGGATTTTACAAAGTCAACAGAGAGTTTGGCATGAACGTGGCTGTATGCAAAATCTATCTCGGAACAGTAAGGTATTTTGGTGAACGCTGCTATGTTCATTTGTTAAGTGAAACTCAATAAAAGCATGTTACTTTTGAGAGATGCTGTCTTTGATTTAAATGTTGGCCTCCGTTAGTACGTTATGTTATTCAGGGGAAGAGATGTCAAAACGCTGGAGGTACACAGGGTCTTTAATAAACTTTTTAGACAGGTTTCACTTGCTTTCCGCAAAATGTAACCAAAAATCAGAAAAAAAAAATCATAACATTGAAACACAATACTAAGAGAACTGCAATACTTTAAAAATCACAATAAATATTGACCCAGCAACCAAATATCATGGTAGTATCAAATATATGCCAATTCCCACCCTTATATATTAATGTTAATTTATGTCTAATTATAGATGATATCATTACATGTAATCACACTGTCTAACAGCGTTGCGTTAATGTGTTTATGTCAGATGGACGAGACATGTGTACCAATATGCCTGCGTGTGAGCTCCACAGCTGCATTGCGGTTAACGTTGGACAGCAAGCCCAGACAGAAGCGCTCTGAGTTGGATGGGTCAGTAAAGCCGTCCACTGTAAGGGAGGGTTGGGAGGCATGGAAGGTCTCACCCACTCTCTGGTTCAGCTCATAGTAGGATATGGAGCACCAGAATGCTGGCTCACAGTACGTCACAGGCTGCAGGTCTAAGAGAGAGAGAGAGAGAGAGAGAGAGAGAGAGAGAGAGAGAGATGGTAAGAGGGGAGCAGAAGAAAGTGAGAGAGAAAGAGAAGATGAGAAACAGAAAGAGAGAGTCAGAGAGATTGGACGTATGGGGTGAGCGAGCACATAAGGGAGAGAGATGATGAGAGAGAGAGAGAGAGAGAGAGAGAGAGACAAAGAGCATCAGAATCTGTGTGTTATGTGAATGAAAAGCAAAGAGAAGGACTGAAAAAGGGAGGTCAAAAATAACACAAGCGTGGGTGGAGAAACACAGAGCGAGAAATGGAGGAAGGAGGGGTGGTGGGTTCAACATCATCATGATGTCAAGAGTGAATGTCGATTCCCAGAAATAAAACCAGAGTACAGCCACCACTTGGACACAAAACAGAAAAGACAAATTGTAGGGTGTTAGAGCACAAGTCTGGTAAACCCAGGAAATATCCTGTGATTGCTTAAAAAGACAGTGTTTTACTGTCGGGTTCGGTCTTTGAAATGACAGTGAAAACCGTGTGAAAATGTGTATTTATTATTTTAACTGTATAGCGCAGGATAAGCGCCCTGTGTTCTTCTGCAAAAGATAATACTCAACAGGATATTGTTACTAATGTAAGTGTGGGAGGCTTTGAGTTTGGTGTTTTGTTTTCATATCAGACGGAGAAACAAAGGCCTCATTCAGAGATAGCATCCTCTGAGCATAACACAGGATAGAGCTTCCAAACACACGCGCGCACACACATGCACACACACACATATATGCATACAAACACATTTAGCAAAGCACGTACAGACATATAAAGTGACGCATGATTTGTGCACACGTACACATAATCCAAGCAGGCACACACAGAAGTACACAGGCACGCACTTTTACACGCACACACACACGCACACACACACACACACACACACACACACACACACACACAGACTCAAACACATAAAATACTTTGTATCATGGTTCCCTGAGTCAAAAAACTCAAACACATCCACTCACACACACACCTTCACACACACAGACACAGAAAAATGACTAACCTAAATTGCTGTGTGCTGGAGAGACTGGATTCGGAGACAGGTTTGGAGAACCTACAGAAAAATCAGTACAATAATAACACACTGTTGTTAAGAAGTGTACTACATTGTCAGAGCATCATACAGCATAATTATATTGACTACATTCCAGCAAAATTCCAGTTTCACAAAGTAATTGGCTTGTGCTTGTGGCCATGTTTGTAACACTTTTACCTGTGTCCATACTGTGGTTCATCTGATGATCACTGGTCTCTCCATCCTCACTGAGGTAGCCAGGAGGAGGCGTTTCTAAGACATACACACATACACACACACACACACACAAAGAAAGAAAGAAAGAGAGAAAGAGAGAGAGAAACAGCACAGTGAGCCAGGAGACAAGATGGGAAATAAACAAAACACATTGCAGCAAGCAGGTGCACCACACCACCAGACAATGACTCACACTTCTCTTTAAAAATGAGCTTAAAACTGAGCTAACGGAATCAGTCTAAGGTTCACCTGAGTTTCCGCTGCTGAATACTTCAGAAAAAAGAAAAATATTTTATAGACTGAGTGGATTTCCCATCTCTGAATTAAATTAGCAGCATACAATGATTTCCCAATCTGGATTTGAAATGGATGAAATGGAAATAATCCCATCTGTTTTTAGGCTGGGGTTAATCTTGTGTGTCATGTATATGACTTTGAAACACAAAACTGGATTTACAATGGGATTACATTCTTTTATTTAGCCACTTCCTCTTCTTCTAATGTGTAGAGAGCCGAAAAATTGAAACTGAGAGGTAATATTTAGTGTCGATTCATGTTTGTATGTCTGCAATAGTGCGTTCTACGATTCATGGTAAAGTACTGCCAGACAAGGTGAGTGTGTGTGTGTGTGTGCGTGTGTCTGTGTGTGAGTACCTACATGCATACATGCATATGTTTGTGGGTGTGTGGATGAGTGTGAGCGTGTGTGTGTGTGTGTGTTTGTGTGAGAGAGACAGAGATACAGAGAGATACAGAGAGAGAGAGAGAGATTTGTCCACATTGCAAGGGATAAAAACTTTATAGTTAGGCTGAGAAACAGAATTTAGACATGAAAACCCTTACACATTAGTGGATGCACTGCCCTGAACAGACAAAAACATCAGTCATTTTTCAGTAAAATTATTATTTTACATTACAGTAACATTACAGTAACTTGTTAACAAGCGATAAACTTTGCTAGTGCAAAATGAAATGTTTGTGCATGAAATGGTCTCGCTGAAGCTGAAATTTGAATTACGCTGTTTACATTCAATATTCTGTTTTCTAGCCACGTGACCATACGTTCAGTCTTCGGCATATTCATATGTGCTTGTCATGAACTGATGTGATGGCTGTGCATTTCAGCTGGGTGCTTATATATGTGTTCAACCTCTGTGTAAATCTTGTCTAAGTTTTGATCTTTCTGCATTCAAGTCCCACCCATTAGCCGTCATTGAATAAAAACTCTATCACTCACACTCAAACAACAGGAAAACCACTGGCTGGTGTTTGTGTCATGGCCTATCATAAAGTAGAGGGAGTTTAAAAAGCTTAACTGCTACAGCTAAACCATAGATGTTAGCATCTCCGTACTTCTCTCTCTTCCTCTCACTCTCTTTCTCTTGTTGTCACTCTCTTTCTCTTTCTCTTTCTCTTTCTCTCTCTCTATGTGTGTATGTGTGTGTGAGTGTGTAAGCATGCGCATCTCAGAGTACGAGGTTCTCTTTTGTGTGTCTCTGTTGTAATTGTTTGTGTGTTCTTTGCACCAGGGCGTCACTGCACTCCCGGAACCGTTGCGGTGGACATTGTGAGTGGAGGCCAAGTGGGTGAGCTGTCTGCCTGCCTGCTTATCTGTCTGCCTGACCTAGGTGGCAAGAACCTCTGCTTTGTATCTGCCCACACACGCAGCTGAGACCACAGACTACAGAAGCTGTGGCTACAAGCTCAACTCATTTACACACACTTCACTCCACAAAATGAAAACCACATAAATAGGTCGTGACAGTTTATTGCAACTGAAGGGGAACATAAAATAAAACATAATCCTATTATGATTTATCTGGAATGTTTCACTGTGTAAGCGTGGGCGTGGACAGTTTCTACTGTTAAGCTTGTTATAACAAGTGTTCATTTATACATAAGACTTTGTAATAAAGAACCAGAGCAAACAACTGTAAAATTTCCTTTTACTACCACCTCCCCCCCCCCCAAATCTCTGCTTCTGGTAATACAAACAATCTTTGATTCATTTCTCTCTGATTTCTCATCTTTCTCTCTCTCTCTTTCTCTCCCTCTCTCTCTCTCTCTCTCTCTCTCACCTGGTATGTAGTTGCTCTGAGGTTCAATTCCTGCAGGGAAATTGGTGTTCTCCGGGATAGAGTGGCTATAGTCGTCCAGAGGGGGGAATTCACTTGGGATCTCTGTGTGTCGTGGCACCAGAACCGGAGGCAGAACTAAGACAGAAAAAAAGACAAAAAAAAGACTGCACTCAGACTGTTTCTCAAAAGCCCCCACACTCATTAAAACCGTAACAGCGAGTCTTGGTGAAAGGCTTTGCAGGAAGAATCGATGAATCCAACACATCCACTCGATTACATGCCTTCAGTTATCAATATCTGTCTATCATATCTCTCCAGAATGTCTATCGCTCTGCCTAAAAGATAAAGGAGAGAAAAACATTGATGTATGTAGCAGCTACAGCAGACAGCTTTTAACAAAGCCCATCTGCACTCCGAGTTGTGAACTGACAAATGTAAATGGTAACCGTTCGAGTGTAAGTCTGTATACCTGGTGTCTCTACGCGCTGGTAGTGGTAAGGGTTGACACACACTTCATCCTTCTTCATGTGGAAGGCGTACTCACAGAGCTCCACAGCCCGCAACTCATGATGAGACTGGAGGTCAGGCCAACGCCACAGTCTGCAGTAGATAACATGAGGAAGACCCTTCCTGTGAGACACCTGCAAACGCCCGTCCAGAGACCTGGGACGACACAGGTGGAGGGAGAGAGGGAGAGGGAGAGAGAGAGAGAGAGAGTTAGCTCCACTGCTTGCTTTTATGTCGCTAAGGTGAGCAGGTCAAAAGCCAAGCCCAACCAGAGGTTGAACCATTAATTGTAAGTTAGTAAGTTAAACATAGCCACTGACTTTATGCATGGGAAGGGCAGTAAGATAAAAGAAGACAGCTCAATGGTACAATAGACCATATAACAAAACAAAATAAGCACTATGCTAAGGTTCAACATTCAGTCACACATCCAAAAACAAGACAAAAATGGAAAAAGGTCCACTTAAGCCAACAGGCTATACCTGATAAAGGGTACTAAAACAGGTTGTCAGTGTAGTGAATTCACTGAAGCAACTCTCACTAGCCTTTTCTTTAACAGACGGATGAAGATGCAGACAGCATAAAACAGGCTGCCATAGTTTCACATTCACAGGCAAACAGTGTAGTTCAGTTTCCTGCCAACAGATCTGTGGTCACAGAGACATGCCTGAATGATCAGTAAGAGCAGGAAAAGGAACAGGAAGACCAAAAATGGAGATCGCATCAGTTAAATGATGTTCGCATGTAATCCTTAGGAGTGCACCAAACGTTGGCAGAAGGTCAGCTGTAATCCTCTGCTAAAGTTTAAACCATTCGTACTGGAGGAGTTTTAACATCGGCCCTAAACCCCTCCCTAACCTGCTACAGATCTATCAGAACTCACTCAGCCATAATAACCCCATCTTACATGGGCTTATGAGATCACACACACATGTGTGTGCTCGCACTCACACACACACACACAAACACAAACACACACACACACAAACACACAGACACAGAAACACAAAAACGCGCACACACAAACACACACACATTCTGAGGGCCTACGATGGTAAAGCCCTAAAGCTCTTCTAAGCATGTCTGTCAGGGAGTGTGCAAAACAAGTGCCCCCCCCCCCTTCCCTCCCCAACAGCCAATCAGCTTGCTCTATCTGCCCTTCCATCCATCCCAGAGACTGGTACCCACAGCAAGGTCTGTACCAAAGCCCTGCTCTGCTGCTCCCAGAAGGAAAATGTGCTTTTAATTTTTCATGGCAGCTTTCACTCTCCTGGCACTTAGGGAGAGGAAAAAAATAATAATGTAAAAACCAGATGCCCCACTGATTGCATGTGTGTCTGTGTGTGTGTGTGTGCGTGTGTGTGTGTTTGAGAGAGAGAGAGAGAGAGAGAGAGAGAGAGACAGACAGACAGACAGGCAGGCAGAGAGTGAGAAAGAGAGAGCGTCCATGTCTGATGGGAAGCACTGAAAAAACAAATCTACAAAATAAAAAGCCCCATTAGAAATGAATTATGTAACACAGAGAACTCAGTGTATTCAGACATGCCCCCATTTTAATAATCCACATGTCTTATCTAATAAAAATAATTCACTCAACGCAGCGTTAGCGAGGGCAAAGCCTGCTCATTCATATCGGGCCAATGTGTAACACTGAGGAAGCTGGGCAGCACAGTCTGTATCCAAGAAAAGTACTTCTAGCTTTTATCACCTTATAAACCAGAATATAACATTTTAGAGAACCATCACTCATTTACCAGCATAAATCTAGTGTCCCCAGAACACATGAGGTCTATAATTTTTCAAAAGGTTTATAACATAATCAAAATACCAGGAATTTTGTCTTTCCAAATCCACAGTTAAGGCTATAACCACATAATAGGTAAACCTGGAGAACCTGCAAAAAGTGTATTTCCTATCATGTGTATCATTATAAGCAATTCAAATCTTAAAACATCACTGAAATTTCAGACCGGCTTACATTTAAAGTTTAAAATCACCGGTCTTTCCATTGCCAAAGTGCACAGACCACGCAGTTCGGCAAAGATGGTTATCCCGCCGTGTTAAATATCAAAGGACTCCTACGAGCCATACCAAAAGACCACAGAGGCTTCTGTGAGAGCATCCCAGACAGAGATGGGGACAGCACCAATTGCGTCACAGAACATCTCTAACTGCGTGTGCATTCAGCTGCGGTCGCGTCACCAATGCAAACGCTGAAGCACTTCACGTTGAAAATTTTATGTGCAACAGCAAAACCGCACCAATACGCCATTAATAGTACATTATCAAGGACCGGGAGACCAGACTCCGCTCTTTCAGAACCAGTGCTTTCGCTTTAAAAGCAGAGTTTTATCTCCCGAAACACGGCTCAAGTCCATTCAAACGACGCCCTTCTGAAGCAGGGCCTCAAAAACAAGCCTCTGTGTTTGTGGCCAAGCCAAACAGTGTCAGTCTCCCCTCAGGAACAACTATTCTGCTGCCATGTTGTTACGGTACCCTACAGTAGAGCTTCAGTCACTCTAAATATGTATTATACATGGCAGGAATATTACGCATCTCAAACATGCACCATCAACCCAGACAAACTTCAGCTCCAATGCACTTTCAGGCCAGCAGCCATCGTCTCATTGTTGGACTCTTATATGAAGGACAGAGAGAGAGAGAGAGAGAGAGAGAGAGAGAGAGGGAGACAGTGGAAGATCAAAAGCTCAAGAACCCTCTTGGAAATGTTAGGCAGAAATAGGCTTCCTTCTCAAACCGAATACCCAACACAATACAGGCACAGACAGCAGAGACAGAGATGACTGTCTTAGACGATGTACAAATTCTGAAAAAGCTCTCAGAAAACAAAATCTCAAAAGCTCTTGAAGCTGAAAGGGGAAAAGCAACACACAACACACAGTTCCAAACCAAACTTCTCTTCACGAGGCACGGAAAAATTTGCACACAGCTATAGGCCTACATGCTAACTTTAAAGACACACAGATACACATGCATACGCCATTGACGCCGAAAAGGAAAAGCTCAATCACTGATTTTATAGTAAGCAATGGTGAGTATGGTAAGAAGTCTGGGGTATTCTGTAAAATGATGATGAGGGAGCCCATGTATAGCTACACAAGGGCCAGCAAAGGCTTTGGTTCTCTAATCCATTCCAACACAATGCAGCATAGTTTCATACTCTACACTGTCAGATACGAAAGCATGGGTGAGGCTGATGTGAAAGGGAAGAGATGAATAAGTATTGATTTTGCAGAGAAAGGGAAATTAGGTGAACAGCACTGCAAATCCAACAATACCAAAACTGACCCCTGTAACACCACCCAACCCCAAAACCCTGGAGGGGAAGTCTGCCCTCATATTCCCCCAACCGCCTCCCCCTTCACACCGGCTGTCACTTGAGTAGAAAGAGGGGTGAGATTTTAGGGGTAGAGAAGAGGTCTGGTGTGGGGGCAAGCGGAGTGGGGGTTGGCTTGACAGGGCTGGAATAGAACTTTGCGTGTGTGTGTGTGTGCGTGTGTGTGTGCGCGTGTGTGTGTGTGTGTATGTGGGCGGGTGAGTGTGACACAGACAGACCCATACGGGCTCAGCTTGCCTGGGCAGCTTTAATCTGAAGAATAAGGCAAGCACTTGAGGCACGCAAACAGTGAGACGTCTGAGCAGTGTACATTTTGTGCCCCACCGAAATAGTTTTCTCATGTGGAACTTTAGTCTGTAAACGACTTGAGAAAAGAACACTGAAAGAACAGCCTTTTTTCCTAAGAAAAATTCAAGTTCAGCTGATGTGTTTGAGCAACAGGAAACAGGACCTTCCTTAAGCGGTAAACACGTTTACGTTGTTTGTGGGAAGTTGTCATCTATATGAGACAAACATTATGTCAAAGAAAATCCCAGACACTTCACTACTGCATGCAAATGGGAGGAAAAAGAAAAAGAGAGAGAGAGAGTGAGAGAGGGAGGGAAGGCTGGAGAGGGTTCTGAGGACAAAGGAAGTGAGACGGACAGACCGTCTATGGAAATGCACTTGTCTAACACAAAACCACCCCCAGACACCCCCTACTCACTCAGTAACCCCCCCCTTTGCTATAACTGCTGCTAGCCCTCCCCCACCCTAAAAACCCCCAGACAGCATACTATGACAGAATGGTCTTTTGAGTAATAGTATGCAAGGTTATATGAACACAGCCATGTTTATAGTTGCGGTAAGGTCCATTTGAGTTTATGGTGCTTTGCCAAATTTGACATAGAGCCAACTTATTCTCTGCTCATTGAGTGGGGCAACAGTTGACTAAATAGGACAAAAGCAGGGATAGACTGATCTGCTATTTTAATCTGTGAAAGCTTTACTTACTAAAGGGAAATCAAAACCTGCACAAAAAAAACTTTATCTGTCTGACAGAACCAAGCCAGGAACCACACCAAAAAAAAAAATATATATTCTGGAGTGTTTTGTTTAATTTCACAAACACATATCCTGGTCTCTTGGTGGAGGACAAAGCTGATAGAACTGAGCCAGGCCAAAGTTAAAAAATAGCATCAGTCTCCATCCTTCTGCTAAAGCCATTAGGGCCTTCCTTATGTAAACAGAAAATAGCTCAAGCCTGATCCACAGGTGATATCACTGGCTAGCTGCGGGGGCCCAATCTCAGCAGGGGACCAGAGTATGGGTAGACCCCTTCTATTAACAGAGACAGAATACTCCCATACGGATATGGGACAAGCTCACAATACAATTGACTTATTCTCAGTTGAGGCTCAATGCAACTCTCTGTGGTACAGAGGTATGTAAACAGAAAAAATATGCCAAACTTACTCCCAAACAGAGACAGAATGTTGTACAGAGTCCGTAACGATCAAATTCTGAAAACAGCTCCGTCTAATTAACACATCTATATACAGGATCCTGTAAATCTGTATGCTTCCTCTACTCAGGTGTCACTGCTCAAGCGTGTTTACATACGTAAAACACATACATTTGTTTAAACTGAGTTTGGTTTTGAATTGAGGTTAAGCCAACAATATGAGCACATGTTGAAGAGCAAGTAAAAATGTATCAAAATAAGGTATTTAACATCCCCCTGGGTCATTCAACAATCGAATCAGGTTGAAAGACTCGGGCTCACAGCATCAGCAACAGCTTAAGTGGAACGTCTGCAGGAATGAAAACACAGTCAGCACTTGACACATAATCATGTATTCTAGTCAGTGAAGATGTTGCTTTTTCTCTGTCACTTTGGGGAACTGTTTGCCCAACGACAAAGAATCCTAACCTCAAAACAAAACAGTTAAGCCACCTTGAGTTACAACCATACAAAACTGTTTCAGTGATCAAACAAAACACATAAGACAGCGGTGTGACCTGAATGGGTTATGCTGACAGCATGGATCAGGCAGAGTAAACCAGCAAAGCATTCATTAAGAGTGAGATTCCTGTGCACGGTCAAAACTTCAAAACAGGTCCACCACCCCGTTTTCAAACACTCCACATCCTCAAAGCTGTGCTATTTTCTCACAAGCTCCCTAACCAAAACCAGCAACAGCAGCGGGAGTAGCATTAGTAGTAGTGGTAGTAGTGGTAGTAGTAGTGGTAGTAGTAGAAGTGGTAGTCGTCGTAGCGGTCCTAGGCAGGATGACATCGGAGCACAAAGCAGACTTGTTGTCCGCACACAGAGTGTCTATTGTCCCCCGCAGATACGGAGGCGGACAGAGCTTTCTAAACCTTCAACCCCTGACGGAGCCGCAAAGCAAGCAGCAAGCAGCCCACACCCTCCCCTGAGCCCGGCAGCACATTCCACAGGGCTGAGTAAGCTCGCCTCACACTGCACACAGAGACGACAACTGCGCAACTCACACACACCAAAAAACCCCTGCCAGACCTGGCACAGTCTCTGAGACCCGTCACACTCTGGCTGCAGTCAATGGAAGTACACACAGGGCAGACAGACAGACACAGACTCACACAAACACACACAAACTCCCACAGACATCTCAATATAGGCAACCAGTTTAACATAACACGGGAAAAACCTGACAGTAATTATACCAAAAAAAAAAAAAAAACCTCCCTCTTCTACAGCTTGTTAATAATGTAGTGTAAATAGATTTTTTTTTTTTTTTTTCCAGAACTAAACATTTAGTGGGAAAACTCTCTAACTCTTTTAGTGGGTGCAGTGACCTTTGTAAGTTAACAGTAAACATAATAAAAATCCACATACTGATAAAGCAAAGCTGATGTGCTTAGGAAAGAGTTTGAGGCTTTCCACTTTCTTATTTTTATTTCATCTCGCTGACAGGCAGCTCAAATAGTCAATATCTTCAGAACTAAAGAATTCCACGACAGTGGAAATCTAACTGCCACTTTGCGCACCGGGGCTTCTACGCTGCGTCGCCTATGCAGACAGCCTCTGTATTTAGTACTCTCCACAGAAACACACACTGCACCACTACACCAGCTGCATTCAGACTCTGACATCCTCTAACAAGGCCGGGCGACACAGTTCACACTGTGGCTGCTTTAGCCATCACTCACATGTGATTTTCACAGTCTTTCACCATCAAGAGACACTGAGAACACCCTTAACATGACACCTTTAATGTCAGTTACCAAACGATAACTGTGATTCATCTTAGGCGTGCATTCAGTCCTTAGGTGGAAGATCTGCATTGTTGGAGGAGGCATGCAAGTTCACGCCGCACACTTGACAGATCAGTTAAATGGCAAAGACATTCAATCTTCTCCACTTTGAAGTGAATGACGTCGGACTCGGGTTTCAGGATGTCAGACCTGAGGCCCAGACATCCCTTCAGGCTACAGACAGTTTCGTCTTCAAATACACGACTAGTGTGACAGTCAGTGACACCTAAACTGTTTACATGGATAGTCTGTTTGTGGATGCTACTGCCAGACAGTGCTAAACAATAGTGTACAGGTCTCATTCACAAAATGCTTTATCTTTGAGGTCGCTCTGAATAAGTGCTCAGAGAAACAGAGCCAACAAGTCAGTAGCTACACTGTATGTTTCTCATAGAGATGGATGTCACAGACATCCTCTCTGCTGCTACTGGGCCGGATGTCTGCTCTACTGCCGCTCTCTTGGGACCAATGGGGAACAGCCCAGCAGGTGTAGACCTGAAAAGGACAGGTGCAAACAGTGGGTTCTATAACAACCATCCACATTCTTCCTTATTATACAAAATTAATAAAAAAAAAAAAAAAACTTCCAGACGACACTCTTTCATATATTTTATGCAAAAATGTCAAATGACACGATTACCTCATTTGGGTATCTTTACAAACGAAACACATGTCAGTGAACAAAAGGTTGCTCCCAAAACTGTGTCACAGTGTCATTTCCATTTTTTTAAATTATATTTAACGGAGTACCCTCAAAGATTTTGTTTTGATAAGTTTAGAGGTCCAGCATGTATTGTATTCATTATATCATATTAATTAGAGATGATATGAACTGTAGCCAGCGCTATTTAAAAAGCAAAGCAGCAAGTTCATTTCAAAATAATATTAACTGTGTGGACCAAGAGAGAAGTTCAGGTTTCTGGTTTAAATTGAAATACAGCAAATGCTGCTTAAGTCACTGTCTTCTCACTCCTGACCTCTTATACTGTAAAACTGATGCTTACTATCACCGTCAAGACCCTTACAACTGACATACTGGACTGGTCCTCAACACAGGACAGAGAAATGTGCTTGTTATCAAAACTGTCAAAAAGACACCCTCATCTCCCATCCTGTCATTTCTCTCTCTCTCTCTCTCTCTCTCTCTCTCACACACACACACACACACACACACACACACACACACACACATTTGAACAAAGGTGTTGCTCACTGCATTGGCAGACTTTGACAAACTCTCAGCTTTTGCAGCATATGAGCACAATACAACATCCCTTGCCTGGCCAAGGTCTAGTGCCTACTGAAAGGCTATCTAAAAGCAGGCAACTAGGTGTGAGGACTCAGGGACTGTGTGTACTGACAGAGAAGCAAAGACTACTGTCTGAGACCTGGCAAACCCAGTCCAGAATAGAACTCAAGACACTGTGCTGATTCAGGTTACACTACACAAACAGTAATAAAAAAAATTATTCCATATTTAAGGCCTGATTTATTAAAACGTCTGTTTACTGACTAGTGAGGAAAGCAGTCTTACTAGTATGTAATTAGGTTTTGGATATTTAAAAACTGTGTTTATTGTGTGATGTAAAATATATCAGATTTATGATCAAATGATCTACATATAACCCAACTGTGATATTTTCATAACCTCTTAAAAAGTTTCTCTTGACTTACGGCCAAACTTAGACACGCTCATTGAAGCACAGAGCACACATTTCTCAAAATAGGTCTGGTATATCTTTAAAAAGAGATGGAATTGTTGCTTTTTTTTTTTTTTTTTTTTGCTTTCCTAACAGATGTAGGCTGCTCATATTTAAGTTACTGTCACCACAAAGCTGCACGAGAGGTATAAGGGAGGCTGCACGAGAGAGAAAGTAGGGCCACACCACAAAGCCACAAGTGCTCTCCAGAATGACTGTGCTTGGTCTTTGGCAGCAAGCCCTGCTATCTGTTGTTTGGAAACAACAATGCCGTGAGCTAAGACCACAGCTGCTCGGCCCATGAAAAGCTGTGACGTCCACGCCACCACATAATCATGCTGTGGGCTAAATTTAAAACAGGCTAAATAGGAGTTATTCTACAGAGAGAGAGAGAGAGAGAGAGAGAGAGGGAAAGAGAGAGAGAGAGAGAGAAACAAACAGCTACAAAAAGTCCAACAATACCATGTGGAGCGTCAGACACAGTCTTAGCAAAGCACTCGTCCTGGATACATAGTGTCAGATGGGATGCTGGTGGCAAACGCTAGTGTCTGTCTTCCTGATGCTGACTTTTTATCTCATTAGGCACCCATGTGTTTTAAAACAAAAAGCCTGATGAGCTAAACTCCATTTCTTGTTTGTCGATCACAAAAAGGGGAGTTAGAGCATGCTCACAGAAGGCAGTCAAACCTTGGTGTTGTAAGACACCTGTGAAATTATTCATGGAATATGTGGAATCCCATCAGGGTCTTTGCTGAACCAGGTCTTATGGAAGCTTGGCAGGAAATGCTTAATCTGGTTTAGGTGATATTCAAGTAAACAGCCCAGGGATGTTAAAGTCTGGATCTTAAGTCTAGATATCTTTCTGATTGACCACTTCTTTTGCTTCCAATCTGATTTCTACAAGGGGAAAGTATGAATGCACTCATAGAACCAATCAGTGATTCAGTCCAGACAACAATCCAGCAGAGCAGGACTTGAGAACAAACAGAAAAGCCCTTTTTTTCAATTTAGCTGTAAATACAAACTAAGAATGACCTCAAATCTGACTGTACGTCTTCAACAAACCGACAGCACCTTTGGTTGCTATGATATGGTTGCCTGTGAAAAACATCACTTTTCATTTTACTTAAAATTCACTGAAAACTATAGCTATGGCAGGGTTAATCTAGGAAATTCAACACTGGGCAGAGTATAAGGATCACAGATGCAGTAGACATCCTATTGAGAGGAGGACACAAGCCTGAATGGAAAATAGGCTTTTGCCTAGCAGCAGCCAACGGCTGAGTGACATAATCAGATTAGTTACTGTAAAATAATGAAGTCGTACAGTAACCTTAACAGACCACGAACATATAACCCCTTCTATGTTGTGCTAAAGGGTTTTGAAATATAAATATATGTATACAAGCACATAAAATGCACTCTGGATATAAAGCTACGCGGTCATATTTTAATGAGCACAACACAGTGGCTAGAAAGCACACGAGATTAGGCACAGATTATATAACACTAACAGACAACACTACTGGGGAGATTCTGTGCATCAGCGCAGCTTTCAGTAGGGATCCACAGACGCATAAAACGGTAGCCTGTAAAAAAAATATTATTTTATAACATGTGGATGTACTTAATGGTAAATGAAAGAAAAACGGAAGCACTTTGATTGTGAAATACGAACTGCTTGACAACGTCTGTGATGAAATAATGTTGACTGTGGCTCTAGAAAACATTTGCGGTAACGGTCTCGTTTAGGCAGTGTAAACGTTTAATTCAAATCACATTTAAGACAAGATCTGCATTAAAGCGGTTGTTTGAGGAACACATGTCAAATATGTGGATGAATGCTTACTGACCTGACGTTCGCGGAGCACAGTATACAGTAGTTGGTTTAAGGGGCTGCTGTCAAAGTCGCATACCATAACAAAAAGCACGCAACTACTTCGTAAATAAACACGCTGCCGTCATGTAACAAACCCAAAAGGTGCTAACACACCTTCTGACACCAAAATCCCGCTAATGTTTGCATAATCTGCCGTATAATTTCTGACCAGCAGTTAACTTACCTTGGTATTGTGATACATTTCGTGTTGACATTCTGAGTTGTGATGGCTTTCTCTAATTCATCTAGTTGTCCTGTCTTCTTTAGTTTCTTGACAAGACTTTTAACTGCTTTTTCACACCATTTCTCCTCTTGTCCGTTCTGTTCTCCCTTTTTCCACCCCAACAGCCTTTTTACTATGGGGGGAGTGAAAGGCAAAATTGACATATTCACTAAAAGTACTGTCCCTCAGGTGTCCGAGTCTTCACAGTAAGAAGACGTAGTCAAAAGCGTTTTTTCGACACAGTTCAAGGACGAATCGGAAAACGAAAAGTAAACGAACAATAACATAAACGAAGAGAAGGAGAGAGATTGCTCCTACTTCGCACACAGACTACTCTGCATTTACACTGCCTGCATGCACAGACCGCTGAACACACGATTAGCAGTGTATATATTAATCCGCAGAGAAACGTAGTCCCCGTTCCACCCCTCTAACCAATTTCTTTCATAAACAAGAAAACAAGTATTTCAAAACAGCCCCTGACGTTAAAATACAATCGATCTATTTAGCTGAAAGATTTTTGAGTTATTGGTAGTTACGGAACTTTCGTCATGATGAAAGTTTTCCTAAATTTGGAATCATCCGCCCTACTACTGTACTGCGGTAAATGCCTGACTCCCTCTCGCTCTCTCTTAAGGAGTCTGCCTCTAATGCAAATATCGGACTGCCTTGGTTTAGACTCACAAAAGCGTGCGAGAAAGTGAACGGGAGATGAACAGTCCTGCCTTGGAGCTTCTTTAAATGTGTCTACAGTCAGGCCAATTTATGTTGATAAACCCGAACTAAACACACAAAAACTCCCCTCCGTCTAAACTCTATAGTTCTGGCAGTAAGAGAGGTAATTCAGTTTGAAAGCCCCCAACCCCCTTTGAAGCTGCGGGTCCTTCTATAACTCCACAAATGACCATAGGATTTTCAAGCATAGTGTTAAGGGTTTGGTGGGGTAATATGAAGGGAAAAGCTATTGTATGAACGCTGCCACTTGCTCTGTGTGTGTGTGTGTGTGTGTGTGTGTGTGTGTGTGTGTGTGTGATTGTGATTGTGATTGTGCATCTCTGTTGATGTTTGTCTCTGTGTGCTTCTGTGTGTGTGTCATGAGGGGGTAAACATGACTGAAACCATTGTATAGTTTTATTGCACCACTTCCTTCACTTCAATTGAACCCACTTGTAAAATACAGACCTAATAGCTAGTACTAGACAGTGACACTCAGGAAATAGGCGAATTGTATAAAACCTCACTGTTTACAAACTTCCTGTTCATTTCAAGAGTGTTGCTGAAATGAGCCCAAGAAAAGAAAAGCTCTGTGTGTGTGTGTGTGTGTGTGTGTGTGAGAGAGAGAGAGAGAGAGAGAGAGAGAGAGAGAGAGTTTGCCAGCACTTTTGATTTGGGGCAAGGTTTTCCCTCTGTCTGTGCTTGTGTCCCATTGGGACATGTCTAATCTATCTGATACTCTCCAGACTCAGGCAGCAGAGACTGCCTTTTTTTTGGGAGATGGTGCAGGGAGGGGTTAGGAGGTGGGTGGAGGGGGGGGGGGCATAGCCAGGCATGCAAGCAACCTGTCCCAGCTCGCCTGTAGTGCTCAACCAAAAACTATAGACCGCAGATGAACATGGAGTCTCTCATATTTACTGGAAGAGACAAAGACTCTTTGACCTCACTTTGTGACATACAAAAAAATGTGAACACACATAAACACAAACTCACAGCCACACAAATTTTCTCCCCAGATCTTATAACTATATAAGTTAAGCATAGAGTTCATGTAGGTCAGATCAGTGAATAGGAAACTGTTAGATATGGACTGCAGGTGGGGAAAAAAAACAGCACAGAAAAACTACTGCTACATTCCATATGTGATTTTTTCCTATTCCTTGCAAGATCCGGTGGAATCGTTAACAAAACTCCCAGAACAACTTCTTGTGTTCCATTTAAAAGCAAACAACTTAAAAGGAATTTGGTAAATCTTGTTAACACATCTGGTGAGTGTGGGTCAGTGTGGTCAACAGATTTGATCTCCTCAGGATTTTATGCAGTGCCAAAAGTAACACCGCAGAATGAATGAAATATTCGTGCTTCATAAACGGACCTGCTCTGATGATCTCGGCCTGATTTCTACCGAATTTTTTTTTCCAGATTAAAAAGCAAATGAACACACTGCAACATGTTTGACCAATCACGCAGCCTTTCAGTCGATAAAGAAAGAGGAAGCACAACACTTAAGCAGGTGGTTTAAAACTGATCTTCTCTATACAGCTGGATTGTCCCTCTCTTAAAACATTACACCAGCTGTGCTAAAAATATACAAGGCTCAGCACTCAGCGTGGTAGGTCCTCTTCCTTTTATCTATTTCAGAGAGTGGTCAATGTATATTTTCACATTCTCTCTTGACTGTATCCCTCCCCTTTCCCCTCATGGTAACAGTCAATAGATCCCTCAAACTTTTTTGTTAAAAATAGAACTTAAAAGGTTGTACCTACGCTCTTTTCACGGGTGACCTTTTTGACGTTTACATGAGCTTGTTTAACACCATGTTTTTCAAGTTCAGCAGAATCAAAGAACTCTTGTCTGCCAAACAGTTCAGTTCAACTTTTAATCAGACTTTGTGTGAACTAGAGGGGTGTCTTTGGTGCAGTGCAATACACGAGAAGATCAGGTGAGCCTTTGCTGCAAGTTAAATCAAAAGATTCTTTCTGAAATATCAAACTTAAGACCACAGAACCATTTAGCAATACCAAAAAGCATGTACATAATGTACATATGGATGTGCATGAAAGGAAAAATGCTCTTCCTCATTTTTTATCGCGTCATTTCTTTTCTACAAATAGATCCACCCAAACTTATGTAACACATTGGCCAACACCTTCGTTTCAGGTCATCAGCAGCATTTTGTTTGTTAGAGTTCATTCATAAGAACTTGTTTGTTCATTTGTCCCTGACGCACAACCCTGGTATTAATATTTGTTGAACGATGCGGTAATCTATGTTATAAATATGTTGTTACCATCACAGAGTATTGGTCTGCTGAGACATTTAAAATTAAGAAAGGAAGCAGAAACAATAAAACCATCTTTCTGTTCCTCTCGCCTGGCGATGCTGATCAGATCTCCAGCCATTGAGTGTTGCCATGTGGCTCCTGCAGAAGCCAGCACAAGCCCAGCACCTGTTCACTCCCTAAGGGACACCATGATCTAGACAGCTGGTTTGGGGTGTGGATGTCTGTGTGTGTATGTGTGTGTGTGGGGGGCAGATGGGATGCAGCATGCAGGCTCGGGGAAAGATGTGAGGATTTGGGAGGGGGGGCAGGATAAAGGGGCGAGGGCATGTGAAGAATTGTTGGGGGACAATAGCCATGCAAGCAGGATGAATAGGTAATAGCTTTGCAGAATCCGATGGGTGATAATGGCATTGTGAAGGTCTGGCCACTGGGGACTTGGAGGGGGGGGGATGCAGTATGGAGTTCAGCTCAGCCCCCAATGGAAGACAACGGGGATGACGAGAAAGAAACGGTGTCTCTAATCAGCTGTAAAAGCAGCACTTGAAATAAAGTAACAGCAATCACTGAAGTGCCATGGTACCCATTCAAGTCTCCAAATCATTTCAGTTTTCTCAAACTAAAAAATGGGAAGTAGCTCTTATTTACTGGAAAATCTTGATCATCGCACATTTTCTCCTGAAAATTATAACCGCAATGTTACAGTTTTACTGAAGTCCTGAAATCATCATTAAATAAATATGCACTGTTAATATTTTTTTTTCAATCAGCAACTGTTGCCTGCATGCAGGACAATATTTACTGGCTCACTGAAGCAGGCAGAAACTCAAAAACAGTCTGTGCTCTAACAGAAACTTATGGAAAATGTATCTTACGTGACAAGACCAAGCCAGCGTGTTCCCAGTTACTGATACACTGAGGTAAACAAGGACACTGCCAAGTTCTGTGTGCGACTGAGTTTACAAGCCTACCTGAGACTTTGGAGGCAGTGTGGGGTGTTATTAACACGCGTTTTATTGCACGTCTGAGGCTTGGTACGCCGATGGGAGGTGTTGAATTCGTTTTTTTTTTTAATCTGTTCAGCCAGTGAGATACAATACATTCTGATGTTTTCTCTTCTACACCCATCAGTCTCTCAACAGTCTCTAACAGGGCCAACTCTGAGGCAAACTCTCTAAAAATACGCCTGATGAAAGATGTCTGCTTCGTCAATGTCAAAAACATATCTTAGTCTGTCAACAACACTGTCTCATTTTCGTCACTAACCATGTGCCATAGCCTGGGGCTCTCTAAAAACTCCTGAAAAGTCCCACAGTTTTGGTTTGACAGAACAGAGGGTTACAATGACTATACAGGCTAATCTACAGCAACTCTAGTTCTGCTTCCACTTCCTTATGAGAGAACTCCTGCGTGTAATTTTATTTGAAGTTAAACCGATTTTACATTCAACAGAGAATCACAGTTGTCAGAGTGACTCTTGTGAATTTTGGGCAAGAGTTAGACTTGTTATGAATGTGATTTGCCTCAGCTTTTCAGATATTCTTCAAAGAAGATCTACATGACTATCTTTAATATTAATGGGGGGGGGGGGGTGTGTGTGTGCGTGTTGTTGCTGTAATTCCTGAAAATAATTTGTAATCACCTCCAATTCTGATGACCTAGAATGGCTGTGTCAATAGGCTTGACTGTCTGTGTTTACTCTGCTGGTGTATTTGCACACATTTTGATGACGACGCTGAGTGAAAGAGGACAGGAGAGGGTCAGTGGGTGCAGACTCAGCTTCATGAGTAATTTATCTTCGCAGTTCTGTTGTGTCTTCCTTCATGGCTCTGATGATTCATACATTGATGTGTACATAGGGCATGTCAAGCTGTTCATACTATTGTCCCGTGAGTGACACGTTCAAGTCCCAGCACATGCTTCCCAGACTGAAGAGTCAACAGAATACTGTAAATATAGAGGATAGAGATAGACATAGTAAGACATGCTGACTCAAATATGAGATGAGAGTGAAAACACCATATATGGTTATTTATTTCAGTTTATAGTTGACCGGGAAGTCTCATTATTAAGATGAAAAATGGTACTTGAAATAAAAAATTATGCTCCTGAGTAATGTTATTATGGCAAATCATCAGGAATAAATATTTCTTTTTTTCTGAGCATATCACTTTTTGATTTTCAGTTTTTTGAAGTTCCATGGCTCTAAATAGGTTTGGGAGTGACAGTGTGATAGAGATTCTCTGCCTCCTCCTAGTGATTAACTGAAGTATTACAATGGCTGTATGATAGGGAATCTGTGTATTAACTCTGGTAAAACAAAAGTTATACCAGTGTCCTCCTCAGAAGTCGCAGATAGGAAACATGTATATGTTGATTACCCAACTCCGAATAACGGTTTTGATGAGAAGAAAATACAACTAAAAATATTTTTATACTCTGCACACAATTTTAGAAGTTACCAGTTGTTTGCAAGTTCATATACTAGAAAGTACCCCAATATATGGGAGGGACAGCAGGGCTGAGCTGAACTGAGTGGTTGCAGTGCCCAGGGCAGGTCATGGCCTCATTGCAAAGCTGTGTGGTATCTCTGTTATAGTGGAACTGAATGGCCCTGACTTAGCTGAATGGCTCAGACTTAGTTCACAAAACCCTTTTAATCCATCATTAACCACTGAATGTACACAGCAAGAACTCTAAATGTTCACAGAACCAAACAAGAGAGCTGGATAAAACAGGATTGAGTACAGACATTGTTGTAGCAACACAGGCTATTATTGTACAATACGATATGATGCAATCTGATACAATATGATCCGATATGATACGATGCAATATGATGCAATACAATGCAATATGATACGATGCGATGTGATACAATACGATACAATGCGATACAACATGATACGATACAATATGATATGATACAATACCATATAATACGATATGTGCTCACCATCCACTTTATTAGAAACAACTACCTTGCATCTACACTCACTAACTGCTTTAGCGGGCATATATACTTAGGTACACTCTATAGGTATATAATTACAGACAATCACCCATCCATTGCTATGCACAATTTGTCAGCCATCCTCTTACCCTGGTATGGGTGAAGAAGGCACAGCAGTGTTGCTGTTACATACGTCACTGTAACTGTCACTGTCACTGTCACCACCAAAAATATCCAGATAACAGCAGTCTTGTGCTGCAACTGCCATTTGATGATTTTTGACAAATTGTGCATGGCAACAGATGGGCCATAGTCTCCAATTGCACATTTACAAGGTATGTGTTTCTGATGGAGTGGCCAGTAAGTGCATTTGGAACATATAACATATATTATTATAACTTCATATATGAACATAACTGAATTATACTTGGATATGTGGTACACTAAAAGATATCTTTTTTTCAGTTGGTGCCCTTAAATGTGTCCCTAAGTGTATCCTTGAGTGACTCCACACTAGAGAATAATTCTAGAATAGAAAATTAGGAAAGTCTTTTTGCAGTTTCTTTCGTAGTAGTTTTTCAGTTATACTTTGAAAAATTGCCTACTTATACTGTGGGTTACACATACTGCATATCACTCTCATCTCAAATTCGGATGTTGTGAAATAGTTTTGCGCATCTGCTGGTGAAATTGAGGAAATTAAACAATATTGAGGCAATAAATCACCAAATGTCTCACAGAGCTGTTCGGGCTCAAACCCGAGCCTTTATGAATGGTACCAGAAAATGCCAAACCAAACACACAAGGCTGCACAATTCCTACGAGCTTTCAGATCAAATGTTGCTTTCAGGAAAATATTGACTTAATGGCTGCTCTATGGCTGCTAGCCAGGGTCATACGACATCAGATCGTTATGTCTGTTTAGAAAAACAAATGAGCAGTGAAAACACAAATACAGTTTACCACTAGGTGGCAGCAAGTGTCGAGTTACAAAAAATATGCATGGAGCACACGTCTATCTATCTATCTATCTATCTATCTATCTATCTATCTATCTATCTATCTATCTATCTATCTATCTATCTATCTATCTATCTATCTATCTATCTATCTATCCATCTATCTATCTATCTATCTATCTATCTCACACAATTAAAAAATATAAAGATATCTACTTCTGTCAAACTAATATGCTCAGTGAAGTTACTATCTCTGTTTAAATGTTTAGGGCACAATAAAAAAGTGATGGCAATTATGCAACATACAACTCATTTTCAGCCATTATCCAAATTAACCACAGAGAGCACTAATAAGTACCTTTACACATCTATATACTTGATCACTCAGCTGAACTGTGTTAATGCAAATTTAAGTGGACATGAGCAGTAGAAGCTCCACGCACTGATATAACATAAAGACCAGTGTCCTGTGCTTCAGACACAATGCTCATCATTCCTGAAGCTTATTGTCCATTGCCAATGTTCATTTCCTGTCTTTGCAAACAGATTACAGAGAGGAGTTTATGTTATTGTGTGATAGACTCACTCTCTCTCTCTCTCTCTCTCTCTCTCTCTCTCTCCCTCTGTGTGTGTGTGTGTGTGTGTGTGTGTGTGTGTGTGTGTGTGTGTTGCACGCACTCACATAAGATGAAAACACAAAGAGGATTGTTTTTGTGGGGTTTTTTTTTACTGTTGTTTTTTTTACATCTGAAAGTAACTTTGTCTTGTTGTTTGTGTGTGTTTATGTGTATGGGCATGTACACATTTGCATGTGTGTGTGTCTGTGTCTGTGTGTGTGTGTGTGTGTTCAGAATCAACAAGCTTGTTTAGCTGCCTCTCTGTGAAAGTAAACCTGATGACAAAATGTCTGGGTATGTGTGGATGCCCAGTCCAGAGTGGAGCCAGTCCGTCTGCCGACCTCCATCCTGCCTCCAGCTAACATCCGATCCTCCAGGGGGCACGTGAAAAGAGAGAGAGAGAGAGAGAGAGAGAGAGAGAGAGAGAGAGAGAGAGAGAGAGAGAGAGAGTGAGAGAGTTGGTCAATGCAGCATATTTGTACGTTCTCAAATGTGCATTGGATCAGTCTGTTAATTTGCTTGGTCAGTTGTCGAACACTGAAAGTGCCCACATATATTTACGGTGAATCAACATGGCAGGATAGAATGTGCCCAAAAACTACACCTCACAGAGAAAAGCATACACACCATAAACTTGTTTACAGTGTTGATTTAGGAAGAACAGGGCTTTCCCTGGACACTGCATACACCACCCAGTCTGCTGAAATTTGTTAGAATCTGTCGGGATGATCCATCTCTGCTTCGGCAGTAATGAATATTGTCCAGTTCAGACTGGCATACTGATACATTTCCATTTATTAACAATTTTAGAGAAGTTGGGCAGAAAATTCTACCTCATTAACTTCAGAACAAAGCCAGAGTGCAAACAAAGTCGTAGCTTGCAGGATCAACCTGTCTCTTAATGACACAATCAATGAAACTCTTCTAAATCCTAAAACAGAGAAGGGAAATGATGACTGGTTATATTTTAATGTATTCATTGGCGATATTTGACATGTTTCAATATTAATGGCACTTATTAATCCTCTAGTCTCATAATAATATACCATGTGATCACCAGGATGGCTTTAATAGACAGCACTGATCATGGTAAAGCATGTGTGTGTGTGTGTGTGTGTGTGTGTGTGTGTGTGTCTGTGAGAGAGAGAGAGAGAGAGAGAAAGAGAGAGAGAGAGAGAGAGAGAAAGAGAGAGGAGAATAAACATGTCTAGTTTCATTCACTCTGACTCCAGCCTGGAAGAGGATAAAATCCTCTAAATTCTGTGGTTACTGGAAAAATTAAAGCTGCTTGCAATCAACAATTTTTCAGAAACAGAAGTATTTCTGTGATCTAACATCACCTCCCTGCATGAATCCCAGAATGAAACAATACATAAGGGTGGAACGCTACCTTTGAAAAAGGAGCTGAGACAAACACTAGTGTTCTTTTATTTATGCCACTAGGAACAAAGATTTGGCATGTAATGTCAAACCCTTTAACCACACCATGTGAAAAAATAAAGGATATTAAGAATACCTTACCACATTGAAAAAGAATCCTAAATTATATTCCCAAGTCCACATGGAGTAAAACTATACAGATTTTAATGAGACACTCTTTTGATCTTGTAGGGGCCTGGTTTATAGTGACACCTAACATATGTTGTACCCCTCACTCTTCAAGGCATTCATAATGATTAATTATTAATTATTTTATCAATGATTTTTTTTTTACATTAATAACTATAATACCTATAAAAATGCGATAAGTACTACAACTACTACTATTATTACTACTATAAGTTATTATTATAATTATTATTATTGTTGTTGTTGTTAATATTAGTTATTAATTATTTGATTAAGAATTTTTTTTTACCACAGGAATCAGGGTCAAGGAGAAGGTAGTTTAACAGGATTTTTAGATGTGAATAATCATACACATTGCTCTGGACAGAATGTATTGTGAACTAAAATGGGAGATTTAGGAAAAATAAACTCCTCCATACCAAGTGAGAACAACCCCCTCTGTGTGATAGGATAAGAACCTAATCATCTAACCGAACTGAATCATTCTAATCATCTAACCGAACTGAATCATTCTAATGAAAATATGAATAGCTCGGCCTTTTGTCTTCATCTAGTCATTATCCCATTTTAGATCACAAATTCCAAAGAACTCTGTAATTCAAGATGAATTAAATTTATACGTCTAAAGATATTTTTCATGTACTGAAAGCGCTTATTATTTTCATCTAGTGCTTGCGAGCAGATGCTTTGCATATCGGATTATTTTCTGGTGATAAAATCTTCCCTCTAGTTACACGCAAACACAAATACCATCTATACAATAAAACCTGCAGAGCACAGACATGCCATGCTGAGACCTAAGGCATACATACACACATGTGGACACTCACTCCCACAAACAAACATACACAGATGTTGGCGCACACTTTTCTTCACTCTTTTCAGCACTTTTCAGAAAAAAAGGTCTGGTTTTCCCTAATTGAGGTTATGAATAAAACAGAACTTTTTTAAACAGAACGCACAGATAAAAGAAAAGAAAAGAACAGAAAAGAAAAGATAGAGAAGGAAGGGTTTGATCAATGCTTGTCGAGAAGAGCAGGGGCATCTGGGCTCCAGGCTTGACGGATAAAACATTGATCTCTCTGCAGAAGTATAGATTAGGATGTTAAAGGAGACTGAACCGAGTTGAACAACGTGCATGATCGTGCATATTAATTACAAAGCCCCAGAACTCTTCACAGCAGTACTCTTAATTACTTCTTTTTTACCTCCATGACAACTTGGAACTGGACCACGTCACGTGTTATCTGAACCTGCGACAACTGCTGTACGGCACACTCTTCACTTCCCTTTACATGAGATCGAATGACAGAAACTTTGTTTCATGGTCACAGACTTAAAAAAGGGGAGAAAAAAAGCAGTTAAATACGCCCTCAAGGATGAATACTTATCCAATGGTTTGGGGTTAATTGAAAGAAGAATGCTTTTGTGATTGAAGGAAGAAGGGAGAGAAAAAAAGAGAGAGAGAGAGAAATGTTCTTGGCAGCATGTCAAGAGGAGAGTCTGAGAGCTGCGTTTAGGCTGAGAGTTGTTGAAAGAGTCGGCTGTGTTCTCCCAGTCTCACTGTCTCTCTGTAATTACTACCGTGGCTGACAGACACGCTGCTTAAAGAAATAAAACAGAGACAGAATTAAGAGTAAACATGGAAGCAAGTATACACTGTGAATACACGCAAATGAAAACATACACTTCTGTGGATGTCTTCATTTGAGGTTAGATAAATTAACTTGGAGAAAAATGTCTTGACAGGGATAGAAAAAAATATACAATATATACATTTATACCAATAGGCTATATATGTGTGTATGAATATAAATATATACATATAAATATATACATATTCATACATATATGTGTGTGTGAGTGTGTGTGTGTGTGTGTGCGCGTGTGCGTGTATAATTGCACTTCCATCAAATTAAGGTAAATTATATTTTTATATATATTATATTTTTATATTATTATATTATTATATAATCAGACATGGATTACTGAACTATGTTTGAATTCATAACATGTGCAAAGCCAAAATAAATGAAATGATTAATTTCCTTGTGAGTGTTTCATCCTTCATGTTTTGATTTAAAGCTTTTTCTCCCCTTTTTCCAGTATGTCTGAAGAGTGAAGAGGGACACAGAGAGGCCAGCAGGGATGGCTATGGTACTCTGTCACCATACTGAATGTAGGGTGAGGTGCCCTGCCTGGGGGGTATAACTGCAATTCACTGAACAAGGGAATTCCATCATTATTCATTATGTCATTGATTTATACTCCTCTCTGCATCCCATTCAAACTTCAGCCTCTGGTCTAACAGCCTAGCACAGTTTTACCAACATTAGGAACCCTTGTATTCTAACAGTTACATGAGCTTTATAGGCTGTGCACTGGGTATCCGTGAAAACAAGTATTTTTTTTCTTTTAAAAGAGACTCCTGAACACTGACAATTTACAAAAAACGTGCTTGCATAATAATTACAATATATCGTACGTGGTAGCTATATAAGTAAATACTGTCAAAACAAACACGTTCAAAATGGCCTATAAACTGCCTCAAATATTAAATGACACATAAAAAAATTTGTACCTGTGTAGTTACAATGCCCTACTGCAAAAAACCCATCTCAGAGGAACACTAATAAAATCTTTTTTTCTTCTTCTTTTTTTTTTTTATCCCAAATTGGTGGGATGGGATGTGAAGCAGAGGATTCCTGACCATGCCAGAATCAGCACACTTCACCATTCCAGTTCAGAGCGAGGTCAAATCCCGCCTCAAATCCTCCCCACAGCCAAATGCCTCACACTACAACAGCTGAGCCTCGTTTCATCTGGAAAAAAAAACTGTCCTCACAAATCTGACAAATTAAAACAATTAGCACATCAACTATGAGCTCTCACACAACAGCACATGGAAAATGAAAAAAAAAAACGGATGCAATATTTCATGAAACTATGGATCTACATATGCTCAACAGTCAGAGGAATGGAATTACTCTCATACCAGAAGAATAATGTATCAAATTGATTTCAGACTTATGTAAATCGTTACGTTTACGTACGATGACAGCAAATGAAATTACAATATTAAACCCAGTAGCATCTACTGACTGGTATTTAAATGTTTTGAAGAGCCTTTTTTTTTCCAGCCTTTTTTTTTGTTACTGAATATGCAAAATATAAATTTCTGTCATAAGGAGTGAAGCAGCTCAGCGGTAACTCCCCTCTTGCAAATAACAGGCAGTGAAAGGGAAAGGAAATAAGTCGAGCTAGCGTCATTAAGCAAGGGGTTTAGCAGCCCCACTTTTCCGTTTGGATCTTGTGCAAATGTGCCAATTTCTGTCAACTGTCTCTCCACAGTCATAATATAGCATTCATAGCAGAAAGAATGTGTTTGCAGCTTGGAGGCAAAACCGCTGCATAGAGATAATCGGCGTGTGGCTTTCTGGGAGTCTTGTTTTAAAAGGGATGAGGTGGGGCCATACAGACTGCTGACTTAGCAAGCCCAACATTGCAGTCGCCATCCAGAACAAACACACCACTCAAAGAAAGCTTCTAAGGACACTGTGCTGTTCCTCCGTGCATTTGCATTTAAGATTAGCAACTTCATATCCTGTACACTCAAACAGAAGTCCTCATGTTTCTTAAGTTTGAAGCCCCTCATGATTTCATGTTGACTTGCAAAAGAAGTGTACAAAATGCCCTTACAAAAAAAGCGTGATGATCTTAGTTGAAGAAAGTAGCATATATGTTCTTCAGTTTTTGGGCATTTGCAGTTCTGGTCACCTACATATTATGTGTATATACAAGAACATAGTTGAATATGTGCTCAAGTAACAAGCTAAGATTCTATCCCATGCAAATTCAATCAGCAACATTTATACTCAAAGTGAGAGCTCCTTCTTTTATCTTTCGTGCAAGATACAAACTCAGACAGGGCAAATCTGAAAGAATCTGCACTATGTAGCTCCATCATAACCACTCACAGCAAATTTGTCATTGTTAAATGAATTCTTTGAGTATTTTACACCCTCACACAGACAATTCAATCACTCTCAGAGGTCATTTAAAACTGGTGAATTTACTGTGTTAAAACGCATAATGATTCAGGAAGACCTTTAGCTATAACAACATGCAGGTGAGCAGGCCCACATCTAAAACTTGTGCTTCAGTATTGACCAACCCTTCCACTTCAACGACTTAACCCGACAAACCAGTGTGGGCTTTCCTGTAAAAAGCCTAGTATCAAGGGCCTAGCATCTCAAAATAATAACATGAAAGAAATCTTGGCAGTAATTGCATGTATATGCATTTTGGTCTCAAGCCATCCAGAGTGCTTCAGGCAAAACATGTCTTATCCAAGCCTGGTAATTCATATCTGAAAAACAAAAAGGAAAATAACTATTGCTGCCAAGTGATTTTTTTTTTCTTCTTAACATTTTTCTAAGGCATGCTATCTTCCAGATTTTTGTGTATCTGTCTCTCAAGCATGTATATAGCAACAGTGAGAGAATAAAAACTGTAATTACCTTCACAAATGACCTGTATTCACTCATACATTCTACATTTTGCGGAAGATGGCAGAACACTCAAGCTAGTTTAATGAACTTTCAAGAAAAGTCACATGAATCAACTGCACAATACATGTGCTGAGAATAAAACAAAAAAGGTGTATAATGCACACCAGGCACAAAGTTTTGCTGGATAATTCTTGGGTTGGCAATTTTTCAGTTATTGAATTACTCAGCACATAGTCCAGACGATAGGCCTAATGGCGTTTTTAAGAGTGGTATTTGGACAGATGAAAAGCATTTTCCGACAAAATAGCATAGACAGGACCTGGATTGCATGAATACTTTATTATCAATGTGTGAATGGCATTTACGCTTTTACCTGGGTATTGACAGTATATAAAAACTATACCTCAAATCCAGTTCATCACGTTTTTTTACTTTTTCTTTTCTTATCTTTTTTTTTTTTTTTTCTTTTTTGCAAAAAGGTTTTGAAAGATTCTACATTACTTAATAGAATCCAAAGTGCATAACCTTTGTCTCTTTTCATCTTATCCATATGCACATTGCACCATACATAAATAATTACATTTTACAAATGACTCGTTATTTTACAAGTATAAGATATCTCATACAATACGTATATAAAACTTTTATATTAAATCTAGATAGATTACATTTGGGATAGTGTTTGTATATCAGTGTGTGAAGTGGGAGAGCGTATAGATGGGTGTTTGCTATCTGTGCTTGTTGAGCAGAATCTCCAGCCAGCAGGGACACGATGTGATAAACTGTCTGGAGTAGCAGGGGCCCCAGCCCTTGGCAAAGCTGATTCGCACACTGTTTGGATCATACGGTCCATCCACATAGACAAAATCCACACCCCGCTGTACATGACAAGACTTCTCAAAGTCAAACACCTTTAAGGAGTATCCGGGCAGGACTTTCAGCACAGTTAGACTCCTACAGTGGGGAGAATCCAGGGTGGGAGAGTTCACAAAGATAGGGTGCTGGCTGCGGTTATAGGCCCAAACTCCATCCGGCTCCTTGCTGAGAAGAATACCATGGCCAATCTTGGCTCGCGTGCGTTGGACAGAGCTCCCGCAGGCCTCCAGGGGTAGCTGGCCCAGGCAAAAGCCTGAGCCCTGAGGTAGATCAAAGAATATGCTGGTGAAGGGCTCATACACAGGGTAGAGGCGGCCTACGCGAGTTCTGTGCTCCCAGTATGCAACGCTACACCAGGGGCGCTGCGTCACCGAGACGAGGGACAGACTGGCATCTGAGAGAGAAGAGGAAAGATAGTCAGAGATTATAACTTAGCCATAATGAGTTCATAACAATTTAGAATTATTTAGTGGAATGAAAGAGAGAAACGTCCTACGTACATGGCTTTATAAAGGACAACAGATACAAAATGATAACAAAAAAATCCATGCAAGCCAGGCTGAAAGGTGATAAAGGTGCATGAAACAGTATTACATTAAGATGAATCATAGGCTTTAGTATGTGTCAGATTTCACCTGGGAATTTTTCTTTTGTATTAAATAATACACAGCAGGGTCATACACACTCCTTAAGCATTTGATCCAGGCTATCAGGCATCTATGAGCCTAGAAGTGTTCATCATCTGATGATCTGATGAACTCGTTCCGTAAGCACAAATCTCAAAAGCCACCAAATATACTCTCAAACATTTATATAACACAGTAAATGTGTTTCAGCACTAGTAAAAGGCTGTCATAACAAATTGCAACGGTGCTAAGTCACCACTATAAATGTATAAAAATAGGCTTTTTATACCACATCTTGCAGGAGTGTTGTGCACTCAGTTTCCAAACGGTGCATTTGAGAAGGCAAAAGAGCTAACAATAAAGCATAAATCTGTCATCTCCGACCATAATGCCCCCAATCCCCTTCCCAGAATTCCAATCTGCTGTGCAGGCCAGTCAGGGGTCCCCTTTCCCCCTCTGACCGCCAGCCCAGGGCCGGCATTCAGCTCCCTGACAACTTAGTGCAAGCCTGCGACCCTTCGACCTCCCAGCTGCCATGAAATCAGTTCTGATTAACTCACATACAGACTGATGCCATTATTTTGCTTCACAGAGTCCATTGACAGAGAGAATCTACAGCCTGCGCCTGTGGCCCCATTCCTTTCACTCTGAACTCTCCACTGGGCCAAACCACCTCCACTCCACTCCGCCTCTGTGAAACAGTGTCCTTCAAGGCAGGGCATCACTACACACAGTCTACCCCTATCCTGTTGAGAGCTAAATTCAGTTGCATTCACGTTCTCTCAAGAGATTCGTGTTAGGAAAACTTATAGAGGTATGATTAGCTATAACTTCCATAGACGGAGGGGGGGCGGGCAGGAGGAAGGGAGGAAAAAAGAGAGTGAGGGTGAAAGAGAGGGAGAGAGAGAGAGAGAGAGAGAGAGAGAGAGAGAGAGAGAGAAAAAGAGATATTGTTGTAAGGTCAGGAATGCAAAATCTCTCAATGGAATTTAGAGCTGCAAGCAATAAGTAAAGCTCATTAGTATGTCAAACATTAGCTTGAAAACAGAAGAAGAAAGGGAGGACAATTCAAATCCAGAAAAATTATAATAAAACTGAGTTTTGTACCCAGTGTCCTTCTTTTGCATTTAATAACAATTATCTCACAGCTTGAAACAACAACCAAAACAGAAAAATGAATAAATCTGAGTTTCTATCTTTAACCCAAAGACTCTCATTAAAGGTAAGGCATTAATCCTTTAATTGAGAAAAAAAAAAAAGAACTAAAATCTGCCTTAGCCAGCAGCACAAAATGAGAGGGTAGGGGTGAGAGTGGAGGTGGGGGGGGGATGAAGGCAGGTTTGTCATGCTGTGCTAAACAATAGCTTCCCCTCCAGCAATTAGACTCTTCCACTGAACCAGCGGAGAGACAGGGAAGCGTCTAGGATTGTTAATGAAAAAGCCACAGACGCTAAGAATGAAAATCTCAGTCAAATGACTGCGCTGTAATAATTACTTTAGCCAAAGCCATGGCTACATGCCGCTCAATCAGATTATTGGAAATGTACAATTTCAAACATTTACACTGCCCCCCCCCCCCCCCCGCCTTCCTTTTACACGCACGTTACCTAAGGGGCCTTCAAATGAATACCACCGTGAAATGTCAAATATTACATATTTATCAAATGAAGAGTATGAAATGACTACCGTCCGCCCCCAAATATTGTTCTGAAGATGAAGAACACATGGCACTATAAGCACATCTCAAGAAAGTGGGAAAGTATGTGTCAAGACAGCATAAGACAGATCTTTCGTCACATCAGTCAATGTGGAGAAACACACGTGCCTCGAGAGATACAAAAGCCAACATTTAAAGCGACTAGAGACCACCTCTTAAGCCAAAACATAAAGCTCCCCTCTCTGCTCCGCATAGACATATTTAACCTCCTATTCCACAAAATGCAGGGGAAACACTCTCCAACAACTGATAGAGTCATTGCTCGTCAACATCTGCAAAGAATCTTTGCAAAGACTGGCAGGATTTCATTAGGCAAATTGTGTGCTGGCAAAAACTCAGACGGCTAAAGGAAAAGCCGCAGCAAGCCCTGTAATTTAAACCTTATTTTAAAATGCGACTGGCTGGCTGCACTGACTGCATTGCAAAACTGCTGCGGAAATAGCAACATGCAAATAATGGAGAAAAAATAATATATGACACACCAAAAGGAGGATCTTGTTCCTTGTCTTCAAACCACAAAATAGTCAGTAATTACCAAAGTCCTGTGAAACTTACCATTGTGGATGTGAGCAGGAGGGGCTAGAGCATAGTCAGCCACTTCACAAACTCACCATTGTTGATTATAATCTAATTTACAGAGATGGCCGGAACATTGGAGACTGTGGTGGTTACTTTGAGGAATTTGCATGTATTCCACTGCTATTCCCCCGCTTTAGGCTATCTATCCACAGACCCCTTTTGTATTTTCTGGGAAAGGAGACGTCCCAGATATCATAGTCTCAGATTAAAGCAATGTAAAGCCACAAAAATTCATAGAGGCAACAATGTGATAGAAGGAGTGAGAGGGAAACGGTTTGTTGTGAGCAAGAGAGAGATAGAGAGAGAGAGAGAGAGAGAGAGAGAGAGAGAGAGAGAGAGAGAGAGAGAGAGTGCGAAAAGAGAGAGAGAGACAGAGAGAGAGAGCAAAGAGAGAGAGAGAGAGAGAGAGAGACAGAGCGCGAAAAGAGAGAGAGACAGAGAGAGAGAGAGCAAAGAGAGAGAGAGCAAAGAGAGAGAGCGAAGAGAGAGAGACAGAGCGCGAAAAGAGAGAGAGAGACAGAGAGAGAGAGAGCAAAGAGAGAGAGAGAGAGCGAAGAGAGAGAGAGAGAGACAGAGAGAGAGAGAGAGAGAGAGAGAGAGAGAGAGAGAGAGAGCGCGAGAGAGAGAGAGAGAGCGCGAGAGCGCGAGAGAGAGAGAGCGAGCAAAGAGAATCTAGGACTCTTTCAAGACTTTTCCGTCAGAGATATGATGAAACTTGCTTCAGGTTGTTTATAAGCTCCCCTAGATTTCTCTAGGGGGAGGGCTTTCTCTCACAGATGCTGCAGCATCAAAGCTCTTGCATGCATGTCGCCTGCTTATTTCATCCTGTAGGTTACGACATCTCTAACCATAACTATAACCGTATGCATGCAGCGCACCACACAACGACAAATCTCTCTTGTTATAAGACCATTTTACAAACAAATATAAACAGCAGAGAAAGAATGATTATCTGACACCCACACACTCTCGAGTGGAAACCAAAAACCCATCCTGGTGGAAAGCACATATTCTCCATGTTTGGTCTGGTGTTAGTTTACATTACCCACAGACTGACTGAGCAGCTTTCTGAATAAACATTACTTCAGAATTTAGCTTTAAAACCAAAGTAAGCCAACCTCTCTCTCCTGTCTCAAAAAGACAACAAATGTCACAACCATGCACCAAACAGACAAGGGGGTAAAAAGGATTATTCATTTACTTTCAGTAACCTCTACTATAAACAAGTACCTTGAAATGCCACCAGTAGAATATGATTAACTCAGTCCATCAACACACAGCTCATAATGAACACTAAACCTGTACTGGGTCAAACACTCACCAGAGAAGTCCCCTGATGTGACACAGGGGGAATGTGTGCCCTCATTTTCAGTCAGAGGCAACATGGGATTTGACCGATCTACAGGAGAGAGAGAGAGAGAGAGAGAGAGAGAGAGAGAGAGAGAGAGAGAGCAAGAGCAAGAGTGAGAGTAAATAAGATGACAATAACAGGAAGAAATTTTTGAAAAATTCACATACACTTACCACAATGGAACCTATCAAAACAATACTGCCACAGTGTAAATGATATGGGAGAAAATCAGAAAAAAAAATAAGCGAAGGAAGGATGTTGAGGTGATGACTTACCCAGTGGCTTGTGTCCTACTGTGAGAGAGTGTCTTGAGTAGGGAGGGGGTGGGGAATCTGGAATGTAAAAGACTTATTAGGGGTCTTGTCAAAATACAAAATCAGAGCTGATATCTTATGAATTTAAGACAAACAGATGTGGCATTAAACAAAGCAATTACATAGACATGATTTAGGACTATCAAATGACTGATGATCCAACACAGCCATTAGCTACAGAGGTACAAGACAAGGAAACTGCCTATAAATCTATGAATCAACAGTGTATTTTTCATTTAAGCAACTAATTTGTCTGTTATCACAGGTACAGAAGCATGATAGCACTACATCACCTTACTGTACTGCTTTCTAGCCATCACACAAAACTCGAGCTTCAACAGAAAAAATTTAAAGAGAGTTTAAAAGCAACATAAGTCATTTGACTCTACTCTTAAAACCGCTCCGAGAGGTCACCTGAGAGGAAACAGCGGCTTCTCCCCCCACCCCATAATAGATTTTTACATTTGCTAAAATTCCACATTCATAATTCATGCTAGACCTCTACGTTCACAGCTGTGTCTGACCGTTTCGTATAGTTTGCTGACTCCGACAGCAAAAAGCGAAATGTCACAGCCAGCATCAGAACTATGGGGAAGGAATCCCAGGCGGTGCGTATGCCAGATAAGCGGGCAGACAGACAGTTCCCAAACTGATAAGATTGTTAAGTTGTTTTGACACACATTTTAATGCTTCTTTCATCAAAGCCACTCAAATGGTGCCAGACACGGTATGTAAACTTCAAATGAAACAGAGCACCATGGCCTGCATGATAATATGATGGCGCCAGCATGACAATGGACAGTGCGCACACATGGACAGCATCATCTGTCCCTGTCAAACCTGATCAACAATAGCTTTGTTTTTATTAGGTGACTCAGGTGGTTGACAGTCAGTTACACATGGGCAGGTAAATTACTGTAACAGAAGAACAAACCAGAATTTCATTACATCAGTGATCCATACAGAGAAGACAGTTTAATTTGTTTTTATGTATAATTAAGTGACTAACTGGAAATTCTTGGTGTTCACTCAATTTATTTGTATTTATTCTCCTTGTGTCTGTTCTCTCTCCCGTCTGTTGCTGATTTACTTTTCCTTTTGTTAACACAGAAAACAGATGTAGCTACAAAACAGTTATATTAGGGGGGAAATGTTTTTTTTTCTTAGCAATGCAAAATATTGGTGTAAAAAAAAAAAAAAATAGTTATCGTTGTCTCATGGTGACTTAACACCAATGTGGTTCACCGCATGCAGAAAGAGGGGATACAAAGCACCCTGTGGAGAAATGTGCAAGGACCTGTTGTCTGCTGAACCTTCAAAAAGCCAATGTAACGTCACATAGCAATTCCCTCTTCCAGCCCATTGACTGCCAAAACATGATTCTTCCCCGGTCTTATTCACTCAGAAATGTGTATAAAAACCTGCAGAAGGACGAGTATGCTGCCTGTGCCATTCACTTCTCTTTTCTTTACAGCAGGTGATCACAACACGCACAGATAAGCACATTTGCAAAAATGACCAGGAAACTCGTTTCTGCAAAACATCAGCTCAGATTTAACAAGATGATGGATTAAAAGTCAAGTGATACACTCTTTGTGCCCTTACAATCCAAGTCAATCCATATATTATTGTGCATCTGAATGCAATCACGTCAGTGACTCTTAACCAGTACTTACCTGGCTAAAATGATCAGTCTTCTACAATTTATGAACACTGAGACTTAGTTGTACTCTTTCTAGGTCAATGTCTACAGTAACAAAATTGATCCATAGGATTTAGTGCATACATTTTTTTTTTCAGTAACACAACTGCATCCTGTATTTAGCAAAAATGCTATAGTAAAAAAATCAGTATGCATCAAAATGCTATTGATGTATTATTTGTTAAATGGAAAAGTATCCTTTTTTTCTCCAATTGTTTAATTGCTTTATTTCTCCAAAGACACAAAGCTCTGATTTGGCGACCAAAAAGACAAATTCATTCCAAGTGAAGTATTCCCGTTCCTCCTCTATCTACGCCATTTCCTACTGATCTGTTCTCTAGGTGGCCAAAAAAGTTGATCACTTTGGTTAACAACGGTACTGGTCGTGACTTTATCCTCACCCTCTAATTTAAGACTGATTTCTCTCAGGAATGCTGGTGTACACTCTTCATTTAATCAGTGATATAAAGTTGGGCAGAAATAGGACCGAAAGACCTTGGCCCTCATTGACCACACAAAGTGCACTCTTGGTTCAACAGTTATTCCCGACGATTAGACCCCAAGAAAGAAGTTTTGACAGCTTTGCAAGATTACCTGGTCCACAGAGTCGACTGTAGTGGTAAGGGTTGCAGCATACTGCTGGACTATCCAGTGCCCAAAAACTCTGGCAGTGGCATAACGGCTTAAGCTGTGATGTCAACTCCAGATCTGTCCAGCGGTACAGTTTACAAAGCAGGTACTGAGGAGAGGCCATCTGACTGCCGATTCGCAGTTCTGTTTGAGATACTATAATACAATCGCTTTGCATAACGCCTTTTGACTCCACGGCCTCCAGTAACATCTCCAGCGGTTTTTCTTTCATTTTTTTCAGAAACGCATAGGTACACCTTTTGAGTTCGTGCTCTACGAACGAGACACATCTCAGGTCTTTTCCACCAGTGCTGTGAATATCCTTTTGGTTGCGGATATTCCGCGCCGACGGACAAGAGATTCCGTCTGTGTCCCAAGCTGGCTCCGCTGCTTTTGGGAGGTCTTTAAAGAAACAACACATTACCGTTCGATCCTCGCCTCCCTGCGCAGGACAAGGGGTATCATGCTGTTGCAGGTCACACATGCAGCCGCCATCGTGTCCCAAAATGTTCAACGGTCCCCCACTTTCCGCTAAACTCCTGTTGCACGATTCCGCAACGTTTTCCACTCCAGTCTCCGGTAAGTATTCCGTTTTGGGAATTTTTTCGGGGTTTCCGTCATACCAATCATCCGGACCACCCTCGCTGCTTCTGGCACTTCCATCTCCCCCGTCCGTATCTGGGATCAAGCGGCTTCTCCAGATTCGCCGAACTAGACCTGAACGTTTCGACCTGAACATACGACAGTTTAGACTATTTTCATCCGTTTTTCCTATGTTTGCTCAGAACCGTGGGGATTCCAAATGCTTTTATGGTTGTTATTCGACATAAATGTTCTGTAAATGCCGTGCTCTACTCTAAACGCACAGCCGGGGACTGGTTGGTTATAGCCAAACCACAACATTAGACTGAAGGCTATCTACTGTATTTTGTTGCAAACTAAAGTAGTTGTCACAGCAGTCCACTGCAACTCCCGGGCAGCAGTGAATTAACTTTTATATGCATGCCTTGAGAACATGTGAAACTTGATTAATGATCTCCTTCAAGCTAAATTAGAACGCACGTTTCAACATTATCCAAAATCGTCTGATGGTTAGTTTTTCACATTTCAAACCGAGCGATGCAAAACAAATCTCAAAACAAATTGATCGAATGCTGATAGAGATGAACTTCAAACACCCTCGGAGACAGTTTTATGACGCTGGGATCATGAATGGAGCAACTCCGCACCGACACAACCCCAAGTTATCCTTGTAGAATTCACATTCCAGTCCCGGATTCTCACGGCAGAGAATAAACGGTTCGCTACGAAAAAAACAATAAATTCCCCAGATTATCGAATATGTGCAATGTCTGGTGCCCTTTAATTCGTCTCACTCCGTGTTCCGGACAAATTAAAGGGATTGCTTGACTGTTTCTTTCGCCGTTTCTCCTTCTTTCTTCTTGAGATACACACTCAATCACACACACGGGGCCCCCGAGGAGAGTAGTGGAGCCATTGGCTGATTCTCATCATGTGCTAGTCTAGACACTTTGGCGGCTGGGAGCTGCGCTGATTGTTGCGCAAACATGGTATCAAGTTTCTTAACTCTTAAAGGCGCAACTCCTAGAGCCCATTTGCAACCATTAACCAACTAAACCACTGTATGGACATTGAAATATACCAGTGAGACTGCACAAAAATTCATGAAAGTCAAAATGGATTTCATATTTATGCAACTAAACCCCTTAACCTTTACCCAACTTTTACGAACTCATTAGAAGATTATTATGATATTTGACATTTCAGCATTCATGGGTTTGTTGGAGGTAATATCAGTGTGCATGACATACATTTCAAAAACACATATGTGATATATAGTTTGTAAAATACAGAACTATAATATATCACACCATTAGGAAATGGATAGATAGATTCTAATAAAAATATTGATGACCACGACTAAAAGTCAAACAAAACAAAATCCATATTACTCTTATTTATATTGTTTCCCTTTTCTTCTTCTCCTTTTTCTTCTTCTTCTCCTTTTTCTTCTTCTTCTTCTTCTTCTTCTTCTTCTTAAGTGCACAACCCTGAAAGGGTTAACATTTCCCCATGTGGAGTCAGAGACAGGAGGACACGCCCCATAATACACCGACTCACTCACAGCAACAAAAGTTCAGGAATAAAGACCTCCAATTGGCTCCAAACACTTTGAGACTTTCCCCATTGAGAAAGATGGGACTCAACATCAAGAAAAGAATATCAGTCATTTTTTACCTGTCTGGATTAGTTTCACTTATAATAATAAGATGAGGTTGTTATTAAAGGAAATGTTTACAATGATATGCTGCAACGGAAATTTTTAATATACAGTATTGCTTTGTAATGTAATCTTTTTAATGTTTAATTTTTTTTTCAGTGTCACACACCATCACGTTCTACACAACGTCCTGGAGGACATGAGACATATAGGGACTGGTTTATCTGTGTAGCAAAGTACAGAGTCTGTAGCTAACAGAATATTTTCCTTTTAGAATTTCTTTTTCTTTTTGTTTATGTGTGTGTTTTCGTGTTGTGTTCTTTAAAGGGAGGAGGAATATTTCCATGTTACGGAAACCTTGAAAGTGCCTGTCCAAGAACATGATGGATGTGACTTACATTTGAATTCTAAGGCATAGTTCTACTGTTATTTGCTTGTGGCCCCTAAAAAGTTATTTTAGACAACATGTCAGTGGCATACTTCTCTCTCCGCAGTTTCTTATTCTTCACTGGTGCTATAGATTCTAATGAGTCTGTGTTCGAGCTGGAGTCTGGTTTCCTCTGTAGCATTAGAGAGCAAACAGGGACACATAGGACCCTAAGATGTAAATGTGGTCTTCTTATGTAACACAGATATGAGATTGGTTTCGAATACCGCAGTACAGAACTTAATTACTCTGTAGGGCAGCTGTTACACTGAACAAGAAACCAAAGTAAGAACACAGAGTTCAAAAACAAGATATACCGCATGTTATATTTTGATAGAAAAATGCAGTTTATCTAGTACATGTTTTTTGTCCCAACTTAGTGGGAGTATCTGGGCTGTGCTATCTGTTATGTTGTAATGAAGTAACGTTCCGGAAAGACATACACTGGACTTTGTGAGCTTTACAGATCCAACTAAATAAATCTTCAGCCATAGCCAAACACAGAATAACAGAAACTGTTATGAATGTCAAGCTTCCTCTGTTTGTTAAGTGGTAGGAAGCTCATCATGGCTCCAGGCACTTATCAGTCTTCAGGCGCTGTGATAGCCTTGCTAGCCTGGCGTCAGGCTAATAACCACAGTCACTCCCATCCAGCCTCCTGTAGATAGCCTATCAGCAAAAAAGGTTCTGTTAAGGGGATATGGTGCCTGTCCGGCACCAATCCGCCTCTCAAAATAGCCCCTGTCCAGTCTCTGGACAGCAATGGTCCAGTCGCACAGGGGCCTGTTCAGGTCCTGGGAAGGAATAACATGTCATCAGACCTGTTCCTGCTAATGGGTCTCGGGGAATGATGGCAGACAGTTCTGAAGAGAGAGTTAAGGAACTCAAGCCTTCAAAGAAGCTGGTCGAATGATCTAGAATGATTTAAATGACGGTGAAGGCAATGTGTGCCTGTACCAACATCTGATGATGAGAGAATCAACACTGTTTATCTCCGAGTGCAATAATCGTACCATAGATGCACAAACATTTTTTGAAGTGTTCTTTTCTCCTTCTCTTCCTCTCTAAGAGAAAAGTGCCGACTTAAAAGGCCGTTTTGGCATGTAGGGTTTCATTTATGGTGAAACTGTGGAGATTCACAGGCAGCCAGAACTCTCAGTGAGCCAGTGCTGAGTCGAAAACGGTAGAGATTCAGCTACGTGGCAGAGGGTGGCTGTGCGTGTAGGATGACTTTCTCGAGGGACATCCACAATGAAAACAGGTTGTCAGTAGCTACCTTTTTTTTTTAACTGCACGATATGGATTCACAAGAAGAAACTAAAGTAACTTTTTAAGATAAAAACAAAAACAAATTCTTTTTTTGTGTGTTTGTTTTTGTATCTGTAGCACATGATTCCTTAGCTAAGATCCAAAGGCCAGCAATTGGGTATTCTCTTCATCGATACTTGCTCAAGAACCTGATATTTATACTTATGTAGATAAAGAAATTACATCTAAGGACCTAAGAAAGGAATTTATCTGCAAGCAAAAGAGCAAACAAGAACGCCCATGTGATAGAGACTGTCCACGTTGTTGAGGGTATGCACCATGGAGACAACCAGTGAGGACTACCACAGAGAGAACACACATGGTCTTAAAACACTTGTTTACTTTCTACTGTGATGCCTTCAAATTCTGTGCAACAGGGCACCTATTGGTTAGCATAAATTGACAATGGCTTGGGGCATATCATTGGCTCGCTATGGCTATTTGTGCTCATCACAGTCCACGCACACCCAGGCAAAATGATCCTGTCAACAGTAAGTAGCTTTGCGTGCATCCAGGTCAGATTTGTTTACGTCAGCAGGCACAGGGGCTATATCTAATCTAGCCTAAAGAGGGTAAAAGTCAGGCATGTGGAACCAGGGAGCCGGAGGAACACACAGAAGAGAGGGTGAGGTGGAGGAGAGAGAGAGAGAGAGAGAGAGCGAGAGAGAGAGAGAGAGAGAGCAAGAGAGAGAGAAATCAGTGGAAGAGATTTTAGACAGGAAAACAGTGGCGTCAGTAAAGGCAGAGATAAGAGTAGCCGCCTCAGACACAAACACAGCTCTCCCAGCCGAGGAACTCAGCGGGCGCCTGCACGACCTCCGCACAACCAGTTCTCAACATGACTCTCACAAGCAGCACCAAAAAAATGTTACTCAACAGTACATACAAATTTTGACACAGGATAGAGTCTGGTGGTATTCCAAACATGTTTGAACCCTGTAAAAAGTTTTAGACTCACAAAATGAGAGGAAGTAAACACTGAACACACTTTTACATTTTTTTTTTACATTGATTAACTATTTTTTTTACACTGATAAGAATTTTAATGAGTGTGGTTGTATCCCGTTCTACTGGTAGAATGGCAAAGTAAGTCTGTTTTTTTCTCTTTGAGTCTGCAATGCCCTACCAGTGACCTAAGCCTGTGCTACAGCACTTTGTTAGATCTGTTCAGTATCCATTGAAATCAGGCATCAATCAAAAATATTTCACAAGCTCCGCCTAAAGCAATCTCAACGAATTGTAATGAGATTTGGTCTTATTTTGAAAAATGTGGCTCCTTTTCAATTAGACTTCTATTGGTCATGAGGCTGAGATTTTTCAACCACTGTTGCCAACTGCACGACAGAGCCAAATTATCATAAGAGCCATCTCTGTGATAGAAATTGGAATACTGCATTGGCATGATAAGAAAAACATTGTTATGGGATACTGAAAAAGACCCTGTGTTGAAACTTGCATGACTCTACAATAATACACTTGACTAGAATTTCTTTGGCAAAAACACAGAACATTACTGTAATATGTATTAACGAAGGATTAAACCTTCTTGTGCTTTGCGTTGGCTGTTTGATGCTGTATTCCATTATAGTATAAACAATAAGAATAGATTAGATGCTGTTGCTTTCATTTCTTCCCTGAATCAGCAAGAATCAAAAGTGGAACACAAGGAAACAAGGCTTCCATGTAAGAGGTGTTTGTGTGTTAATCTCAGTAGAGGTCAAAGCTACTTTTCCTTTCAGATAAGGAGAGGAAGGCAAAGGAGACATTGAGGAAAGAGCTATTTCTCTCATGGAGAGCTTTTGATTCAGAGAAGCGTTTGAGTTCATTGAGGGTGTGTGTGTGTGTGTGTGTGTGTGTGTGTGCACGTGTTTGTGTGTATGCACACATAAGATAGAGTGTATGTGTGTGCATGTTTATGTATGTCTACATCCACATGTGCTCTCATTAAGAGTAGGGCAGAAAAACACAGGAACAAAGCCTAACATTGGAAGGTCAATAGAGCAACTGGCAATCCTGTTAGCATTCACAGAACTTGTCTCTGCCTTGCTGCATTTCTGTGGTTGCTTGCCAAATGTTCTGGTCGTACAAAACATGTTTCTCATAACATTTTGATGTTGTTAGTTCAGAACTAAAGAGAGTGTTTTCAAAACCTCAAATATATTGGCAGCTGAAGAATAGAAACACCTACTGTTTTGAGAAAACACAAACACAGGAAAGGATTTTGAAAGAAAAAAAAAAAACTGAAACCAATAAATAAATAGATAGGTAGACTAAAAAAGAGAGAGAGTGAAAAAAAATTCAGAAACACAACAAAAGGGACAGCATTCTGATTCAGATTTTCCTACGCATTCCGCGCAAACAGTGCACAATCAAACACAATGTCAACTGCAAGATCAAAAATAAGATAATGAACACATACATTAACAGCAAATGTTTCCAGACACCATTAGAAGTGGAGCTGCCAGTTTCTTTTAGCAGTGCCAAACGCAGTGATGGGTCTGAGAGCTCCAGCAGAGAGTGAGTGTGAGGAAGGGAACTGGACAACCTACCGACCACACAATGTTGTCTGCCTGCTTTTGGCAAGGCCCCAGACGCTAGACTGATTGTTGCACTGCGGTAATGTGGGGGAATACTTGACATTCCTTCTCTCCAAAGGAAGTTTTTTCTTTTTTTCCTCCCTCTTTCTCTCTCTCTCTCTGTCTCTCTCTCTCTCTCTGTCTTTCTCTCTGTCTCTCCTTTGCTCACTGCACTCACAGAGCTTCTATTCACTGATAAAGCTTTGCTGGTGGAGTCTTGTTTCCACGGTAACTCTGATTGACAGAGGGGTGAGGAGTGAGTTATTATAGGGTCAGACACGCTGGTACGCTGCCTGCGTTTTTCAGATTGATGCCAATATGGAAACCTAGATGGCCAGCCTATAGAACTGTCCTGCCTGGTACTCCAAGACACACACTTCTTAATTATGCACAGGAGTATTTCAGTGTATCATAACACTTTGATAACTCCCTTTCATAAAAGAATCAGTGATAAATTAAAACATTGAGTGTATCCCTTAAGCTACACAAATGAGGATGTTGAACAGGCGACCAATACTGTAATGGAATACAGTTCACCATAAGTGAAAGAGAGCATTACCTCAATCATACTGGTTTTTAATGAGTAACATAATTATCTGCTCACACCTTTCTTTTTCAGTTTGGTCATAAATATTCAAAAGGTTCCTCCTTAATTCTGCACAGGAAAATACTTTTCTCTAACACCACTCTGACCCACAAAAAGAGAAAAAGAACGAGAGAGAGAGAGAGAGAGAGAGAGAGAGAGAGAGAGAGAGAGAGAGAAAGAGAGAGAGAGAGAGAATAATAGAGGGGATATTCTCAGCATGGGTTTGGAAGTTTCAGTGAATGTGTTTTATTTCAGCAGTAATTGTATGTGATGCTCCTCTAGACTTCAAAGCACAGCATATAGCAGTTCAGAGGTCAAGGGTCAAACCACTACAGAAGAGCCCCCCTCCAACATTTCCCGTTGCTGTGTGTCTCTGAGCAGTAAGAACAGACAGAGAGGACCCTGAGTTTTAGGGCTGATGGGAAAAAAAGAGGATTTTGACCCAGATTAAAGGCATACCCTATGCTTACAATAGGTCTCTCCTGCTGCAACTTGACTATGAAACATTTCATTTAAAAAAGTATGTGTAATTCATTTTAATAATGTTAATATGACACATCATAAAAGCTTGCTACGAGTAAGATTGGGGCTATCATTTTAAATAAGCACTTTTTTTTCTGTTGTTAAGTTTCAAGTTGTGTGACCTGAGGGCGAGCTGGTTGGCAGGAACAGACACAGGGAGCTCAGTGAAATAGCATTGCTCCATACGAGCGAGTCAAAGCCCCAGAGGTCTGCGGTTTACTCCACTTGATGGACTGTTTTGCGAATTACTAAAAGCTTGAATAATTACAGCCTGAATAAATTAACTTGAAAAGCCAAAAGTCATTTCCTTAAAAGATTTAAAAAAAAAAAAAAAAAAAAGCATATTCAGTCTTGCGTTGCATAGTTTTTGCGTAAAATATGGGTTTCGTAAAACTGCGGGTTTCACATAGTTCTCTCTTATTTTTAAAAAATTAAAAAAGCTTTACAGATATGAGCATTGTCCATCGTCATCACAGATACAGAAAAGCATGTTCACTTGCCTAAGTTTCCTGTCACAGAAAACTCATCTCCGGTTATTTTACTGATCAACCACCTCACATTATAGCTGACAACCATCTTCCATCTCTTTCTGGCTCTCTTTTGACATTTTTTAAATATTATTCCTCCTTTTCTGTCACGCTATGTCATTGATACATTACGTCATAATGGTTAATTGTGAGTAAGGTAAAGGCTTCTTATACTCCAGAGAGACAATCCAGATCTGAAATACAGACAGCAACTCAGACAACTGTTAGCAATGAACCTCAGGGAATATCACACATGCGATTCAATGTATGTGTATGAGGACGCACAGACATACATGCACATACGCACATGTACACATGCACGCATGCACACACACACGCACACACACACATACACACACGCACACACACATACACACACGCACACTCCATTAATACATGAGGGACTACACATTTTCTGCTATGTCAGGCAATGGCTTAGAGAGGGCTAGAGAGAGTGTGCTTTCTAACATTTTGCATTTTATTTACTCTCATAAAACACTAAACCTTCTGGCTTCTAGAGTGGTGGCACTGGGAAATTTCATTTGTTAGCTGGTCTATACTAGGCAGAGCTGCTGTGGAGATGCTGGTTATGACTGCATTTCTGGAGCCCTAAATTACTGCAGCATGGTCCCTCTCAAAGCACACATCTGGGATTGGCTATGACATGCGGACCTAGAGCAGCTCTAATTTAAGCAACCCTGTTTATAAGTCTATAATGGACCCTGTATAAGAGATGTAGGGGCAGGGCAGAGACTGTCCAGACACTCTTTCCAAAGGAAAAAGGTAAATATTATACCCAGCCTTTATGTGGCAGAAACTAGAAAAAAGCTTACCTGTTCTTGGTAAACTGCATGGGTTTTCAGTTCTACCAGCAACAATTAAAAATAGTGAATCAATGAGGTATGGGAGAGCGGTAATATTAATAATTCATAAGTATTTGAATCTGAGAAACAGTCAACTTAAAATACATAACACTCAGAAAACATTTTCATAAAGTCAGTTAATTTAACTGTTACCAGTTCTTCTGCATCAGACATAATTGCATATATAGTTTATGAGAGCATATGCATGTTGCTATTTGTTTAGCTTAATTAGAGATCAACACAATATTTTGGTCAACTGGACATTTAGGTTATTGTTCACATGTGAACGATGTCAGGAGTAAAATGGAAAAGTCAAAACAAGCAGCAATCTCAAGCATCATGCTGATTCTTAAAGGAGCGTGAAGCTGTGTGAACAGAGGTAGGGTAACTATTTGGCACAGATAGACACAGAGAGAGCTCAGAAGAATGGCATGCCTCCATATGAGTGACAAAACCCCAGTGGTCTGCGGTTCGGTCTGATGGTATCAGGGGCTTTGTGGGTGGCAAAAGGTCTGTTGACAGACAGCTGGTCCTTTAAAACTCTAAAGAGCTCCTGGATTTTGCTTGATGTCAGCTTCTATACATGCAGCTTAAAAAAAAAAAAAAAAAAAAAAGAGTCACCCTGAAGTGTAAACAACCAAACACACACACACAGAGACATTTTAACATTCTATTCACCCGCTATATATAAACACCCTTTAGCCTTAAAGATTATTTCACTCCGTTACAGAAGATTTTCCACCAATATCTTATAAAAAGCCGGCGCTATTACATTTCGAACCCCGTCGAAGCATTGATTGGATTAATGTTCAAAAGGAACATTTTGCACTAATTCTGCATTCCCGTTTATCCAAAATTGGTCTATTAGGCTGAGGTCAGGGATCTCTGCCAGCACTGCAAGGTTCTCCTCAAACCAGATGCTCCCAGTTTCTCTTTATGGCAATGGGTTGTTATTACAAAAAGAAAAGCAGCATAAACTAGCCACAGTCCAGGCCCTGTAGAATTGCTCTAGAGAATATCAGGGTGGGTCTGGGAGTGTTTTTTTTTTTTTTTTTTGGTTTTTTTTTTTCAACGCTACGTTGAAGGAAACATTCAAATTCAATCTTGTTGCCTTAGAGTAGAATGTGTGCATGAGGCTTTGCAGTTTAAAGCTTAAGTGGAATTAAGGGGTAATCTGTGTTTTTCCTCTGTGTTTGGAGGACAAGTAAGGGCATGTGGAGAAGAGCCTCAGTTCAACATTGTTCCTCTTTTTTGAGTATAATGGCTTTAGAGCACTTTAGAGCCCTGTATTTACAAGTCCAGTTTACAAGTTTAAAACTCAACCCAGCAAAAGCTGTAGACATCAGACCTACCAGAAGAAATGTCAACAACAAAAGAAAAAAACTTTTCAAGTACATAAATGTGGTAGAATCAGAAAGAAAAAAAGAATTAGAGAGAGAGAGAGAGAGAGAATGAAGAGGAGGAAGAAGAAGAATGAGAGGGAGAAGAAGAGGGAGAAGAAGAACAAGAAGAGGAAGAGGAAGCTTCAACAGCCAGGAAAGCCCGTTAGTGCCAGCCGGTCAATACGGAGTGAACAGAGTGTTTAATTGGTTCGGTGCCGTGTGTGCCACATCCTGGCCGGAATACCAATTAGAACAGTGTTACACAGTAGACCGTCACGACAATTTCTTATTAACACCGTCAGACAATCTTAAAGCCTTATACAGTGGACATAGACATATGAAAACCTAATTGTCATACACCACAGTCATCTATCTGTAATGCCATCTCTTAGCTTAACCTTCATTTCACTGGGCAAGCCCAAATAAGCGTGGGCGTTTTTTTTTTCCTTCACATGCAAAGTTCGAGAAAAATCCCTGCGCACATCCTGTGCACATGCATTTGCCCCATCAAAATGGCTCTGCCCTGGAATCTTAATTAATCAGTTTCTTTGATTTGCGTAGAAGCAGCTATCTCACTTATGAGCTCGATGCTATTAGTGGAAGTCCCATGTGAATTTCTTCGTCTCGCTCACGTAAAAACATCTTGAAATACAAGTGCGCCCTAAACATCTCAGTGAAATTCTCCTCAGGCATTTCCCATTCTCTTTGCCAAGTGTTAGCAGCATGTCACAACAAGAGGACACACTGCATACCAGCTTGTAGCATCAAGATCACCCTGATAATCAGTCTGAAATAGCTTGTCAAACATAAAGGCATGTGCTTTACAGGCCTGGGAGATATTTGTAGAGGGAGATTTGAATCTGTATTCAAATCCTGAACAGAATGAAACTATGCAGAAACGCTGCCTTCTGCCACAAGGATTAGCATGCTGCACTGAACACAGAAATCAAAAATGAACATTACAGCAAGTTTAAGAAAGACTGTTGCAGTGAGTCTATATGAGTCTATGTATTACTTTTACTCTATGCTGCAGGCAAAAAATAAATGTACACATGTATTTAAATTCTAAATGTTTCATGTTTTCAAAGAGTTTATAACTGAGGTGAAGACACAACAATATTTTTTTGGCAACGCTAAATCCACAAATATGGAGCCCTGAATTGACACCAAACCAACACAAACCAAAGTGTTTGTGCCGTGTATGTGTTGTAACGTCTCTTTTTGGTACACCAAACCAATGGAATTTCTCAGTTTGTTTTCACCAAAAACTCAGACAAAGCTACATGCAACCTCTGGGGAAAAAAAAAAAAAAAAAAAAAATCGTGTGTGGGGAGATCAAAAGCTGCAGGTTTACTGTGATGCTATTTACGCACATCCGAAAAACCCACAGGGATGTAGTGGGCTTTACCGTGGTTATCCTCGGAAGAAAATAAGTCTAAGAATAAATGACTTTTCTACAGATTCAATACATTTTGTCCTCCTGTACAGAGAACACTCAGGCAAAATCTGCAGCAAGCTCTCATTGAATAGTCTCGTTCAGAGTTTATTCAATGGGGGGGAAAAGAAACACTGATTCAGTGTAATTGAATTACTCTGGTAAATTACCATAAGGTATGGTTTAATTTAACACAGACTATTTATCCCATAAAGTAGCAGATTGTTTTTGTAAAAAGTCTAAGAGAGGCAGGACCAGAGAAGCGAGAGGATGTGTTGGGGAAGCTATTTCTGTCAGGACCACTAGAAACGTCGACCTTTCGGGAACCTCTGAGTTCTCTCTTACTGCGTCATTGCTAATTCTGATGAACTGATAAGACCAGCTTGTAATGTTAATGGACAGATTTTCAACATAGGTCCTATAAAATCATAATTGCCAAGAGATGTCTCCCATGCAAACACACATCCATGCTCATCCCAAGCATTCAGAAACACTCCAAGCATGCCCACATGTTCATATATCATCCTTATTCTTAGCTGAGGGCACAGACATTGCACTTGGTAGCAAGATCAAAGAGAAATACTTTCCTATCAAAGTGTACTGCTGAGCTGGTAATATCTTTAAACAGAAAAGATTAGGAGCGGAGAATAGTGAATATTCGCAGTCGTTGTAAAGGCAGATTTGCAGAGAGTCTGGATGGGGGAGTACTATCAGTAGGGTGAGCCATGCAGACACTGGGAGAAAGAGTCAGTTAAAGGAAACAGAGCCTTGTGAACAGCATATGAACCACAGCCTGCTTAAGAGACTGTGCGTGCGTGTGTGTTTGTTTGTGTTTGAGTGTGTGCGTGTGGGAAGGGTTGATTCTGACGTGTGAGAGAACGGCATTTTTCTGTGTGTGTACGTTTGTGTGTGTGTGTGTGTGTGTGTGTACTTGCTGAAGCTCCCAGGAGCTCATTCATAAATGCTAGCTGGGACCAAAGAATGCAGTGTATGGGTGGTCAATTCATTTACAATTTCAGCTGTGACCAATTGGCTCTGAGGGCAGAAATGCAGAAGCCACGGACCACTCCAACCACATCATATCAGCAGCCAGGCCAAGCACAGAGTGAGGCAATTGTCTGGGCCATGTGATGGGCCTGCAGAACTTAGCCCACCAAGAACACAAGATTCTCATTTTATTTATTTTTTTCCCTTGAAGTGAGCAGCTTGTAATAGTAATGGAAAGTTTTGGAATTCAACCACATTTTTCCATTTCATTCCCTTTTGTCTGTTGTGACATTGTATATTGGCCTGGATGTGAAGTGTCAGTTTCAAGCATATTCTAAGGTGCAGATGAAGCACTAAGTAAACATAATGTAAACGCAATTTTCATTTTATTTCTTTCCATGAAAGTGACATCCGACTGGATAGCTCAGGATTTTCCCTGTAATTTTTGTCGTTTCATTGTGTGGCAAACCTGGACTGTATTCATCACTCTATCATTCAATTCCATTTTACCTTTTTCTCTTCATCCATACTCCTTCTTCTAAATCAACCCTCCGCCTATTCCTCCTTCCTCTTTATCAATTAAAAGCAGTCAAAAACTCTCCACCACAACAGACACCGATCCAGCTATCAGCTGTTAAAGGCCAGAGCCTCAGTATTGTTACAATGCAGCACAGGGTGACTGTGAGAAAGATGCCGCACAAAGTCATCAGCATGACAGCAGGAGAACAACTGCGTTCTCATGGCTCACAGAAATATACAGCCTACAAAGGCAGGCATGGAACATGTGTCTTTGTGTCCAACATACCGTGTGTGTGCATGTCTGTGTGTCTGTGTGTGTGTGTGTGTGTGTCTGTGTGTGTGCGTGCGTGCGTGCGTGCGTGTGTGTGTGTGTGTGTGTGTGTGTGTGTGTGAGTGTTAAATACTGTGTGAATTCCTGTTTGGTCACTCAGATGTCTACATTAGGAGCTCACAGCTGCCGTTACATATATTGTACTGGAAGAAATTCTCTGACTGACTGTGAATACACCGTGTTAATGTCTCAGGTCAGAAACTGTTAAATTCTGTTGTTACAGTCATGATACTCTGCTGAAATTGAACTATTCAGCAGTGACCAAATCTCTCTTCAATATTCCCTCTGGATTTTTGCTCTCTGGTTGAGTTAAATCCCTGCTAAACAAATTTGCAGGAAAGACACAGTGTTTTGGACAAATATTGATCTTGAAAAAAACCCCATAAAAAGTTGTTTACTAAAGAGAACATTCTGACAGTTACAGAACAGTTGGCAGACCAGCTGTGAGGGAAGTTAAGAAGATGTGCTAACCCAAATCACTGATCAAACAGCACCACAAGAGGGCGCTCATACACTCACTGCGTGGAGATGTGAAACACTCCATATACCCAAAAAATATGTGACACTGAGTCGCAAAGGACATTGAAATTCACTCTGCAGCTTAAAGACTTAAAATTCATTCAGCTAAATTAAAAAGTAATTATGAGAAATAAAACTGGTGTACTATCATAGAAGACAGGTGGTAGATTATTGGTAGATTATTTTAGGGCATTATTTAATCCATTGACATACACATGTCACTGTGCCTTTGGAAACTGTCTGAGGTGATAAGCATGTGACTGTTACTTGTTATGATCAACTCAGAATAAAATCAAACCTGACCATTAGGTTTAGGTGAAATTAGGAAACACATGAAATGGTCCTAAATGGAGAGTCTCACTGAACCTGTTTATGGTCTCTGTGTTCATGTTAGCACTCAAGAACTGGAGCCTCAATGTCTGCATGTCTCTTGCAAATTTACCATCCCTTATCAGCAACAACAAAAAAAGTAATAATAAAGAATCTAAATTCTGATAAGGAACATTTTGGGCATTTTTTGGAGTTTGTGGATGCCAAAAAAATGTATTATTTAATTGATAACTTCAAAAGAAAAGAACAAGAAAAGAACTCAGAAAAGAACAAGAAACATTTATCTTTTTCATCTGTTTATTATTAAAATAGGTTTCTGGTTGGATGTGTTTGTGTTTCATTTAAACAGCTTGCGTTTCATATGTAAAAACATCAGACAAGGGTGTTTGAGTGA